>NC_136359.1:23182500-23727500 GCF_037039965.1 Doryrhamphus excisus
ATTCAAGTCAATTCATGTCAAGTCATATCATGTCATGTCATGTCATATCATTTTATGTCAAGTCAAGTCTTGCCAGTCACACCAAGTTGCCAGCATAGATTACGGACATGATTTGACTTGACTTGACTTTATTGACTTGACTTTATTGACTTGACTTGATTGTCTTGTCTTGTCTTGACGTCATTTCCTTGTCAGGAGGGCTCTAATAATGTTAAAAATCATATTTAGAACGTTATAAACAGGGTCTCCATGCTTTAACTATGAAAGATACCCAATTTATTTATATTGAATCCTACTTTGTGGAAATTCATTAATCGCAATCAGGTCTGGAATCAATCAACTGTGATAAACGAGGGATTACTGTACTGGTAATTAGGATTCATCGTAGCATGATGAGGTTGATATTTTTCATCTGTGTTTTTGTTTTGTATTTTGTTTTATATATTAGTTTTTTTTAAAGGATTTGAATGAAAGTAAATACAATACAATAAATTATTATTAATACTATTTACATTTTGACTGCAGTATATTCATGGGCTCTTGACTTGAAATATGTGCTGTAGTGTTAGTAGTATTTATTTATGGTAAAAAAAAAAAAAAAAAACAGATATAAGAAATGAATGTGGACAGACAAAGAAGGAGCCCAAACCCTTGAAGTGATTTCAGGTATAATCTGCTCATCGCTCATACTATGGCAGACGCAGTGAAGCCTGGGCCGATCCAGTTCTGGCTAAGAAACTACAGCAGACAAACCATTTATCAGTCTGTCAGACCTTTTTCGGCCATTTTTGCACCACAGATTGATTTAAATAGTTCAACAATTATTTGCCACATGAAAAAAAAAACAGATGCAGATGACAAGCTCCATGATGTTATAATGGTTATAATAATGCAACCACTGACTTGTACAGACTCATAGAAACATTGACTGAGGGCGCCATCTGCTGCCCAAAGAGCGTCATTACATTGAAATGGTTATTGACATTACATCATTACATTTGTTAACTACTGTTTAATTTTGTGATTAGCTGCTGGTTTGCCAGCTAAAATATAGCAGACATAAATAAGACAGAATGTTTTTCTTGTTCAGGGTGTCAAGTGTTTAGATAGGATAATAGTTTTGGTCCATGTAAGATTTTAGGTTGGAAAAAATGGTCTCTTGCTAGCCCGAGATAGCCATAGCAGCCCTTTTTATCCGTGAAGGGCCAACCATAGTTCCCAATGAGAGGGTGAGGCAATACGTCTAAAAGGTACCCTATTTACATTTATAACACCCTTCTTTTATATTACAAAAGTCTTTCAAGAGTCCCACAATGAAAGTTTCACTTCCTGTATACATTTAAGCACTCGATTAAACATAACAACTTAGATTACCGAACTACCACCCAGTTAATCCCCCCCTCTCCTCCAGTTGACACTTGGGAGAGTCCAATCAAGGCGAGGAGCCTCTGGCCTGCAGTCACATGGGCGCATTAGGAACAAAAGCAATGACATATAAATGAAAAACTAACTAACTAAGTGGCAATTAAACAACTTAAATGGCAACCAAATATAATTAAAGTACTAACCAGATGATATGTAAATAACAAAAGCCAACTATATACACAAATAGAAACCTGACTGTGTAGGTGGGGCATACACCTGATCAGTGAGGGATGATTGGCAGCTCCCTCACAGTCCATCTGTTTTCTTGCAGGGGTGCCTATCCCAGCTGTCTTTGGGTGAGAAGCGGGGTACACCCTGGAATGGCGGCCAGCCAATCACAGGGCACATATAGACAAACAACCATTCACACTCACATTCATACCTATGGACAATTTGGAGTCGCTAATTAACCTAGCATGTTTTTGGAATGGTGGGAGGAAACCGGAGTACCCGGAGAAAAAACACGCATGCACAGGGAGAACAGGCAAACGCCACACAGAGATGGCCGAGGGTGGAATTGAACCCCGATCATTAAGCTGTGAGGTCTGCGCGCTAACTACTAGACCACCGTGCCGCCATCTTTGTACTATTTCAACTTAAATGACTTAATTTGCAATAAATAACTGGAAAAATTAAGGTGTTATTTATACTGTACAGTCACAGCAAGTGTTCCAGTTCTTAAAGCAGCAAAACAGCCCCAGACCATCGCACTACCACCACCGTATTTTACTGTTGATCACGTTTGTATTTAATTCTTGATATTTTTTATTTTATATTATTAAATAAGTGCTGCAAGACGGTCGAGTGGTTAGCGCGCAGGCCTCACAGCTAGGAAATAGTGAGATCTATATTTTGGATGTCTAGATGGTCAAACTGGTTTTCTATGCACTACAAAAAAAATAATTCATTCATAAATAAGGAATTATACTTTGCGGAATTCACTGATCACGGTTGAGTCTGGAACCAATTAACCGTGATAAATGAGGGATTACTATAGTGATTAATTGACAAATCATACAGAGAAATATTGTTTTCATGCAGCTGACAAACTATAACATTTAGATATAATAAATAAATCATTTATTATTTAAAGAATAAATAAAAACACTTGTAATTTGTGTGCATTAGCATTTTAATAGGACAAAAGCAAGAAAACACAATACAGTAGCACAGTCATCAGTTCTCTGGGCTAACTTTCTAAACAAAAAGGGTTCAAAAAACAACTGTAGGCACTGCCTAATTCAAAAAAAATGTATATTATCATCAGGTAAAAGAAACTGGCTCTATAAGGCAACAGCAATGTAGGCCTCCTGTCTCAATAGCAAACAGAGAAGGTAAAGGTTGACTGATCCGCTTCTGATATAAAATACTGGCATTTTCATACATATAAAAAAAATAAGTGTCAAATGTGTTTCTTTACATCAAGATTGTGTTAAAACATTTTAAGTATGCACTGCATGGCAATGCTATCGTTGTCCCTGCAATGGAAGAATCATGTGTGACATTTGGCAGTGCCACTCCTCTGCTACCACGTTATGGGGAATTCAAAGCAAAATGAACAGTAGCATTTTTAACCTTACAAGACTTATTTACATGTGGCTTAAAGTTTTGAGGCTGTCCCAAAAAAAAAAAAAAAAATGGAACGGGGATAAACTGTGCAATATTTTTCTGCCTGTACAGAGAAGTGGAAATGGCAACAATCCCTGCAATAGGTTTCATTTTTATTTATTTTATTTTATTTTATAAATGAACCTGATGTCCATTCCTTAAAGAACTCATGTGTGGGGGAAAAAAACACCTCCATACACCAAGGGGGGGTCTCTATTGCCATATAGTTTTAACTTAAAAACAGTACAAGCCCTGGATCAGCCAGTCTTGGCTACCACAGAGGGTAGAAATCCCTGCATGGGTTAAAATCCTCCCAGTCTTGCATCACCCCCCCCCAAATTAAAACCCATTTACATCTCCGAAGCAACCTTCTCATTCAGATCCACTCCCCAGTAATAGTCTTAGTCCTGCCAAAAAAGGGGAGATGTTTTTTACACAGCCCTGAAGAGCATCTTAAAGCCCCCCCCCCAAAAAGGCTGATGGTTGATTTAAAAAAAAAAATCTCCGTCCCATTTATCAGTGTGTGGGGTATCCTGCCGCTCCCATACCAGGCTGGTTGGCCAACATACTCCCATTCAATCCCTGTGTGGGCTCCATAACCCCACCGTTACTGATGGCGCTCATGCCAGTCCACCCAGCATTGGCTGGTAACTGACTGTGAAAAGAAGGGTAAAAGAGAGACAAAGACAAGAGAGACAAAAATGCCAGCAGGTTAGAAGAGGTGAGGAGAAAAGGGGCAGCAAGGGGGAGAATACACTTTAGAGCGTGGGGGGGGGGGCAAACATGAACGTTTAGTGTCCCACAAGGGTGGTTGGGGGAAACAGGAGCTAACGCTGAATAAGCAGGGATGTTGTCACACAGTGAAATGAATTGGGTGGGGTCACTAGATAGAACTACAATCTTACAATATTTTATGTAAACACAAAAATGACAAACACATAACAAGTAAATAAACTCACACACAGTTGCTTACTACTACTACTACTACTACTATTATGGAGGATAATAAACAACTATGTTAAATCTAAACGTGTAACTTTAGCCTATTTTAGTTAAGTGCCGCAAAGCATGCTGGGTCCAAGAAGCACTCCTAGCAACATTACAGTACATATTTTTTTTGTGCATTATTTTTGGAATATTTTGGAACCTGCTTTAGCGCCACTAGAATCTTAAGAGGACAAAAATGGGTATTAGCGCAGGGGTGGGCAAACTTTTTGACTCGCGGGCCGCATTGATATGACAAAATTTACGGGGGGGGGGGGGCAGACTATATATTTTACACGTAACAGTCCACCTGGTATTATTGTATCTGTAAAATTGTCATGCAATCTGCTATTATTATTTATTATTTTATATTTATATTTAAATATTTTTAAAATAATAAAATATTATAATAACAATAACATTAAATATAATTATTATATTATTATTATGTAAAATATGCAAATATAACATATATAATTAATATAATAATTAGCATTAATATAATAATTATAATAATCATAATAGTTCTAATAATAATTATAATAATCTAATAATTATTATTATTATTATTATTATGTGCTTGTGTCCCTTTTTTCAGGAGCACTTTGTAAACAACAGACCATGTCAAAAAACGAAATTGATAAAACCATCAAAAGGTTGGCTCAGGCCATGATGCCAGGTTGTATGTTGAGTTTAAATGAAATACTTTGGAAAGATTGGGCGGGCCGTATTCAAACACTTGGCGGGCCGGATGTGGCCCCCGGGCCGTAGTTTGCCCACCCCTGGTATTAGCGTATGGAAGGCAGAAAATATAGCAAAGAGAATAAAAAAAAAAAGGTAAAACAAATTGTGATGTAGGTTAAAAACATGGCGGAATAGCAGACATGGATCAGACAAGGGTAAGCTCAACAAGCAAATAGTATATTTGTGTGTACTACCCGTCCCAAAGGTTAGGGGATATCACAGTCACCAACAACTTAGACTGTGTACAACAAACGCTTGGTTTATTTTAAAGGGGCTGCACAAAATGTCAATGTACATTGGCTGTAATCTGAATAGAATTAAAAAAAAAAAAAACATCTTTGACATTCATGTACAAATTAAACATTTCCAGGTAGTGTATCAATGACATGAGGGACATAAAAGCACATCTCGAATTTTAAATTAAAAAAAAAAAAGGGAACACTTAATCATCACAATGGGACGCTAAGGATATTCATGTGTGTGGCACCAAAATCCAAGTCAATTTTCTCTAATTTTTTTACAACTGAAAATGCGAAATTGTGTGCTGTACAAGCGGGACGAGTCACAAGACCGAAATGTATCATGTGACAGGAAGGCCAGACTCTTGTATACCCAAGCTGATGATACACTTACCTCTCCGAGAACGTCCTGTTTGAAGCTAAGCAATAGCAAGGCACTGTTGATCAATTGTTAGGTGCTTTCGTGTTGTCAGCAAAACATGGCGACAAGAATATCCGTGCAGCCAAAAAAAAAAAAAAAAAAAAAAAAAAAGTATCAGCAAACGTAGCCATCTCCACACGTACTCGCTTTGCTACACACGCATACAAAAAAGGTGCTCTGCCTGATACTTGACACAGCCACACAACTGGCAGAGATCTTCAGGAGTACCGTGGGATATTACCCAATATCATTGAATTGGTTTGAAAATTAGGATTACTTTAATTTCATGTATATTTTATTCATATTTTTTTTCACTGGATAGCAGTAGGTACAAAATTTAACTATTTCTCAGTATATATATTAATTCATCCATTTTCTACCGCTTATAATCACAAAGGTCGTGGGTATGCTGGAGCCTATCCCAGCTGTCTTCAGGGCGAGAGGCGGGGTACACCCTGTACTGGTCGCCAGCCAATCACAGGGCACATATAGAACAAACAACCATTCACACTCTCATTCATACCTATGGACAATTTGGAGTTGACAATTAACCTAGCATGTTTTTACCTGGACTGGTGGCCAGCCAATCACAGGGCACATATATGCAAACAACCATTCACACTCTCATTCATACCTATGGACAATTTGGAGTTGACAATTAACCTAGCATGTTTTTTACCTGGACTGGTGGCCAGCCAATCACAGGGCACATATATGCAAACAACCATTCACACTCTCATTCATACCTATGGACAATTTGGAGTTGACAATTAACCTAGCATGTTTTTACCTGGACTGGTGGCCAGCCAATCACACTCCGAGCTGTGAGACTTGGCAAAACGGCAACAGCAACAGAGTCAACTATAATGGGTAATATGAATGGAAAGATGACTATAGGGGTGTTATTTCATGTCTAGAGGGCTCTATAAACATTCACTTTCTACCGCTTTTCCCCACGAGGGTCACGGGGGTGCTGGAGCCTATCCCAGCTGTCTTCGAGGTGGGGTACACCCTGGACTGGTGGCCAGCCAATCACAGGGCACATATAGACAAACAACCATTCACACTCACATTCATACCTATGGACAATTTGGAGTCGCCAATTAACCTAGCGTGTTTTTGGAACGTGGGAGGAAACCGGAGTACCCGGAGAAAACATGTGGCACTGCACATGTGGAGACAGCTATGTTCGATGCTATTCTTCTGGCGACGTTTGCTGTAATGTAGCTCTGGTATCAAACTTGTAATGTTATCGGCAGATATGCAAAATCAGCTTTCGGGTTAGATTATCTTGATTATGCTTCATACAGTATCTGTGGACAGCGGAATATTGCGTTCAATAGGTTCGTATGTGTGATGAAGTGTTCCCGTGACACTGAGCATTGTAAATAAACGTAACTTCTTAAAGACCATAAACCTTCATTGCAGTTGTTAACCAGCCTTGGGGGGTGGTGGACAGTGAATGAAACCCAATTTTAAACAAGTCAAAATGTTTTAAAAACTGAACTTACAACTCAAATGAGACAAACAGAATTGCAATGCTGGAACAAACACCTGATCCAGAGGTGAAATGCTCGGGGATGACACAGAAATGGGCTCAAACCAAAAAAAAAAAAAAGAAATCAAAGTTCCTCCACCCTGTCAAGATGAAGGTGAGGAGCTGATTGGAAAAGTGGGTGGATGTGGAGTTGAGAGAAAAAGAAAGAAAATGTGTCACGGCTCGCTTCCTGTGGCCAGAATTGACTTGTGAAGCCTCAATCTTGGTGGTACTGGAGTAGAAGTAGGAGGGGGGGGGGGCTTTTGAATGGCGTACTACTTACTTGAAGCCCTGCTGGTTCCAGGCCTGACCATAGACGCCATAGGTGGGAACCTGCCACCCGTTTGGGACATACTGGCTGATCTGAGGCCCATTACTGTACCACTGACCCCACTGGTTGTAGGGCTGGGCTGCAGGGAAGCTCATCTTGTTCTGCTGTAGGGCAAATACGGATGTCGTATTAGCATGGCCAGAGGCAGCACATTGTGCCGTGATAGCTTAGCTAATAGAGAAAAGCAAGAGCAGTCATTATTCAAACCAAGATAGTACGTGTTTTTTAAAAAAAAAAAACTGTCAGGTTTAGGTAGCCCCGAGGCATTTCCACCCATAAGGAGAATATTAAATGAGTACTGTATTTTTTCTTGATTGGTTTCATTTCCTACTTTAGGAAACAAGAACATGACAATCCTGAAAAATGAAGCATGAAAACTAAGCAACCGACAGGTTCTCCATGTTTATGGAACCTTCTGCAACATGGGACCTTCTGCCCTGCCCCGCTTTTACTCATGTTTTAACTGTGTATTAACCAATGAATGTTGTATTTTGGTGTGTCTTCTATTCTGTTTACTTGCTTTATTCAACTTCACTCTTCTGTAAAGTGTCTTTGCGTATTTTGAAAAGCGCTATACAAATAAAATGTATTATTATTATTATTAGATATAGCAAGGGTGGGCAAACTTTTTGACTCACGGACCGCCCCGAGATAAAGTCCCCTCTTACAATCTCCTAGGATTAAGATTAAAATATGCCTTTATTCGTCCCTCAGTGGGGAAATTTGTATTGCACAGCAGCAAGAGTACAGAGTCAGTTAAGCAGTACAAAATACACAATATTGAAAAATAAACAATATAAACAACCCAAATATTAACAAAATCAACAGTATGTAGATACAAAATTTCTACAGTATGTAAATATGAAACGAGATGAGAGTGTCTCCTACATGTGAGTGTCTCCGATAAGTTCCTTATTGGCCTAAGTGCCGCAGTATTAAGAGTTCCAGCTTGAAGTTCAAAAATGCCATCTCACCGTCTTAGTCCTTCTCCACATGTAGCAGGGTATTATTTTTAAAACCGCATATTTTTATGAAAAAAAAAAAAAAAAAAAAAAAGGTATTTACCTGAGGCACCGGCATCTGCTGCACTGGATTCATCATGTCTGGGTTCTCTTTACCCCAATAGCACTTGACCATGTTGCCCTCTAATGCGGTTCCATTCACAGACACAATGGCATGGGCTGCTGACTCATGAGAGCTAAACCTAGACGAGATAAGAAAAATACATATAATAAAGTATAATGTAAAAAGCTCTGCCACTAATCTACCTTAAATATAGATGCAGAGTTTTACTGAATCTTTGTGTGGCAGTGATGTGCTGTCATTTTGGTGTTTCAACATTCAACTGGGCTTAAAATAGATTTTTTTTTATTTATCTCACAAGTAGAGGAAAAAATATTAGGAATATTACTTATGAAATGCATGCATTCAGCAATCTCTATTTACCTTACAAACGAATAACCTTTATCGGGGAAAACTCTGACTTCCAAAATTTGCCCGAAAGGAGAGAAGGTCTGTCTCATTAGTTGTTCTGGAGAAGAAAGAAAGGGAAAAAAGGATGTGATTATCTAAAAATATCTAAATATTGTAACAAACATGACCGTATACCCCCCCCAAAAGTAAAATACAGTACATACAATAGTCATGCAAGACTAATGACACCCCGGACGCGTTCCCCAGCCGGGAAAAGGCCCCGGGGCAGACCTAGGACACGCTGGAGGGATTATGTCTCACAGCTGGCCTGGGAATACCTTGGTGTCCTCCCGGTGGAGCTGGAGGAGGTGGTCGAGGACCGGGAAGTCTGGACTTCCCTATTAAGACTGCTGCCCCCGCGACCCGGACCCGGATAAGCGGAGGAAAATGGATGGATGAATGGATGGACTAATGACAACTTGACACTGGTACGACTTTTGGCTCCGCATTATTCCGCAATTGGCAGTGGCAATCTTTTAGATGTATTTGTGGTATTATTTGGTCCCGCATGACGCCACGCTATAGCAGGCATCACCCCTAGCGTCATTAATTCCTCTATTTGCAAGGGACCTAGAAGACGTTGGACTCCAGAGAGTTTAAGAAGCCCTCATGGCAGGGAAAAAAAAAGTGTGTATATTACCTCAAAGCTGCAGTACTGCATGTACAGATTCTTCTCGACTTGAGCCAAAAACTAACCACTTCCGCATGAAAACCGAGGAGAACTTTTTGTCACTCCATTATGTCAGACATGCCGCTGCTTACTTTGAGCAGTGTTAAAGTGATGCTATGTAAAGGTAATGGCTCAATGTTTTGTGTCAGAATTAATCGAGTCGTTGGTCGTTAATCGAACCACGATATATCGCTGTTACTGACTAATTTACGCAAAACTGCATACCACTGCGGGGACAAAGTTGTGCAAGTGCATTCTCACCCGTCAGTCCTGTGCTTACACCGCCACAGTACACAGTGCAATTACTGGGGCTGGACTGGTTGACTACTTCATCAAAAGACAGATGCTTGGAGTTACCTACCAGGGGGGAGAACAGACAATACTTGTTAGATTTTAAATATATCATATTACAACGTGAGCAAGTAAATCTTGCATCATTTATGACCACACACTTTCATAAGTGGTTTTTGGCGCAGGGGGCTTTCTCGTGGCCCAGTTAGTTCGGATCTGTCTCCCTCCTAGCCACTGGCCACCCATCTGCTGAATGGCGTTCTCCGCTTCCTGGAATAGAAAACAGTAAAAAAAAATTAAAACTTGCTAGTATCTCTTAATACCTGAAGTGCTAAACACAAATTATGTTAATGTGGGAGGTGGACAACAAAAATGTACTTTGGCACAAGATTTATGGAAACATTTTACATGATTCAAAACAGATTTAACCCCAAATAACAGAAGTCTGTGCCGCCCCAAAATGTAGCAATTTAAAGTAAGTAGTTTAAGTAGTATTATTGTCTTGTCAAATAGTATTAATATCAAGCGGCAAGGGCAACAACTTGGAAAGTCATCCGTAATCACTACTCACCCATTTGTTGAAAAAAGACACAAAGCCATAGCCTTTTGATTTCCCTGTAGCCATATCTTTAACCACACGTGCATCCCTGTGGACAAAACATGAATTCTCAAACATAAATAATGACAGCAGCTACCTACTATTTTCATCCATGTTCAGCAATTTAATGTATTATTAATCTTAATAAATATTACTCACGATATCCTGCCAAAAGGCCCAAAGGCAGCTTTGACATCTTCTGTAGTTATTTCTGGGCTGAGGTCTCCAACGAAGACATGAAAGTGATCTTTAAAAGGTGGGGGAAAAGGCCAATTATACATATTCTTGCAAAAAACAGGAGATAAAAACCGACGTTTTTTTGTTTTTTAACCTGACTGCTCACTCCCAAAGACGTATTTATCTTATTTTTTGCGTGAGAGGTACAGAGGTGATGATGAAACTCTACTATAGGAGAGAGCACGTTTGGTGCCTTGTTAAGCCAAACAAATGGCTACAAGGTGGCAGAAGTGTATTTTATAAGAGCACTGGCCGCAAGAGGTGGTTAGCATTGAAGCGCATGCACACGAGTGCACAAGCACAGTTCGGTTGCAAGTGTGAAAATTGTAAAAAAAAATTGTACACAAAAACCTTTTTTCCGGGCTTTTTGTTGAGAACTGACATTCTGCTGAAACTTAACTATGTTCTACTGCTGATTACTAAGAATGGACAACGGTAAAAAAATTTTTATTAAAGATGGGAGTGAAATCTTTCTTTTGGTATATACAGTAAAGTCTCGTTATATCGATATCGGTTAAAACGAATTACTACGATACTATTTTCATTTCCCGGCAAATTTCTAGTCTTTTATGATATAATTAGCTCCGTTAGTACGATACACGGTTATTATGATAATCCGGTTACTAGGATGCCCTTTTCATCTCCCGCCAGCCAATTTGGTCTGCTTATATCGATACAAAAGCAGCTTAAATCAATCTTTGCTTAAGGATTTCAATACCAAAAAAGAACACGGCGAACGGCTGCTTCCAGTCAACTTTATTTTTCACACTTCCACCACCAGAGTGCAGCACACACAGCGGAAAACACCCGTCCCTCGCGCCTACCCCTCCGGGTGGCAACACCTTCCCTATCGATAGTTCCGGGGTGAATTATGTCCCGGTAACCGGTAATCACTACAGCGTAAGTTTATTTTTATTTACTGTAGTACAAAATTTATTGTAGTACAAAAGCATGCTAGATACGCAATCCATGAACTCAAGGAGAAAATGACATGCCATATCAAAGATCCGCCCACTTTTAATGCAGTTCGGCGCATGATCGGATATATGGATAGTCCGGTTATATCGGTATTTTTTCCGACTCCCGAGAATATCGATATAACGAGACTTTACTGTACCATGTCTATATCACACAATATTCTGTGTGCCTTGAAAAATCCTTCAAAATCATCAAAAATGATTCCCAGAGGGAACTGGTGTATAGGTGGCAGTACACCATAATATGCACCCGCTATCCCCCAACTGTTGTACTTACTACTTGTGTCTTTTTTCTGGCTTGTTGGTGTCGTGGCCCAGTTGACTTTGACTTCCTGCAGAGAGGGACAGACAAAGGCCAGGTGGGGTACGTTTACACCATTTACAACAAGAGTTATCCAGTGAGCAGACATGGTGGATCCACACCATATTGTGAATTCTACTTTAAACTAACAGGACCGGTGGGGACGACTGAATGTTGACTAACAACAATCCTGTGGTTATCTCCACAAGGACATTTTACCGGAGTATTTTCACTGCATGCTAAGTTTGCATGTTATGGTTTCAGTTTCAGTCTGTAGAGTACAGATAAGTGAATAAATATCAGTTTCTCTTGTATTTCAAAATCGAGGGGTGCGCAAAGTATTTCTGTCCCTTTGGGGGGGTTGGCGTGGCATGGCAGAAAATAATTGAGAAGCACTGACTTCAACTGTATGTAAGTATAAATCCAATACCATGAGTCTATTGGGTTTTTGTGTGTGTGTGTGTGTGTGTGTGTGTGTGTGGGCCCACGATTGAAAACAGTCAATCCCCCAAGCACGAAGCTCACCCATTCCCACTCACCCTGTAGTTACGATAGCTTACCTTACCCATTATTTTCCTTCCATTCATCGCTGCCAATGAGGCGGCAGCATGCCTGTGGTCATAGAACTCCACAAAACAGTATGGATCGTTTCCAGCCGTCTGTCAATCGGAAAACAAGACGGATATTAAGCACACAACTATGGCGGCGACGACATTTGTTAGTAATCTACTGTCATTTTTGCCATTGCTATTTTGAAATGGGGAATGTTGGAAATGTTTGCTCAAAGTGATATTACTCAACCGAGAACAAGTCAGCAACAATGGATATGAGAAAAACAGACTAATTTAGTTGTTTATGCATGCGGGGTATAGTCTGTCCAAGTTTCAAGGTGCTCAATTCAGCATTTAAAACAGACATTGCTACCGACAGGGTGGCTTTTTTCTGATATAGGTAATGACGTACACACACACACACACATCTTTAAATAGCTCAAACACATACAAACATCTACAAAAACATTATTTTGTGTTGTGTTCTAAATCTGTGAATAAATGTCATTATTTTGAAATCAAAATCTTGTGTGTTTGTTGTTTCATAAACATAAACAACAGTTCAAAAAAAAAATAACAAAAAAAATATGGATGTCAGTCACCTGCAGTCATCTGCTTGGATTTGCTTCTCTGCAGAAAAAGCTCATTTTCTTTGGTTTCTGGTCAAAATCAAGTGTTTTCGCTGACATTCGTTGAATGTTCTATCCAAAAAGGCTAGAAACAAACCTTTTCTGATTAAATTATATGAAGAGAGTCACAAGTTTCTTTACATAGGAGTGTAAAGGTGACTTATAGGGGTGTTATTTCATGTCTACAGGGCTCTAATAGTGGTAAAAAAAAATGTGTGATAAACAGGTTTTCTATGCTTTGACTACAAAAATATTCAATTCATTATTTAACCCAACCCCTAGAATTCTGAATATGCCCAACGTTAGCAGGAGCAAAGTAGAAAAGCTTTACAAACTGCAAGTGCACTGGCTTTTCATGAAATAATATGAGGAATTTGAGTTGAAAATGTCTGTAATATGGGTCCCCCTTGTCATTATGGGGTGATGGCAAGTCCCGCAGCCAAACCAGCTGAGAACCACTGGCTTAAACATTCTTAAACTGCAGGACACCACTAAATAAAGGCACAAAGTATTTGTCACTCACGTCAACAATCATTTTACAGCTTTTGCAGGGTCCTATCTGTGTGAAGACCTGCAGAATGAGGGGCTCGGTAACATCTCTGGACAGATTTCCCACATACCTGCAAGCAAAAGTGAAACATTGAGAAGTCTTTGTCAAACAGGAAGTACTGTAGCATGCAAACAAAGACAAGGAAGCCAAGTCAATAACAAATGCGTGCCGAGGTGATGGAAACCACATTTATAGTTTCTCCTAAGGACATGGTGGATAGTTTTAAGACTCCCCATAACGGAGGAGGTTGTCTTTTGACTTGAGTTGCTCTGTGGTGCCTCTACGAGCGTTGACGTGGCTTGTCTTGGAGCTAACTCGCCGGAGTCAATGGGCCTCATGCTAAGACAGTTGGCAGCGGCAATTAAAACTAAAACAATACTTGTCATAAACATTTATTGTTTTTAAAGTCAATTATTTACTAAAATTAATTAAAAATATATAGTCACTTTGTGTGAATATGTGGCAACTGCTGTCCAAAATAAAACGTTAACCACGTCAGCTAATTGCAGCTAGCATATGTTAGCTATTCCATGTTTAAACCCCTGATTCAAGTCCTTTCTATGGTTTAAGAAGCAAACTTTTTCGTCACCCATTGGATTGTATATGGGATGTTTTCTACGTCAACGTCGTGGAATTATAATTTAAGGACAATTATTGGTTTTAAAATACACGTGGAGACATTTCGGACGCGCCGTTCCATTCCAGTACATAGACGGGGCCATTGTACTCACAAGGTTCTGGGTTGTTCGTCCTCCATCATCATCATCAAGGTTTATTGGTCGCGTCCAGAGAGCCCTTTAAATTAATGACATACAAATGCCTTGTGCTGAACTTTAAGCGACCGAAACAGGAAGACCAGGGCTACAAATGCGTACTAAAAAATGTTTGTGTGTCGCGTACACAACACGGACAGCTCCAGTCTGATGCAAACAATAGGAAGTTGAAGATGGCGGAAAGGCGGTGTCAGCCTACGCGCTGAAGTGAAATTAAAACCAAGCGCTTCCAATCATTTCACATGAAACGATACCAAATCGAGCGCTCCCACGCACTTTACGCTTTCGCATTTTTTCATCATCAACTTTTGCTTGGTTTCTTTACTATCGTCACGTTTTTAAACAGTCTCAATAAATCTAAAGCACTTTAGACGAAATAGTAAGACGGTATTAAAATTATGCTGATTATGTCTGACACCGTCGTCCACGTTACCACATCCGATACAGTAGGTGGCGGTGTGCGTCTTTGAAGTCATGGTTGCAACTCAGCATTAAACCAACGAAGAAGAAAAAGACATCGTGTTTATGTGTAGGAAAACATGGCGGCACGTGTAGGTTGTGAGCATTACACACGAAACTGTTTACTCAAAGTAAGTGTCACTTTTTCAAGTTTTCCGATATATTTCTATGTCTGCATACATTAAATAAACATACGCGAATGCACGCCATTTGCTACAGTTATCTCTTCTCGATTGAGCGTATTTTGTTCCCCTAGGTTCAGCTACATGTAAAAATGGCATAGCTTGTAACGTAAGGGAAATATAAAGTGCTTTCTACCGATTTAACTGCATTTCTATAACAGAATTTAAATCACTTTTCAGTCAAACATTCAAAAAATACATAGTGAGATTTTCCTGGTCAATAGTTATTAACAGAACACAGTGATAAAAGTTTTATTACGAATCTACTTACAATGGTTGTGTATTGTGTTGTGTTTAGGCACCTTGTTGTGGTAAACTGTATGTGTGTCGGCTGTGCCATGATGCAGAGGAGAGTCATCAGATGGATCGGTTTAAAGTGGAAGAGGTGCAGTGTTCGGAGTGTCAAACATTACAACAGGTATCTTAATACACCTTTCACCACCTTGGTAAAAAAAACAAAAAAAAACAGTACAGTTATTAGCATCTGCAACTGTATATTATCTGCCACCCATCCAGGCACAACAGGCTTGCCGACAGTGTCATGTCCAGTTTGGGGAGTATTACTGTGACATTTGCCACTTGTTTGACAAGGATAGGAAGCAGTACCACTGCCATCCCTGTGGGATATGTAGGTGAGCACTTACAGAATATATTTCATTTAACTTCTACACTCCTGATTTGATCAAGAACCGTTGAAAAATTGCCGGAACTCACATTTTTCATGCACTGTTGGATCTTAAGGAGGGTCTACGTAAAGCTTCAAAATGCAAAAAGAAGAAATTAGAGTGAGACAAAAAATGTGGCCCGCAGGACACTAGTTTGAGGCCCCCGCCTTGATATGAAAGTTTAATGTTAGTGCGGCCCGCGCAAGTTTGATATGGATGCTGTATGGTATCATGTACCCAGAAAAAATTATTACGTTTGATTAATGTTCATGTTAAAGGTTAAATAACTGTTAATAGTGATCCTCCCTATCCGTGTGGAAGTGGTAAGTTTTTGGCGATTTAAGTTTAAAGGAAATAACTTGAAGGCAACCGTTTAGGTCGCTAGCTCTCTAGTTTGCGAGTTAGCATGTGTCTCAAGACCCTGCAGTTGCGCAATATGTTGTAAATAAAAAGAGTATAAATGTGACTATAGTCGTGTTTTGTCATGTCTACAGGGCTCTAATAATGCTTTGTTCATTTTAATCTGAAAAAATAATACCCACCAACTATATGTGGTTTCTTAAGTTTTTATTATTTGCCATTTTATTATTATTATATTTATTTATTACTGATTGATTGATTTTCATTATTCTTGATTTATTTATTTTTCATCTTATTTTGTGTATAAAAATAAAAAGTAAGATATTTGAGAACAGTGGAATGTTTTATCAGAGCTTTATCAGAAAATTGGAACCAAAGCGAAGTTTGTTTTTTTTAAATTGTTTTTAATAAATGCGTTTTTTTTGGGGGAAAACCTGATGCAGCCCAGTCTCACCCAGACCTGAGCTCCAGTGGCCCCCAAGTAAATTGAGTTTTTAAGACCCCTGCTCTTGACAATCCGGATTTCCATGCAACGTTATGATCTATGTAGGAAAACAACCACAAGAAATGATAATCATTTCATCTTTATTTGAGATTTTTCATGTGATGCCACAAAAATTAGACGATATCATTATGGCAGTCTTTTCATTTTACATGGGGCAAGTTCGGGGCAAGTAGTTCTCACCTTAAGGATTCAAATTTTTGTTTTTAATGTAGAGCCCTGCATATGCAACATGAACTATAATGCATATTTGAGTTCTTGATTATATTAATGAAGTTGTTTTCATCCATGCAGGATCGGGCCAAGAGAGAAGTATTTCCACTGTAGCAAGTGCAATTTATGTTTAGCGCAGGACCTTCAGGGAAACCACAAGGTGATTCTATGTCGTCTATATCTCCTTTTTAAACCTTTCGAATCAGACGTTTACTTTTGTCAATGAGGAACTTCATTGCTTTCTGTTACAGTGTGTGGAGAATGTTTCCAGGCAGAACTGCCCAGTGTGCATGGAGGTAATGAAAGATATTAAAATGGTTATAGTATGGAGAGGAGTGCAGAGTGCTATATGTCGTTTACACAGGATATCCACACGTCTCGAATTGGAGCACACGTTCTTCCATGCGGTCATCTTCTCCATAAGTATAAATTTGTGCTTTTTGTTGTACAAACTGTTCTGTTTGGGTTAGCTCATTGCATATTATTATCATTATATGTTAAGTACAGATGACTTAAAGATTCAAAGTAGGATTTGTTCTCATTTTCTTGCAGGACCTGTTTTGATGACATGGTCAGGACTAGGTATGTTTTTTTTTTTTGTGTGTTGTTGTTATGGTTATAATAACAATCAGTGGGGTATTCAGATGATGTTTTTAATGAATATATGCCACTTTCTACTTTGTCGTAGTGCATATCGCTGCCCTCTTTGTATGCACTCTGCATGGAACATGGAGGACCACTGGGATCAGATAGACAAAGAGATCGCCCAATCACCGATGCCCACCGAATACCGGGATACCACAGTCAAGGTACGATTTCATAAGTAGAGAAGAATCCCAGTGTTCCACATAGGACTGACATTTTATCTCATGTTTTTAAACATTATTTAACAACAGAGCATGAAGTTATTGACTTACAGGCGTGTAAGCGTGCACTGTTTTTTTTTTTAAGATAATGTCCACCTTAATATCTCACTTTACTTATGAACAGATATGTTACAATGCATGAGCAAGTCAGCTGGGGTATGTTTGCATGAGGTTACAATGCCATCTACTGGACAGTAGTTGTAACAACAAGTACATACATCACAGCTAGATGGTATTTAATAAGTCTAAAATTCAATCATTTGAATTTGGGGCGTTAAAATTCTCTACAAATCTCCTGAAATTTCTTAAATCCGCGCTGTGATTGGTCCACTCCAGTCCAGGGTTGTACCCTGCCTCCGCCCCAAGACAGCTGGGATAGGCTCCAGCACACCTGCGACCCTCATGAGGGTAAGCGGTAGAAAATGAATGAACTGATGGACTGGTGGCCAGCCAATCACAGGGCACATATAGACAAACAACCATTCACACTCACATTCATAACTATGGACAATTTGGAGTGGCTAATTAACCTAGCATGTTTTTGGAATGTGGGAGGAAACCGGAGTACCCGGAGAAAACCCACGCATGCATGAGGAGAACATGCAAACTCCACACAGATGGCCGTGGGTGGAATTGAACCCCGGTCTCCTAGCTGTGCGCTAACCACTCGCCCACCGTACAGCCAAAAGGGGACCTATTATGTTAATTTACGTCCCTTTGTTTTGAGTTGTGGACTCATAGAGCAGCTACACGCAATAACCAGCACTGAAATTTTTCTAGCTCTTCCAGAATCTGCACCTATTCCAGCTGTATTTCAATGGATTTCCAAAACATTCATTCATTTTCTACCGCTTTTTCCTCACGAGGGTCGCGGGGGGTGCTGGAGCCTATCCCAGCTGTCTTCGGGTGAGAGGCGGGGTACACCCCGGACTGGTCGCCAACCAATCCCAGGGCACATATAGACAAACAACCATTCACACTCACATTCATACCTATGGACAATTTGGAGTCGCCGATTAACCTAGCATGTTTTTGGAATGTGGGAGGAAACCGGAGTACCCGGAGAAAACCCACGCATGCACGGGAAGAACATGCTAACTCCACCCAGAGATAGCCGAGGGTGGAATTGAACCCCGGTCTCCTAGCTGTGCGCTAACCACTCACCCGCCATGCAGCCTAAAGGGAACCTATTATGTTAATTTACGTCCCTTTGTTTTGAGTTGTGGACTCATAGAGCAGCTACACGCAATAACCAGCACTGAAATTTTTCCAGCTCTTCCAGAATCTGCACCTATTCCAGCTGTGTTTCATTGGATTTCCAAAACAGTGTGTTTTAATTCACTTCACCCATGGCCTGCTTATGGGCACGCCCACATAAGGAAATCCAGCTCACAGTGATGTCACAGTGAGGCAGTATTAGAAAAAAACTGAGCCAAAAGTGGAAAAAAAAAGCACAATAGGTCCTCTTTAAAACTGTACTAACGTAAATTTATAATTTCATGTACACCCCAAGCAATAATTACATTTGGTTGAAACAAATATGGCTTTACATGGCGTTCGTTATGTCATTAAAAAAAGAAACCCACCACAGCTTTTGTTCCCAATTCATGACTTTTTGGTCTTTATTTGTTCCAGATTATGTGCAACGACTGTCAAGCTCACTGCACGGTACTTTTCCACGTGTTGGGGATGAAGTGCAGCAGCTGTGGCTCGTATAACACGGCACAGGACGGAGGTCTCATCCAGCTGCCCCAACAGCCGCCGGATCCAGAACTGGATGCTAACGAGCTCGAGACAAACGAAGAGCCAGAGCAGCAAGATGAACCGGAGTAAACGATGCCACATTATTATTTGACTTGTACATGTCGTCACATGAGTGTATAAGTGTAAGTAATTACAAATAGTGTATAGTTCTTTATTATTATTTGTGCCTGGATATATATATATAAGCATTACATGGACAATATATTTCCTATTGCAGCCAAACCCCATTGTGCTTAGCATATCTGACTATTTAATGTCTTCCCTTTGTTGTTAAATTTGGTCCATTAAAAAGATGTGACAAAAAAAAAAGGTTTTGAACAAATTGATTCAATAAGTGACAAATGTGCATGTATACATATACTGGAATGTTGTGATTTTGTTACCAAACAGTCTAAATTACGGCACATACTGTTCAATTTCAAGAATTCACAGACTATAGAATATATGAATTAAATTTTGCTATGTTGCACTGGTCACATGGTATTTTTTTCAAATGCAGAACATGCAAACTCCACACAGAGATGCCCGAGCGGGGAATCGAACCAGAGTCTCCGAGCTGTGAGACCTGGCAAAACAGCAACAGTAACAGAGTCAACTATAATGAGTAATATGAATGAAAGATAACTATAGGGGTGTTATTTCATGTCTAGAGGGCTCTATAAATATTCATTCATTTTCTACCGCTTTTCCTCACAAAGGTCGCGGGGGGTGCTGGAGCCTATCCCAGCTGTCATTCGTGCAAGAGGCGGTTTACACCCTGGACTGGTGGCCAGCCAATCACAGGGCATATATAGTAGACAAACAACCATTCACACTCACATTCATACCTATGGACAATTTGGAGTCGCTAATTAACCTAGCATGTTTTTGGAATGTGGGAGGAAACCGGAGTACCCGGAGAAAACCCACGCATGAATGGGGAGAACATGCAAACTCCACACAGAGATGCCCGAGCGAGGAATCGAACCCAGGTCTCCGAGCTGTGAGACCTGGCAAAACAGCAACAGAGTCAACTATAATGGGTAATATGAATGAAAGATAACTATAGGGGTGTTATTTCATGTCTAGAGGGCTCTATAAATATTCATTCATTTTCTACCGCTTTTCCTCACGAGGGTGGAGCCTATCTCAGCTGTCATTCATGCAGCCAATCACAGAGCACATATAGACAAACAACCATTCACACTCACATTCATACCTATGGACAATTTGGAGTTGCTAATTAACCTAGCATGTTTTTGGAATGTGGGAGGAAACCGGAGTACCCGGAGAAAACCCACATGCATGCACGGGGAGAACATGCAAACTCCACACAGAGATGCCCGAGCGGGGAATCGAACACGTGTCTCCAAGCTGTGAGACCTGGCAAAACAGCAACAAAGTCAACTATAATGGGTAATATGAATGGAAAGATGACTATAGGGGTGTTATTTCATGTCTGGAGGGCTCTATAGGCCCCAACCTAAAAAGCTGATTGACAAAAATCAGTCAGAAAAATACATGGCTGGCTGGTGCAATCTTTATTTAAAAACCTTGTTGTGCCATCATTAGTCCACAGACGATACGGCTTCCTGCAAAAAAATAAAAAATGTCCTACTTCAAAGAGCAAAATTTGTTTGTCCACCACCACCACCACCACCGAAGGTCGACCTACATTTTCGGTGTCTTCTGCAGACATCACTGGACTGGGAGACTTTGCAGTTTTACTCTCTAGGTCAGTCATACCGGTTTCCTTCATCGCTTCTGGGTTTTCCCTTCTACGGGACACAAAATGCAGCATTAAGTTACTATCAAATTCTTCTTCTGCTTGGTTGTGTTGGATAATAATGTCAGTACCTTGAGTTGGTACTGGCCTTCCGCTTTATCACCACCGCGATCACCGCAATAACCGCCACTGCGCAGACACTGGCGGCACTGTACATAATTGGACCTTGCAGGGACTTGTGCTGACACGAGTCACCGCTGTAGCCCGTCGAACATTTACACGCTTTCTCCGCTTCATCATTCCCCGTGCAGCGGCCATTTCCATTGCAGCGTCTCTTGCCACATACATCATCGGCGTTTAAGAGCCGTTTGCTCACATTTGAGGTAGAACTGAATCCCGAGACCGGTGATACCGATTGTCCAGTGGGAGCGACGGGAGATTCTGTGACAGCAGGTATTTTTAATCCAGACCTCGGTTTTGGATTGACACCTGTACCGTGGAGACGTTGAGTACATGGTTATTACCTGAAGTTACGACACGCATTGGTAGAAGAGAGTCTTACAATTCTCATCCGAGTAATCGGAACAATCTATACGCCCGTTGCAGAACTTTTCAACAGGCTGGCATGAAAGCTGATCCAGACACGACCTGCTGCCGGCAGGGCAGCGCTGCTCTGGGGAACAGTGTGTCGCATTCACGCCGATGTAGTCATGGGCACACTTGCACGTTCGGCCTTCCGGGGTAGCCAAGCACAAGTGCTGGCAGTGGCCGTTGTTTACTTTGCACTGGTTAGAACCTGTCATGTGGGGGAGCCATTTATATATATATATATATATATATATATATATATATATATATATATATATATATATATATAAAAATAATAATAATATTTAAAAACGGCAATTCTTACCGATCTGACTGAGTTTGCTGAACGCCTTCATGTTGACCACTTCTGTGCCAACTTCGAACCATAATTTCTTCTGCTGATGCTCATCCATGTACCAGAGTCTTGTCTTATCTAGATTTAAAAAAAAAAAAATATATTATTATTCTAGCAAACAAAATAATCTGAGACAATTGGTGCCAAAAAAAAAAAAAAAAAATCACAAGACAGCAGTAAGATTGTGAGTTTTTTTGTACTGAATAGTTTCTATACTTGAAGGGTTTTTGGCAAATTTAAGCCAATTTTGCACAATTGTCTGGTTAGCGTACAATATGGTTCACATCTTGTGTTAATGTATTTTTTACTCCATTTTTAAGTTACTATTTTTTTTCCTGTAAAGCGTCTTTGAGGACTTG
Source organism: Doryrhamphus excisus (assembly GCF_037039965.1). Taxonomy (NCBI): domain Eukaryota; kingdom Metazoa; phylum Chordata; class Actinopteri; order Syngnathiformes; family Syngnathidae; genus Doryrhamphus; species Doryrhamphus excisus. The sequence goes on from NC_136359.1 coordinate 23,204,858, forward strand.
GAAAAGCACTATACAAATAAAAATTAATAGTTTTTATAATTTTTTTATTCTTTATTATCATTTTGTATTTCTTTTTCTTTATTATCATTTTGTATTTTTTTCTTTATCATTATTTTGCATTTCTTTTTTTTATTGTTATTTTGTATTTCTTTATTATTTTGTATTTCTTTTTCTTTATTATTATTTTGTATTTTTTTTTTTATTTTGTTTTTTTTTTCTTTTCCATTATTTTCAAATTAAAATGTTCATTCATCCCTGTAGTTTATAATTAAATGCTTTTCTAAAATGTAAAACTTTAGAAATGTGGTATTTTTAGCTATTTTATTTCCATGTATGGGGAAAAAAATTATTCGGTGACATCTGTTTTGGTTAGAGTTCAAGTAAGTAGTACAAGTAACCTTAAAATGTTCATTTATCCCTGTAGTTTATAATTAAATGTTTTTCTAAAATATAAAACTTTAGAAATGTGGTATTTTTAGCTATTTTATTTCCATGTATAGGGAAAAAAATTATTCGGTGACATCTGTTTTGGTTAGAGTTCAAGTAAGTAGTACAAGTAACCTTAAAATGTTCATTTATCCCTGTAGTTTATAATTAAATGCTTTTCTAAAATGTAAAACTTTAGAAATGTGGTATTTTTAGCCATTTTATTTCCATGAATGGGGAAAAATTGACTCTGACATCTGTTTTGGTTAGAGTTCAAGTAACCTTAAAATGTTCATTTATCCCTGTAGTTTATAATTAAATGCTTTTCTAAATGTAAAACTTTAGAAATGTGGTATTTTTAGCTATTTCATGTCCATGTATGGGGAAAAATTGATTCAGTGACATCTGTTTTGGTTAGAGTTCAAGTAACCTTAAAATGTTCATTTATCCCTGTATTTATAATTAAATGCTTTTCTAAATGTAAAACTTTAGAAATGTGGTATTTTTAGGCATTTTATTTCCATGTATGGGAAAATTGATTTGGTGACATCTGTTTTGGTTAGAGTTCAAGTAAGTAGTACAAGTAACCTTAAAATGTTCATTTATCCCTGTAGTTTATAATTAAATGCTTTTCTAAAATGTAAAACTTTAGAAATGTGGTATTTTTAGGCATTTTATTTCCATGTATGGGGAAAAATTGATTCGGTGACATTTTTGGTTAGAGTTCAAGTAACCTTAAAATGTTCATTTATCCCTGTAGTTTATAATTAAATGCTTTTCTAAATGTAAAACTTTAGAAATGTGGTATTTTTAGCGATTTCATGTCCATGTATGGGGAAAAATTGATTCAGTGACATCTGTTTTGGTTAGAGTTCAAGTAACCTTAAAATGTTCATTTATCCCCGTAGTTTATAATTAAATGCTTTTCTAAATGTAAAACTTTAGAAATGTGGTATTTTTAGGCATTTTATTTCCATGTATGGGGAAAAATTGATTCGGTGACATTTTTGGTTAGAGTTCAAGTAACCTTAAAATGTTCATTTATCCCTGCAGTTTATAATTAAATGCTTTTCTAAAATGTAACACTTTAGAAATGTGGTATTTTTAGCCATTTTATTTACATGTATGGGGAAAAATTGATTTGGTGACATCTGTTTTGGTTAGAGTTCAACCTTCTGGAAGAAATGTGTGTTAACCAAGGTTCCATAGTATTTGATAATTTTTATTTTTTTTTTTAAAGTTGCACCTCAGTACGCACCGGTTAGCGTTTTTTGTGGGCTTAAAAAAACTACATAAAATAAACTTAAATCGATACCTAATATTTACGATGCAGATCACAATAAGAGGGAACTATGGCGCTTGGTGGAAGTCTGCTTATCTAGTTTTTTTTTGGGGGGGGTCTGACCCTCAAATTGATTAATTCTGCTAACCAAGGTTCCACTGTAGTTTATAAACTAGACTAGTCATTACCATTTACAGTCATCCACAGTAGCGTGTCTTCACTAAGAGCTACTGCAGCCAAGCCATCAGCAACCTTCACTTCTTTGTATCCAGATCCATCAAGTTGGACAGAACCAATCACATCTAGACCTACAAAAAAAAAAAAAAAAAAAAAAAAAAAAAAAAACAGACCAGTTAGGTTCTTGCCAGTTCTTACCAGTTTGTCATTTTCAATACCAGTGTCAGCCCACAGAATCGTGTCTCCGTTACTGGAGAAAACCAATGAGGTTGGTTGAACAGCATCCTTCCACACCACTCTTCTTGCGGCGCCATCCATGTTGGCGCACTCCACCATAGCCGCCGCGTTTGTGTCCTGCAGACCCTGATTGATGAAACACACCATCCCTCTGGGTGGATTCAGAGCAATGGATTGCACTCTACCTATATCCTCCTTTATCAGAACAGCGCTATATCCACCCCTGCTGGAGGTGACATGCAGGCGGGGTTGCTTGCTGCTGCTCCAATAGATATCGGAGGTTACCCAGTCCAACGCCATTGCGGTGATTGCGTCACCAACTAGCTTGAGAACCTGGCCTTTCGACGTTAAATCCAAGTCCTTAAGTTGGAAGGCGCTGAGCGACGTCGTGCCCTCATCTGCCAAGAGGAGGATGTGGTCATGTAAACTGTAGTCCATCAACGTTGCTTCGTTGACGCTTGGCACCTGCAGGGCTGTGTGCTCGGGCCAGCCTTTTAATGCCGCTGCCGTATGCCGAGCCTGCAGGTAAATCTGTACGAGAGGTTCTCACTTATTTCTGATCAATTGTAACACATCACATATGCACAAGGTTTTATGATAAGTTCTGTATAGCTGAAATCCTTGAATGTTTAAGGATTCTGTAACAGTGATTTTCAACCTTTTTTGAGCCACGGCACGTTTTTTTTTTACATTGGAAAAATTTTGTGGCACACAACTAATCAAAAATGTTCCAAAATGTCACCACAACCTCACACGTGCATCAATAAGTCTATCGGAGGAACAAGGTCGGTGTTGCCACATGGATCAATATTACATTGCTATGCCAGTCTTTACACCACAGACATGTTTTTACATGACAAGTTTTTCTCTTTCCGAATGACCTTTCGGGAAACAATGGTATCCATAGAAAAAAAATATTCCAATCTCTTGTCTACATGCGCCGTGAAAATCAACCGGAATAGTCAATAGGGCATGCCCAGTAAAACGTAAACATCACGTGATACCGACTTCCGAGTTATTCTTTCAATTGTTGGAATAACTCCAGTTTTTCCTTCATCCAGTCTTGAAATTTAGTTTGAATCAAAAACAAAACTTTGCTTAGTCCAATGCCGATTGCTGGCCTCCATTTTTAAAACCAAAGAACGTCTGGATCTGCGTGTTACGTCATATCTGAGCATGCGCTGAAAGAACGCACCCGGGGTAAATTTAAACAGGAAAAGATCAAATTCAATCTTGCTAATATTTTATAATTAAACTCAGGACATGTTTTATATAGATATATATTTTCTTTTGGAATAAAAGTGGACTTGTGAATGGCGTATAGAAGGGTTTAGATTCTGTTCCACAGATGGCGCTAATGCACACCAAAGCTGCTTGCCAACCGCCAACAAACAACAGAAGAAGAAGAAGAACGCAGTCTGACAACTTTCCGTTTGAGCGGGTACAAGATACCTCAATCGGATTGGTTAAAGGAATATTCCATCCCTGTTCAATTCTTTCCGTTTGAGCAAATAAACCAAATCCAATTGGAATATTTGGGTCCATGTATACTATTGACATAATATTTGCAAATGATTAATAAATGTTAATTATAAAAAGTGATATTGGATAATTCCTCACGGCATAGTGGTTGAAAATGACTGCTGTAACACACACACACGCACCTTTGTGACCGTGGAGGGCGACAACATGAGCAGGAAGGCTGTATCAACCAAGCCGGTACAAGTCAGATCATTGTCGGCCAATAGAAGACCAGAAGGACACTTGCACACTGCTTTGAGCCCAGGAGCCAAAACACAGAGATGGGAGCAGGCTTTCTTCTTGCAGGGATTGTCTGTGCTTTGCTGTAACGTTGGGTGGACAATCTAAAAAAATAAAAAAAAGGAAAAAACCCTTCAAGTCGCATAATACATTAAGCACGTACAGGAGATTTGTATTGAGTTGTGGACTTATAGAGCAGCTACACGCAATAACCCACACTGACATTTTTCTAGCTCTTCCAGAATCTGCACCTATTCCAGCTGTATTTCCAAAACATTCATTCTCATTCTCCGCTTTTCCTCACGAGGGTCGCGGGGGGTGCTGGAGCCTATCCCAGCCGTCTTCGGGCGAGAGGCGGGGTACACCCTGGACTGGTGGCCAGCCAGCCAATCACAGGGCACATATAGACAAACAACCATTCACACTCACATTCATACCTATGGACAATTTGGAGTCGCTAATTAACCTAGCATGTTTTTTGGAATGTGGGAGGAAACCGGAGTATCCGGAGAAAACATGCCGAGGGTGGAATTGAACCCTAGCTGTGAGGTCTGCGCGCTAACCACTCGACCGCCGTGCATCCCCACAGTGCTGGTTGTAAGTTATTTATTAGAGTTGTTTGACATTCACACTCACATTCATACCTACGGCGTCACCTATTAGCATGTTATTAGCATGTTTTTGGAATGTGGGAGGAAACCGGAGTACCCGGAGAAAACCCACGCATGCACGGGGAGAACATGCAAACTCCACACAGAGATGGCCGAGGGTGGAATCGAACCCTGGTCCTCCTAGCTGTGAGGTCATGCCCCATTGTAATATTATAATCTTTATCATTATTACCATCATAATAATCATTTATAGTACCATTATTATAGTTGTAACAATTTTTGGATTTTTTAAAAAAAAATATTTTACAGACTTCATTGCTTCTTGTAGAGTGCTGGTTGAATATGGCTTATGGAAAAATGCATATTTAAGCAAAAAAAAAAACTGGCAAAATGAACCAATACAATTTAGGCATTCAGAAGAAACACTAGAGTACATTAGATGTAGCATTCCAAACTGGTCACTAGGTGTCAGTAAAGTTACCATGATGCTCGGTGGCAAAATAATCCCCAACAGAGGCTACTGTTGCAGCCGTCACTTCCTGTTAAACTTTCAGGGCTCACTTCCAAATGCAAATCTCATCTGAAATGTTTTTCCGAACATGAGAATACAACATTCTAACAGTACAGTTATAAGTCAGAAAAGCATAATAGGTCCCTTTAAGAGCCCCCAATTTTTACATTTAAGCTTCTCTAAAGCATAAACACTACAACGTTTGAAGCTGAAAATACCCAAATGACTTGCCTTCACACCAAAAGGTTGTCTTGGTCTCTTCAAGAGAACTCGAACATTTTTGCCAGTAACTTTATGGGCGGCCTGCACCACTCGCCTCTTTGCATCAGACCAGTAGAGCATGTCATTGAACACAACCAATGAGAACGGGTTGGCCGTCTCTTCCATCTGTAGGATCTGATCAGATTTACAGGAAATCAAGTTTATCGGCTTCGATCGAGCACATTTTACTGCAAAATATATTTACCCGAATATCACCGCCATCAAGCGTCGCGGAACCGATCGCTTTGAGTCTTTCGTCAGTCCAGTAGACTCTGTCGGCCAGAGAGTCCACCGCCACACCGCCTGGCCAGCCTAAACTGGAAACCACCACCGCCCTCCTCTCGGACCCATCCATTCCAGATCTTTCAATCTTCACCATGTTGCCAATTTCAGTCCAAAACATCAACCTGGTATGGAGGAGATAATAAAATAATTTTATGAAAAGTGAAGCCTTCTCAGATTGGGACTTGGACCGTGGAACCAGAGTCATTGAAATAGAAAAGAGCCACACGCGTATTAATAAATGCGTTTTTTTTTTTTTGGAAAACCTGATGCGGCCCAGCCTTGCCCAGACCCTAGCTCCAGTGGCCCCCAGGTAAATTGAGTTTGAGACCCTGATTTAAATGCTTGGAAAAAATATATATATATATTATTTTTTTTAGTTCTTCATAGACAAGTAAGAAGTGGAATTGGTTCCAACCTACCCCTTTTCTGGAAATAGGGCCAGGGAGCGAGGCTGATCCAGGTCTTCATCCAAGATAACACTCTGGTGTTGCGACCCAACCGTTGCGAGTTCCATCGCAACAATCTGACTGTTGACGCCATCGATCCAGTACAAATTCCTCCCGAGCCAGTCCACAGCTAGAGAATCAGCCCGTACCCCTGTGAAAACAAAAGGGGGTGTCATCACCAACCATTGTAAGACCTCTTAAACACTTTATAGAATCACCAAAAAAAAGGACTACAAGACCAGACTTAAACCCTTGATCTACCTCCAATTAGAGTCCCCGTCGTCCTCTGATCCAGAGAGGACCACCTGATGCTGTCAGTGTCGAGAGTGACCCAAAAGACCCTCTGCTTGTACCAGTCATAGTCCAGAGACAAGATTGCCTTCTTGGCAGAGGAAGATAAGACGTCCAAGCTGCTGGTGCGCAAGCCAAACAGAAAGAGATCCGTTTGGACTGACGACAACAGTAAAGGTTCACCTGCGGAGGAATCATTTCATTGGTACCACACAAATCTTTCATATAAAGACATTAAAAATCAAGTATTATTTTTCAGGAAAAAACCGAAATAAAAACATATAAGCTACTAATTGAAAACAGCGTTAAAATATCGCCTGGCAGGTTTGTCTTCAGTTTAATGAATTTAGATTACATTAAATAAGATGTGAACTGTGATACTCTTGCTGTACTTTGTCTGCAACATGGAAATAAATCAGTACAATGCAACTAAGTACAAGGCAAAAACAAGCAAACAATCTTCCCAAGAGCCATCACTACCCTGAACTCAAACATAGATACGATGTACTTTGCCATTAGCATAATGCAAATGTGCAATATTTCCATCACTGCCTCTGTTACTACCTCAAATCATATTTATTTAACAACCCATTACAATACACTCTACTCATCTGTATACACCAATCATTATTTGCACTATAATTAATATACAGTAAAGTCTCGTTATATCGATATTCTCGGGAGTCGGAAAAAATACCGATATAACCGGACTATCCATTTATCCGATCCTGCGCCGAACTGCATTAAAAGTGGGCGGATCTTTGATATGGCATGTCATTTTCTCCTTGAGTTCATGGATTGCGTATCTAGCATGCTTTTGTACTACAATACATTTTGTACTACAATAAATAATAAAAATAAACTTACGCTGTAGTGATTACCGGTTACCGGGACATAATTCACCCCGGAACTATCGATAGGGAAGGTGTTGCCACCCGGAGGGGTAGGCGCGAGGGACGGGTGTTTTCCGCTGTGTGTGTGCTGCACTCTGGTGGTGGAAGTGTGAAAAATAAAGTTGACTGGAAGCAGCCGTTCGCCGTGTTCTTTTTTGGTATTGAAATCCTTAAGCAAAGATTGATTTAAGCTGCTTTTGTATCGATATAAGCAGACCAAATTGGCTGGCGGGAGATGAAAAGGGCATCCTAGTAACCAGATCATCATAATAACCAGTTATCATACTAACGGAGCTAATTATATCATAAAAGACTAGAAATTTGCCGGGAAATGAAAATAGTATCGCAATAAGCAGTACTATCGATATAACGAGACTTTAGTGTATCTGCTCCTGCATATGCTCCTGTGCAATACTATGTGTATATATATCTAATTGTCTTTTTACTCTACTTTTATGTACTTTTTCTTTTTTTTTTTTAAACTTGACTACTGCACTGAAAGGAGAAGCTCTCCAATCTCGTTATACATCCTGTATAATGACAATAAAGGCCATTCCATTCCTAATGGGACACCAACATGTAAAAGATAAAAAAAGGCACATGACATACAGTAAGGAAATTAATACAAGCATTATTAAATACAAATTATGATTATGTCAAAAGCAGAAATGCAGAGGCAACATTGTAGCCAAGGAATAATATAAGTTTTGTTGGGATGAGGTTGGAATTCGGGTGGTGGGACTCCCTTTCGAACATGTGTACGTTTATATATATATATATATATATATATATATATATATATACACACACACATAAGTATTTTTATTTGTATTGACTTTAGTTGGTTTGTTGTGCTTTGGATGTTTTTCCATGTTCGAAATGAAGAAAAAAAATATTTAACCTCACCTCTGCATATTAGCACGGCATTAACCGTGTTAAGATCAGGTGAAATTAATTTTAAAAATATGTGTCACATTAATGAAAGTCATACACCGGCTCTTATTTAGCACACTATAAATGATCTTGAAAAAAAAAAAAAAATTCAAGGTCAAACACAATGAAATTTTGTGTATTCGCTATAGACTATTAGATCTTCAAGGGAACCCAAACATTTGACTTTACCCTTGATTTTGCAGTTGCGTTCACCGGCCTCCATTATGTAGCCTGGATGACAGTCGCACTTGTAGGAGCCCGGAGTATTTACACACAGTTGACTACACACAGAGCTGGGATCTTCACACTCGTCAACATCGGCGCAGGTCACTCCATCAGGCGCGAGTCTGTAGCCCGCTGCACAGCGACATTGCTGCACAGAAAACAGTATATTAATATAATTCAGCCCATCATTTTATATCAGGAGTCATTTGGGACTACAGAGTGATTCTCTACTATTACATCTATTAAGGAGTTAACGTCAACTCTGCTAGAGTAACCAATTACTGTTTAGTAGGGCTGTTTTTTTTTATGAAATCATCTGGCTGCACGGCGGTTGAGTGGTTAGCGTGCAGACCAGGGTTCAATTCCATCCTCGGCCATCTCTGTGTGGAGTTTGCATGTTCTCCCCGTGCATGCGTGGGTTTTCTCCGGGTACTCCGGTTTCCTCCCACATTCCAAAAACATGCTAGGTTAATTGGCCACAGGTATGAATGAGAGTGTGAATGGTTGTTTGTCTATATATGCCCTGTGATTGGCTGGCCACCAGTCCAGAGTGTACCCCGCCTCTCGCCCGACGACAGGTGGGATAGGCTCCGACAAGCTCAGAGTTACTTTATAGCAGGGGTCTCAAACACGCGGCCCGTGGGCCAAATGTGGCCCGCAGGACACTAGTTTGAGGCCCCCGCCTTGATATGAAAGTTTAATGTTAGTGCGGCCCGCGCAAGTTTGATATGGATGCTGTATGGTATCATGTACCCAGACAAAATTATTACGTTTGATTAATGTTCATGTTAAAGGTTAAATAACTGTTAATAGTTATCCTCCCTATCCGTGTGGAAGTGGTAAGTTTTTGGCTATTTAAGTTTAAAGGAAATAACTTGAAGGCTACCGTTTAGTATTGCTAGCTCTCTAGTTTGCGAGTTAACATGTGTCTCAAGACCCCGCAGTTGCGCAATATGTTGTAAATAAAGAGTATAAATGTGACTATAGTCGTGTTTTGTCATGTCTACAGAGCTCTAATGCTTTGTTCATTTTAAATCTGAAAAAAATAATTTGTCTACCCACCAACTATATGTGGTTTCTTAATTTTTTTTATTGTTTGTCGTTTTATTATTATTATTATTATTATATTTATTTATTACTGATTGATTTTCTTTATTCTTGATTTTGTTTATTTATTAAGATATTTGAGAACAGTGGAATGTTTTATCAGAGCTTTTATTGTAGAAAATTGGAACCAAAGCACTGAAAAAAAGGTTGTATATTTTTCTGTTTTTAATAAATGCGTTTTTTTTTTTTGGAAAACCTGATGCGGCCCAGCCTTGCCCAGACCCTAGCTCCAGTGGCCCCCAGGTAAATTGAGTTTGAGACCCCTGCTTTATAGTTTAGCAGTTCTGGATCATCGGATACGTCACAAGATTAGAGCAAGTTTGAAAATTAGCCGCACAACTGTATAAAAAAAAAATAAAAAATAAAAAAAAAGGTGCAGGGTTCAAAGTTTAAGAATAAAAAGTAGCGGCTTGAACACCAGTGGATCAGCCTACAGAGTTAAAGCTACAGTACAAGGGTTTGCATTGCACTGCTGCTGTGTTCAGGTCAGAATAAAAGTTAGGAAAGGGCATCAGCCCGACTCTGGGGATGCTACATTGTGTGTTATTATTGACAGCCCTGCTTCAAGCAGTTTCCTGTCCTTACCGGACCCTGCGGTGTGCTGAAGCAGCCCTGAGAGCAACGGCTGTTATCCGCTTCTTCACAATTGATTTGGCAATTCCCCTCCTCATCCGAACCATCCGCACAGTTCCCGATTCCATTGCAGACCAGGGATGTATCCACACACTCTAAACTGCCACACTGGAACTGATGAGGGAGACATGCCGCCAACTCGCCTGGTAGACACGTTTACAAGTTTAGCATGGTTTTGTTATTAAAACGCACAGCTACTTACACTCAGTTTCATCGCTTTCATCGTCACAGTCTTTGGTGCCATCACACCTCCAGGCCGTAGGGATACATTTGGTCTTGGATTTGCATGACCACTGGTAATCACCACAAGTCAGTGGCACTGCTGCAGGGCAGTCCTGCAAGAGGAATAAGTGATTCATTTGTGATTGGAAAAAAAAAAAGACATTTCTCCAAATATGACAGGAAGTTGGGGGCTGGCAACTTGCAGCTGCATGTGGCTTTCTTTTTTCCTTTAAAAAACACCCAATTAGTAGAAATGTGCATTTTCAAAAAGGGTAAGATGTCCAAGCTCAATTGTATTATCCATCCATTTTCCTCCGCTTATCCGGGTTGCGGGGGCAGCAGTCTCAGTAGGGAAAGCCCAGACTTCCCGGTCCCGGGCCACCACCTCCAGCTCCACCGGGAGGACACCAAGGCGGTCCCAGGCCAGGTGTGAGACAATCCCTCCAGCGTGTTCTAGGCCTGCCCTGGGGGCCTTTTCCCGGCTGGGAATGCCCGGGACTAGACTGGAGAGTCCGGGGGGGAGGCGCCCGGGACTAGACTGGAGAGTCCGGGGGGGAGGCGCCCGGGACTAGACTGGGAAGTCCGGGGGGGAGGCGCCCGGGACTAGACTGGGAAGTCCGGGGGGGAGGCGCCCGGGACTAGACTGGGAAGTCCGGGGGGGAGGCGCCCGGGACTAGACTGGGAAGTCCGGGGGGGAGGCGCCCGGGACTAGACTGGGAAGTCCGGGGGGGAGGCGCCCGGGACTAGACTGGGAAGTCCGGGGGGGAGGCGCCCGGGACTAGACTGGGAAGTCCGGGGGGGAGGCGCCCGGGACTAGACTGGGAAGTCCGGGGGGGAGGCGCCCGGGACTAGACTCGGAAGTCCGGCGGGGAGGCGCCCGGGACTAGACTCGGAAGTCCGGCGGGGAGGCGCCCGGGACTAGACTCGGAAGTCCGGCGGGGAGGCGCCCGGGACTAGACTCGGAAGTCCGGCGGGGAGGCGCCCGGGACTAGACTCGGAAGTCCGGGGTGGAGGCGCCCGGGACTAGACTCGGAGTCCGGGGGGGAGGCGCCCGGGACTAGACTCGGAGTCCGGGGGGGAGGCGCCCGGGACTAGACTCGGAGTCCGGGGGGGAGGCGCCCGGGACTAGACTGGAGAGTCCGGGGGGGAGGCGCCCGGGACTAGACTCTGAGTCCGGGGGGGAGGCGCCCGGGACTAGACTCGGAGTCCGAGCCACCTCAACTGACTCCTCTTGATGTGGAGGAGCAGCAGCTCTACTCTGAGCCCCTCACCCTACCCCTTAGGGTGAGTCCAGCTACCCTACGGAGGAAACTCATTTCAGCCGCCTGTATCCGCCATCTCATTCTTTCGGTCATGACCATAGATCGACCAATTGAATTATATTAGGTAAAAATTAAAAACACATTCATAATCCTAATCTTAGAACTCAAAAACACCATTTGAATAAATCTATCAAGTTAGCATCACAATGAGCATATACGCCACCTTTTCATCTGTGCCATCTTTGCAGTCCTGTTCGCCATCGCAGATCCACTCCTGCACTAAACACTCCTTGCTCTGAGGACAGCGGTGCTTGGTTATACAGATCGGCTCTTTGATGCACCCTTCCTCATCAGAATGATCCCAGCAGTCGGGGTGGCCATCACAGTGCATTGTAGCAGATACACACTGACCACTCGTGCACCTGAAGTCACTTGCACTGCAGTCCTTAAGATCTACATTAAAAGATATTCCAAGAAAAAAAATACTTAAACTTGAGGAATGAGTGTACTTTTAATATGCAAAACGTACCACAGTTTAACTCATCACTGCCATCCCCACAGTCCATCTCGCCATCACAGAGGAAGCTATTAGGAATGCAGCGGCTCCCTCCATCGCACTGATAAGCGCAGCCGTCCATGTATTTGGAACATCTTTGTTCGTCCGAGCGGTCCTGACACTGAGGTACACCGTCACACACCTGGTTCTTTTCGATGCATTTTTTACCATGGGCACACTGGAACTGGTCTGGAGAGGATAGAACTCAATCAGGATCCTGTAGAGATTGGCGGTTCTGATTTGACGTATTAAAGTTTTCGTAGCTTTGATCAGCTTAAATTAATTGATTCTCTGTAGCTCTTAAGTTCAACAACCCAACTCTTATGCATGCATGTCTATGGTAATGGTTTTATTTCATTTGAACATGCATCAGATTACAATTGAATGCATCCCATAATCAGTTCCCAGTTCCACATGTCCAAAAGGAGTAGGAAGAAGCAAAGCTTATTAAATCCTATCCCTCCGTCTGGTACTTTTACAATCAGTAACTGTTACATTTGTTCACTTCCTGCTTTCCTAATATAGTTTTTTTTTTTTTTTTAATTAAACTTTTTTTTATTTCACATTTTTTAAATTTTTTTTTAAATTTATTAATTAAATTTTTTTTTTAATTTTTATCACGTAACGTAACGTAAGTACAAGGTGATATGAGCATCCAATGGATGGTTGTAACAGTTAACATTATTGCCACAAATAGATTGCAGTCCTGTGTTATAACCGAGAAAAGACTAAGAACTTACAGTCAGAAGTCCTCGTGGACACACCAGTAAAACAGGCAAGAGAAGCAGTCAAAAAAAAATTATATAAATAAATAAAACATGGGCCAAAGAAGAATATTGCAAGTAAGGATTGACCGATACATCGGGCTGATATTTGCATTCTTTACTTGAATCTGTATCGGCCGATATGAGTCACACTGCGGAGGAGCAGTCATCATATCGATGCTAGATAAATTTAAACTACGACAGAAATGTTTTGCACATGGTTGAATATTTACTCCTTTTAAAATTGATAATGCCGTTTAAGAAAGCTGAATCCTACTGTGTTCAGTAGGATTTCAATAAAAAATTAACTTGAGACCTGTAATATTTGTTATTGTAATTTTTTCATATAAATTGAGGGAGCAAAAGCAGTATCGGCCACAAATATCGGTCCAAGCAAAAATCGGCCATTGGCTAAGGGTGATTGGGGGGGGGGGGGAAATAAATAAATAAAAAAATTCGGTATCGGCCGGAAAAACCATATCGGTCGATCCCTAGTGTTTACATTTCAATAAATATTTGTTTAAACTTGAGACCTGGAATATTTGTTATCATTTTTTCATATAAATTGAGGGAGCAAAAGCAGTATTGGCCCAAGCAAAAATCAGCCATCGGCTAAGGGTGATGGAGAAAAAAAAAAAAAAATCGTATCGGCCAGAAAAAAAACCCATAATCGGTCAATCCCTAATTGCAAGCAACAAAAAAGCAAAAGAAAGGCCTAGTAATGATGACAGAAAATGCCGACCTTACCTTGTCCACAGGTGGACGAGCATTCTTTTTCATCAGATCCATCTTTGCAGTCATTTTCACCATCACACACATCGTTGAAGAGGACACATCCAGTGCCGTCGTTGCAGGCTTTGGAGCCCAAAGAGCACTTGATAGGTTTCAAACCCTTAAATTTGACAGGATGTGTGGTGGTTGAAGTGCTTCTTTCATTTTCATTCCCATCATTTTCCCCTGAATCAAAAACAAAACAATGGGTTAACAATTGGCTTCAAAACATTCACTCGCCACGGTCGGTCAAACTCACCGCAATTTTCCTCATCCGTTCCGTCTAAACAGTCTTTTTCACCATCACACAGCAACGATGCAGGCAAGCAGCGGTTGTTGCTGTCGCAGTGGTGAACGCATTCCTTGGCTTGTCCCAAACAATGGAACTCATCTGACCTGTCCTGACACTGAGGTACACCGTCGCACACTTCGTTCTTGTCAATGCACTTCTTCCCGTGGGCACACTGAAATTGGTCTGAAACCAGGCAGGAATTGGGTATTAGTTGATACAATGGAGCACCGCACAATTGAGATTTAGCATTCAGAGCCTGTAAATTCAGATTTTTGGTTGAAATAACGTTTTCCGGGCGGCACGGCGGTCGAGTGGTTAGCGCGCAGACCTCACAGCTAGGAGGACCAGAGTTCAATTCCACCCTCGGCCATCTCTGTGTGGAGTTTGCATGTTCTCCCGGTGCATGCGTGGGTTTTCTCCGGTTTTCTCCCACATTCCAAAAACATGCTAGGTTAATTAGCGACTCCAAATTGTCCATAGGTATGAATGTGAGTGTGAATGGTTGTTTGTCTATATGTGCACTGTGATTGGCTGGTGACCAGTCCAGGGTGTCAGACAGCTGGGATAGGCTCCAGCACCCCTGCGACCAGAAAATCGAAGCGGCAGAAAATTAATGAATAACGTTTTCCCCCACTGGAAACACCTAATTCATCAGAATGTAATGTAATTTTCAAATATATAATAAAAGGTGAAGCTTACTAAATTTGTACATGTCAATGTCTTCATGCATAATTTTTTTTAACCAAGTGCTGAGATTTCTAACTTTCAGCAGTCCTTGAATGCACCATAGTTTGTGAGATGCAATAGGAGTGAGTACCTATACATTTTATAATGGTCTCACTATATAAACCCATTGAAACAGATGCACAGTAGTAATTTTAATGCACTTACAAGCCAATTTGGGTGGTTTGGTTTAAAAATGTCACATTGGGTGCATGCTATTTACATTTGTTTACCAAAAATGTTCCATTCACATATTACCGTTAGGAATGCATCAGTGTACTACCCAATCCAAAATCAAAATACTACTATATTTTAAACAGTGAAGTACCATCATTGCAAGCTACTTCACAGCCCTCTTCATCCGATTCATCCCGGCAATCCAGCTCCCCATCACACACATGGCTGTAGAGAACACACTCCGAGCCATCCCTGCATGGCATGGACCCTCTGCTGCACTTTAAGGGATTGCTTTCAGCTGAAACAACTGAAACAGAGTTATATAACACATGACCACACATTTAAGTCACACAAATATCACCATCTCACCTTCTTGCAGGGTACCTGTCAACTGTAGCAACACTACACAAAGACATAAATATAAAGCCATCACAACATTTAAAATACAACGGACCACTCACTGGTCCAAACAACACAGAAGGGTTTTATAATGGAGCCAGGTGATTTCAATGCATCCTAATTGATGACGTAAGTGACGGGCGCAGCTAACAATAACTAATTTAATGTTTCATTTATTGTTGACAAAATATATACACTAGAGCTCTTCATGCGACAAGATGTTATTTAAATAATATTTATCGTTTAAATAGCCTCATATGCCTCTTTGTATGATTTCCATTTATCAGAAACTCTTAAACAATTTGTCATTTTTCTATCGTTGCATTTGAATACATCTCACCATCAAAACGGCAGATTATTAATCCACACTGTTATACTTTTGAAAAGCAAAAAATAAACATCGTTCTGCAATCCTCCAATCGCGTAGCTCCTTGGTTTAAGGTCCGGTAACAGCCAATCAGATTCGTTGTCTTTTTCCGGTCTACCTAACATGGCTAACTAGCTCAAGTAGCACTGGTAGCAACTTGGAAAAGACATCAAGCTTTGTAAATTTCGGCAGTATTATCGTATCCGACTATTGTTCTGTGTTCTATCGGGGTGTTTATTGGACTGTCCGGGCTTTGTACGACAAGAAAGGGGATTTGGGAGGGTAACACTTTGGTGAGTATTGCCACGCTTTAGCTGTTTTGTCGACTTTAAAGATTGTTGTTTTTGTGCGAGAGCTTCGCTATCCAACGGGATCCAACGCGTAGTTTGCAGTAGTTGGTTCTTGATGCTAATAAGATTTTTGCTTCCGGTTTTGATTTTTATCAGAAGTAGAAAAATAATAATAACAAGAATACAAACATTTAACGGCTCGTCTGAATTAAAAAAAAAACTAAGACTACTTAAATTATATGTTTAAAGGGTTGCCCTTAACCTGAAATAAACGTCCTGTTTCAGGTAATAGCAGGCAGGATAAGCGGACTGTTGTTTGTGTGTTGTGGTTGACAACAAAAGGATTTTTGATTACAAGCTGGAAGCTAGCCTTCATTCCTGCTACCATTAGCCCACCTAGCTAGGCGCCAGTCTCCACTTAAATTGACTCACCGTTACGTACATGTTAAGTCATTTTTATTTCTCTATATGGATTTGCTGTTAAAGAATTTAACCTTTCATGCTCAACAAGCTTATGAATGTTGTGAATTGAGTCAAGCCCACGTACAGCCCCAGCCCAGGTAGATGGCTAGCTGTCGGCCTTTCAAAGCCAGTTACTGTCGGCACTCGCTTTCACACATGACACTCATTGTACACTTATTTATGTTATCATTGTTAAGGTTAATGATCATCTGTATTTTATAGCTTGTCTGAATTGAGATCATTAAGACACATCCCAGTCAGCTAACTTTGTAGTCCGTCAAACTTACCAAGTGTATGCTAGTTGTCTTGCAGCATTTAGACAAGCTAACTTTTAAGTGGTATGGTTTACTATACAAACTTGTGCAATTCAACATGTCTGGTAAGGACTAGTAAGAGGCAGGGTTTATTTTGTACTCCCTCTTCTCCATATCTATTACTAATAATTTACATATCATATGTTTATCATGTCGACACTGACCATAATACCGTTTTGTCATTGAAAAGTGTGTTGTTTGTAGGGAGGGCAAAAACAAGACAATGTGTAAAGTGTTTTCCACAGGACTGCAATCTATTTGTGGTGATCTGATTTTGGATAATTGGAAATGATGCTTGTGCGACAAAGTCACAAATACTTATTTTCCACTGAATCAAACTTTTTGGTCTTTGTACTTGATGAAGTTTGTGGCCAGGATGGAACCATATTGCCTGTGAACTGACTCTGACGCTAGTTTATTTTTCCATTGGTCTGAGGATCCATGTCATTACATCACAGGGTTCCCTCCGATCATGAAATTTCAAGTGTTGACCATTGATTTTGTCAAAACACTCACTGTAGTCCTTGACACTGTACATTATGTACATGTAAATATATAAATATGAAAGGTGCAAAAATGTCAAGATGAAGGTGCAAAAGGCAAAACGTTTTAACGTAAAATTGCACATTGCAGGAAACTAGTTTGGTAAGCACAAATGAGAAGGGGCGGGTGGCAAGCCTTTCATTCATTCGACCATTGCAAGCTAACGTGCTACAGTTAACAGATTAAACAAATACAACTTGATGGACTCCAGGCATGTCTGACTTGTGTCTGAGTCGTCTGTTGTGATGGCCTCCAGGGTTTTGGTGGAGTTTGGAGAAATACAACATTGTGGTATTAAACACAGCAGTAGCACCAGCAAGCTTGTATGCCGATTGTCTGTGGCCCGAAACTTGGTTGAGTTCGTCAAAATAAGGCATTAATCTCTGACACTACTGCCGAGGTTTTTCCTTTGGGGTCTGTAGTCTCTCTAATTTCTGAAGTTTATTTGTTCGAAAGACTGAAACAAAAAAAAAACCGCTGCAGCCATCTTGCCTCTTGATGCATTCCAGGATCGGCAGGGTTTGTTTCAAATTTCTTCTGCACTTCTTCAACAAGACTCATTGAGTTTTCTATTGTTAGAGTTGCAATGTAATGTAATAAAGATGGAAGTAATGAGTGGACTTTTTTTTTTTTAGGTAACCCCGCCCACTTCATTATACAAACTGTTCACTCACTCGGCTCAGCAAACTATTGGAGCCAGCGTTGAATAAAAAAAAAAATACCCCTTTTGTTTGAACCAATTGTATAACCACAACAATGGAATAGCAAAGCTCTGAGAACCAGCCCCAAAAAATCTCCAAACTAGTCCACAGTGGAAAAATGGGTATAAGTTGGCAACACCGATCCGTCCTGCTATATCTTCTTACATTCTGGCACACCATCGGATGTGCTAAGAAGCAGTTGTGATATCGTCTATTATACGAAGTTGGAACAACAAGTTCCATCCACAGACCATCTCATAATTCAGGGGTGTGTCGGTTCAACATTGACATCGGATATCAAGAGAAAAAACAGAATCGTATTATATCGGCCTACATGTAAAATCTCACATATTGAGACGCCGATACAAGCAAACCATTCCAGAGTCGGTGCCAGCACTTTTAGAACTCCATGTGGCACTATTTTTATGTTCAAGTCCAAAAATAAAAACATTGCACACAATGGCGACACATGCATTTTTTTGTCGCTTATCCTCATTAGGTTGCGGGGGGTATGCTGGAGCCTAACCCAGCTTACTTTGGAGGAGAAGCGGCGTACACCCTGGAGTGGTCGCCAGCCAATCGCAGGGCACAGAACCGGGGAAGTTTAATACAGCCAACTTCATCTTTTTCAGGGCTCTACATTAAAAACAAAAATTATTTGCCCACGGGGGAATCCTTAAGGTGAGAACTACTTACCCGAACTTGCCCCGTGTAAAATGAAAAGACTGCAATAATGATATCTAGTTGAGATCTAATTTTTGTGGCATTACATGAGAATCTCAAAGATGAAATGATTATGATTTCTTGTGGTTGTTTTGAATAGACACATTTGTGTACTAGTAAAGTGTTTTTAATCCAGAAAAAAAATGCTCAATGGTCAAACAATAACTAATAAAATACTTGTTTAGGAGGCACTGTTTCATCACTTTTTGCTGTTTTTTCCTTCAGAAGTTGTTGAAGAATTAGACCATGTTGGCAGGGACGCCATGATAGATGTTTTCCTAGTCAAACCATCGCTGATTGGTTGATCGCGAACAAGAACGGTGTGGGTAAAACACGGACTACGGACCGCGGTCTAAATAAACGATTCTGATTGGTCCATTTCAAGATTTGCAAGGATTGGTTTGCAAATTACCACCGGACTACTACACTGGTGATAAAACTATACCACATGTGCATAAATAAATACATAGGGCAGTTTTCCCTCATACCTATTGTTGCTGACCAGTGCTCTGTTTGAGTAACATCACTTAATTAACTTTTTCCAACAGTTCACACTTGTGCTGATATCAGCTAGGTATGGACTGATATTCAAGGCTACAGTATCAGAAGTGAAAAAGTTGTATCAGGACATCTCGATTATGTTTTTAATGCTGCCACAAGTAAATGAATTGTATGGTGTAGCAATGCATAGTTTATATAGGGATTGATTTCATATTGTTTGTGTTATCCCTGGCTATTTAAAAAAAAATTGCACTCGAAAATATTTACTTCCTAATGGTGTATATGTCTCTTTGTGTTCTATGTCCTCAGACTCTGCTTCCTCCCCCTGCCGTGAAGCCACTTCTTGCGTACGTGTTGGGAGACGGCCCATCTCGAGTCCCCTGGAGACTTCTGGTTTGCCCAGCCAAGATGTCCTCCATATTGCCATTTACTCCACCGGTGGTGAAGAGGCTTTTGGGCTGGAAGAAGTCAACCAACGGACCAGGTGGAGCCGGCGGGGGAGAACAGAACGGCCAGGAGGAGAAGTGGTGCGAGAAGGCCGTGAAGAGCTTAGTGAAGAAGCTGAAGAAGACGGGGCAGCTCGATGAGCTCGAGAAAGCCATCACCACACAGAACTGTAACACCAAGTGTGTCACCATCCCCAGGTAACATGCCAAGCATGGAAAGAATTTCTGTATTCCTTACAAAATCCAATACAATGTAACCCTGGTTTTCTCATGGGTTACGTTTTTTTGGGAACCCGTAGCAAACAGTAAAAAAAAAAAAAAAAACGCAAGTAATTGATACTCATATATCAATTTTTATTTTAGACGTGTTTCCCCCTCGCAGAACCCTCTTGCTTGCTTGACGTTGTTTGTTTTCCTCCGATTTCAGATCGACATTTGCAATAAAAGCGTCTAATTATTTCATTAGATTAGTGCTGCAACGATTATTGGAATAATTTGAGTACCTCGATTACATAAAGTATTGGATTTTCTTCTTTGAGGAATCACATGCGTCACTTATGTGTACACGTATACAAAGGACGAAGAAACAAGCGCATGTTTGAAGACGCAGGAAGATTGAAGAGCCTGGAGAAGGCGACAAGACAATGACAGAGACGGAAAACAAAATGTGGCTAAAGTTGAACTGATGTGTATCTGCGGTACTTGCATACCACAATAGCAGCCGTGTGCGGCAACAATGAAATCCCAACATGAAAGCAAGCATTGGTTGCTGATGTGGCTGACGGATAAAAGAACTCTGCGATAAGATGCACAACCTTTTATGTTGTGTGGAAAAATTACTTGTTTGATTGCGCTGATCATGCCATTTCCATTCTGGAAATTTATTTACTTGTTTGTTAACTTTAAATGACTAGTGGTGCCATTGGCTTAAATCTTTATTTTGTTACCTTGATTTCGGCAAAAAAAAAAAAAAATTATTTATTTATTTTTGGGCCAATGTATTAACACGGCAAAAAAAAAAAATATATATATATATATATCAATCTGTTTATTGTATCTTAATGGTTGTTCTTGGCTCAATGAGCAGAAATATGAGCAAATTCTCTAATGATTTTTTTGCCATATTGAGCTGAAATATTCTAAAATTTGTTTACAGGTAAAGTTTTTGACAATATGAAATATTTTTGCCTTTACAGGTTTATATTTTCACAGCTCGGTTTTGCACCCAAAATGAGTATCATTTTGTTTCCTTTTGTCCAAAAATTATGTTCTTCCACTTACCCCTATTCCAAAACATTTATAATATACCATTTCATTTAATCTTTCTATTTGCTAAAAAATCGGGGCAGGATCTCATTCCCAATCCAGAGGGAGCACTCCACCCTTTGGCCTCTGATTTGGAGGTCTGAGTCCCATCCCAGAAGCTTCACACTCACATGCAAACTGCCCCAGTAAACACTGAAGGTTCCACTCAGCCCGAAGAGGCCATCAGGACCACATCAGATCCTAAGGCCCCTGAACCGGCAAACTCCACATAGAGGGATCCCCCATGGATATCCAAAACCCAGATCTTCCAGATCTCCTGACTGTGTGGCCAACATTATGATAAAAGAAAAAAAAGTGTCCCATTGCATAATTCAGAGAGCATACAATGCAGTGCAATGAAATTACTGAAGAAATTGTTGTTAAAACAGGCGAGAGATGTTTCACGTGTAAGCCAGCCAACCTTGATGATCAGACTCATGTTTAGTGGGAACAATGTCCCATTCCTTGCTGATAGGTTGGCATCACTCAGATGTTTGCTTGTCTCTAGATAATGTTAGTTATCGCCTGAGAATTCTTCAAGGTCTTGCCGTGTTAATACATTGGCAACCTAAAACTGAATGAGTTTCGCTTATGTATGTGTGCTCTGCGTACAAACCAGAATAGAGTAATGCAAGATACTGTATGTTTGTAGTGCGTCGCCGTCCATGGTTTCATATATCTAATAATAGTCTGCTTTTTGATTTGTATCTTCTGTCTTTTGGTGCACAGCAATTGCTCAGAAATATGGGGTCTGAGTACACCAAACACTATTGAACAGTGGGATACATCAGGCCTTTACAGCTATTCGGACCAAACAAGGTGAATATTGACAACTTTTACATTATGTTTGTATACAACCTGCTCTATTCGGGAACGTAAGAGTCTTCATCAATGCTTCTCTCCCCATTGTGTGTCCTTCTGCTCCCTTCCCTTAGATCCCTTGACGGCCGCATGCAGGTCTCCCACAGGAAGGGTCTTCCGCATGTTATCTACTGCCGTTTGTGGCGGTGGCCGGATCTTCACAGCCACCACGAACTTCGTGCTATCGAGGCCTGCGAGTTTGCCTTTCACCTCAAGAAGGATGAGGTCTGCATCAACCCCTACCATTATCAAAGGGTGGAGACCCCAGGTGAGATGGCTCTGTGGAGCTTCTATTTTTTACTTCAGACATAAAGTACATTATGTGTTTTTCTTCCCATTGATTATATTCACCATGGTATCAATAGAGTAGTGGATGTTATTTATAAGTTATAAGTACATTACATTTTCCCCAAACACAGCTTTTTAGTCAAAATATATACATATTTTTCTTCTCTAATAATAGTAAACAATGGCAATTGAAGAGAGAACTGAATTTAATCCTATAATTACAACAGTCATTTTATTGCGAATGTTAATCCAAAAGCAAATTTAATGTAAACCTCAAGTGAAAAGGTTGAGCGAAAATGGTGTTCTACCCACACACAAGAAAATCGTTCAGGCTGGAAGGAGAGCCTTAAAAACTATAAAAAGGCCCCTGTGTAATACCAGAACTGCCTACTACTCATCTTTAACCGAACAAAACAAAAAGAACTACAAATTCCTCCATTAACTTCCACAGTAATGCCGATGACACACGACTGTACTAACCAAACTACTCATCTGTCCAAATTGACAACATTAACTTTGTATAAGACTGAAATCATAGTCCTATCTATCTGAACCCAACCAGTCGAGACAGACGGCCGCCCCACAGAGCTTGGGTTCTGTCCAAGGTTCCTTCCCCAGAGGGAGTTTTTCCTCGCCTCCGTCGCCAAGTGCTTGCTCATGTGGTTCTCTGTTTTTCATTTATGAATCTGACCGCCATGTGTAAAGTGCCATGAAATAACTGTTGGCACAATATAAATAAATTTTAGATTTATGGCCATGTCAATTACTCAAGTTTTTTGTCATTTGCTTGTGGTCTCAGAACATGACCCTTTGTGAAAATTGGGCATCAACTATACAGCGTTCCCTTCCTTTGCGATTAAAGTAGACTTTTTGTTTTTAAAGCCTAAGTAGATATTTCTGTATGTCGAAGTTAATTTCTTCCCAACTTTCTTATGTCCCAGTTCTGCCTCCAGTGCTTGTGCCAAGACACTCAGAAATTCTAACAGAGCTGCCACCTCTGGATGACTACACTCATTCCATACCTGAGAACACAAACTTTCCTGCAGGAATCGATCCTCCGAATAACTACATACCAGGTGAGGTTCTCAGCGCATCGTAGTACTTGGTCGAACCAGAGAAAAACGTTTACGTTCTGCCTTGAAAATTCACACTAGCACTCCTGTTTACATTTTGAATGAACTGTTTGTCGGGCAATATACATTTCATCATTACATTTAAATATATTGAAATTGATGAGCAAAAGCATGAATTTTCATTAATTCATTACAGTCGTTTTTAAAACATATATGTTCAAAGACAGCTGGGGTAGCCTCCAGCACGCCTGTGACCCTTATGAGGATAAGTGGTAGAAAATGAATGAATGAATTGTCTTTGGCAACATTCATGTCAAGTCATCCGACTGTTTTGTGTTAGCATTTTTGGCTTTAAATTATATTATATTATATTATTATTATATTCGGTTAGTGTCAGATCTTCTGGAATCAAGGTTCTACTGTATACCCAATAAATAATGCCCCCCCCCAAGCCTCTCTTTGGACCCCTTTGCAGCGTAGTATCCCATTTTCTTTGGAAGCTTTTAATTGAATTTGTTTACCACAATTACATGCACCTTGCATATTATCATTATTATTTTAACTTGTTTAGCGTAAGCTTCCATTGGAGTTGGGAGGACAAGGCAAGTATTGCAGAGTCTATCCAAATGGAGGAGCATGATTTAATGAATGATTTTTTTTTTTTACATATCAAAATCGCTCTGAGAATTAGGACTGCATCCGTTCAAGTCTGTTAAAAAGAATAAAGGATTTTATAAAAAAAAAAATTCTTTTTTTCAATATTTCGATCTGCAACAATAGTGTCATGAATTTGTCTGAGTTTGTTTGTTTGAGGTTAAAATGAACATGAACAAAAGTGATTAATTACACGTCTTCTTTTTTATATTTTGCCAGCACTACTTATATTAAACCTGAGCTATTTAAAATGTAATTTAATTGTTCTCTCGTCAATTGGACAGAAACTCCTCCACCAGGCTACATCAGTGAGGATGGGGAGGCCAGCGATCAACAGATGAATCAAAGCATGGATACAGGTAACCTTTTGCTTGGAAGAGATCCGCTATGCACTGAAACGTACAATACCATCGAACACCACTTGCTTTGTTGTTTTCATGAACTGTTTCACTTTCATTTCATTTGAACAAAGTAAATAGGACCAATCTGGTATTTTGACAAGGTTTTTTTTGGTAAAATGTGTTTTAGTTCTTGTTATTCTTAAATCAGACATAATTTTGTATTAATTCACTGAATTTCACAACATTTTACTCAACTAAAAGTACTGCAAATTTGGTCATCCATCAGTTCCTACCTGCATAGTATCCAAATAATACAATTCATTACCAGAAGTAGACCTGATTTCAATGGATATATCAATACGTCAGACCACCCGTTAAAATGGTAATTTCACCACCCACACCCACAAATCCGCCATCTTCCTCAATAAACGAGAACGAACCATGCCCTGCTAATTAACAAATATACAATGTGCCACAATTTGTTTCCTTTATTGTTGATCGTCTGGCTTCAACTGCCATACATTGTAGTTATGAGTAGCGCGGCAAATCATTGAACTTGTGATTATTGGAATATACAATTAATAAACAACCATTTTGGTATTTCAGTACAGTAGTCTTTTTTTTTTTTTTTCATTTTGAAATGTAAATGTACTCTCATTTGAACCTCACAAATGTGATTTTATATATATATATATATAAATGTTGATGTTTGGTTCATATTGATTTGGTCTGTCAATGGTCATCTGATTAAGCTTCAGCTTTATCGACTTATAATAATAATTGTTAGTTTCAGCCATATGTATGAGCATTACATAATTACGAAACAACAAATGTGAAATAATGGCTAAGACTTACTCATGCTTTTATTTATTATACTATAGTATTTGATATTGTCCCTTGTGTGGAACTCAGGCTTTGGTTTCTTGTCTTGTCCCAGGTTCTCCAGCAGAGCTGTCTCCCAGCACTCTCTCACCTGTCAATCACAGCATGGGTAAGAAGAAGCTCCGCCTCAACTGATATTGCGTCAAGGTCTTTGCATCATGTAAACACTTTCTAATTAGTCACACTACTCTCTCTCTTTAGACCTGCAACCCGTCACTTACTCAGAACCAGCCTTTTGGTGCTCGATAGCTTACTACGAGCTCAACCAACGCGTAGGGGAGACGTTCCACGCCTCGCAGCCTTCTTTGACGGTTGACGGATTCACAGACCCATCGAACTCTGAGCGATTCTGCTTGGGCCTGCTTTCTAATGTTAACAGGAATGCCACTGTGGAGATGACTCGAAGGCATATAGGTAAGTTACGGCGTCAAAAAAATGAATTGCTACCACCAAAAAATACTGTCAGGAAATATAGGAGTATAACGGCACATGTTTTTGGAATCAGATTTTTTTTCCCCAAAATATACATCTTAATGCAAACTAATTTTCAGGCCTAAAAATGGCTAAATGAACAGAAATACAAATATAAGGCATTCAGAAGACTCATTTAAAGACATTGTGATGATGGTATTCTACACTGGTCACTCGGTGTCAGTAATATTACTGTAGTGTTTGGTGAGTCACACAAGCACCAGATGTGATCGCCGGAACAACAGGCTTTTATTGCAGGGATACTGTTGCAGCTTTAAGCCACGGCAAGCTAAAACTCAACCCCCATGTTTTGACATACACTTTTGATGCAACTTAGACACATCATCAGTGTTGTATCCTGGGTTCACTGGGTGTTTCGGGTCTCACAACAGACACCCTCGCCCAGGTGACCCAGCCGGGTTGATCAGTCCCGGCTTGTGTCTAGACCAGGGGTCTCAAACTCAATTTACCTGGAGGCCACTGGAGCTAGGGTCTGGGCAAGGCTGGGCCGCATCAGGTTTTCCAAAAAAAAACAAACGCATTTATTAAAAACTGAAAAATATACAAACTTTTTCAATGCTTTGGTTCCGATTTTCTACAATAAAAGCTCTGATAAAACATTCCACTGTTCTCAAATATCTTCATTTTTATTTTTCTGCACAAAATAAGATGAAAAATAAACAAATTAAGAATAAAGAAAATCAATCAGTAATAAATAAATAGAATAATAATAATAAAACGGCAAATAATAAAAACTTAAGAAACCACATATAGTTGGTGGGTAGACAAATTATTTTTTTCAGATTAAAATGAACAAAGCATTATTAGAGCCCTGTAGACATGACAAAACACGACTATAGTCACATTTATACTCTTTTTTTTTATTTACAACATATTGCGCAACTGCAGGGTCTTGAGACACATGCTAACTCGCAAACTAGAGAGCTAGCGACCTAAACGGTAGCCTTCAAGTTATTTCCTTTAAACTTAAATAGCCAAAAACTTACCACTTCCACACGGATAGGGAGGATAACTATTAACAGTTATTTAACCTTTAACATGAACATTAATCAAACGTAATAATTTTTTCTGGGTACATGATACCATACAGCATCCATATCAAACTTGCGCGGGTCGCACTAACATTAAACTTTCATATCAAGGCGGGGGTCTCAAACTAGTGTCCTGCGGGCCGCATTTGGCCCGCGGGCCGCATGTTTGAGACCCCTGGTCTAGACTGCTCAAGCCCAAGGTTGTTTCATTCAGCTCCCCTAGCATCGAAACACATTTAAAATACCACATACAAGCACTAGTCTTATTTATTAGTCTCGTCTTAAATGGCTCTGTGTATTTTTCTGATCATTATATCGGGTAACATGAGTGTAAAGTTGACTATAGGGGTGTTATTTAATGTCCGAAGGGCTCTAATAATGTTAGAAACCATATTTAGATGGTTGTAAACAGGTTTTCTATGCTCTAACTATAAAATATTTCATTTATCAATAAGGAATCCCTTTTGGTGGAAATTAACTCATCACAGTTGGGTGTAGGACCAATAAACAAAGATAAAAAAAAAAATTACTGTATATGAAAATGGCATTTTGTTATGTTCTGTGCACACAGGAAGGGGAGTTAGACTGTACTACATAGGTGGGGAAGTGTTTGCCGAGTGTCTGAGTGATAGCGCCATCTTTGTCCAGAGTCCAAACTGCAATCAACGGTATGGATGGCATCCAGCAACAGTGTGTAAAATTCCACCAGGTAACTTGCTGAAGCTTTCAGGTTTTTTTTTTGTGTATTTTCCATAATATCCACAGTGACTCTACAGAAGACTGTATCGTTAATAACAAAGTCTAAGAAAGTAATTCTTAATAATTTAATTCAAAGTGACTTAAGTGACGTGGATTCCACTTGGGAGTTCACGGGCAGGAAAATCAAGCCTTTAGTGAAGGTTAACTTTTTTTCCCTCGCTCATGTCAAACGCCTACACATGTGTGTATTTTCACCTCCTCAGGCTGTAATTTAAAAATCTTCAACAATCAAGAGTTTGCAGCATTGCTGGCTCAGTCTGTCAACCAGGGCTTTGAGGCTGTGTACCAACTCACTAGGATGTGCACTATACGCATGAGCTTTGTCAAGGGCTGGGGAGCAGAGTACAGGTGAGCTTCATTACTATTACCTCAGACATAAATCAATACAGGTGGTCCTTGGTTTACGCCGAAACATTGTTACGAGTAGGGATCGACCGATATGTTTTTTTTTTTTGGGGCCGATACCGATTTTTTTTTTCCATCACCCTCAGCCGATGGCCGATTTTGCTTGGGCCGATATTTGTGGCCGATCACACACACACAAACACATCACACTGACACAATTTAGTACGATATATAAGACATTTCTCTCATCATTAAAGTTTGTGTTGTTGCACGATAAAGGCCTCTCTAAGCAGACAGCTGCTCCAATTCCTTCTCCGACACACATTTAAAGTTGCATAGTTGTTCATTCTTGTTCTGCTCAACTAGTGACAGTGCTTTTATTCGTCTGTTGCGTTATGTGATGTTTTTGGGCTTTCTTGTTGTGACACTGTGACTTAAACTGTTATGCCTAGCGATCACCCAGTGAATTGTGATTGATTTAGTAAAGAGTTAAAAGCAAGCTAACTCTATTACTTGTGAAAACGCACTCTTGATGTGATTCAACTACGTGTGTTGCTGGGCCCTCTGCCTGACTGTAAATCATGCGGTGGAAAAATACATCGGCGAACCCACGCGCGTATCAGCCGATACCGATACAAGGAAAAAAAACGCAAATATGGTCCGGCCAATGTATCGGTCTATCCTTTGTTACGAGCATTGAACATTGGTAATTTCAAAGTTCATTTTGGTCCTTAAATACAAAACTAGCATACCTAATTACCGTATTAAACGTAATTATGTCTCGTGAGCTTCAGCGCGCCAAAGAAAAGGAAAGCCATCACCATGGAAGTAGGGCTGCAACAATTCATTTCATTCATTCATTTTCTACCGCTTTTTTCTCACGAGGGTCGCGGGGGGTGCTGGAGCCTATCCCAGCTGTCTTCGGGCGAGAGGCGGGGTACACCCTGGACTGGTGGCCAGCCAATCACAGGGCACATATAGACAAACAACCATTCACACTCACATTCATACCTATGGACAATTTGGAGTGGCCAATTAACCTTGCATGTTTTTTGGAATGTGGGAGGAAACCGGAGTAAACCCACGCATGCACGGGAAGAACATGCAAACTCCACACAGAGATGGCTGAGAGTGGAATCGAACCCTGGGCTGCAACAATTATTCGGTTAATTCGAGTTCCTCATTTCGAGGAATCTCTTGCGTCACCAACGCACGCAGAGAAAAAAAGAAGGAGATGGTGTTTGGAGATGTGGGAAGATTTAGGAGGCTAGAAAAAGCGGCACAGGAAGGAAATCAAAATGTACAAAAAACAGACAGGAAATGTGGCTCGCCGTGGCGTGTATACGGCAATAATGAAATCCACACCTTTCAGAATTGGTACTCATGGTATTTTCTAATAATTTATGTACACATATAATATACGTCACAGTAGGAACGGAACTCGTTAGTAACCCGAGGACCATCTGTATGGAGATGTTAAAGTGGACAATCTAAATGAGTTGCAGCTCTTTTTAAAGACGATGTACGCTACATTTTGATAAACGGCCTTTGTTTCACAGGAGGCAAACTGTCACAAGCACTCCATGCTGGATCGAGTTGCATTTAAACGGTCCTCTACAGTGGCTAGACAAGGTTCTGACTCAGATGGGTTCCCCGTCTGCACGCTGTTCCAGTATGTCCTAAACAACAAAGGAACCCCACCTTCCCAAAAAAAAAAAAAAAAGTCCATTATGGAGTCCTATCTTGGAAAACCCAGCAGAATGATTTTTCTGTTTATATATGTCATAGTATTTGTGACTCTGTTCCATATACCTCTAAACATATATATATATATACACACACTCACACGCGCGCACAGGCTCACCCTCACACAGAATTTTCAGTCGACAATTTGGCACTTTGTTAGTCATCTTTGTCATGCACCTTGTTAAATTCCCCCGCATCCGCATTTATTAATATTACACCATAGTGTGATACAAATGAAATGAAAAATACCAAAAATATCAGAATATTTCTTAAGTGTTGTGGAAAAGATTTTTTTTTTTTTCCCTCCAGCACACACCCCGACTTGTTCTGAGCAATTAACGTTTTTTTTGTTTCTCTAAGAAACATGGCTCATAAGGATTTGTGTCAGTTAGCTTGGTGGGACAACAACAACAACAAAAAAAAAAAAAGTGGCAATTGTGGAATTGAACTTTTTATAAAAAATTTGATGAAATCCACCTCACTGTTTGCTAGGCTTGACCCCGTTTGTGTCGTTATAAGACATGCTACTTAACTGACAAATAGGATCGTTGGTTTAAAAAAAAAAAAAAAAAATCTCCCAAAAACCCTAAACAAACTGAAAAGTCAGTATGTTTGTTAATTTTTTTTGTCATTATATGGCAGTATTTGTATCCATGATGAAGTCGATCTGCAGCCCGGTTTACAAACTGGGCATGCAGGGGGCACTGGGCAGGAACCAGAGAGTATCAGGTTTTTTTTTTTTTTTTTTTTTTTTTTTGCTTTATGACACGACACTGGGAGGCCTTGTACTCTCTGGAGGGGGGGGGGCATTGACATGTCTCCCCAGTCTGTCTCTCACAGACTGTATCCATCATTGGTTTTTAGCCTATGTCCCAATTGTTTTGCTACTTTTTTTGTATTCCCATGTATTTTTATATATATATACATATATATAAACATACGTCTAACATTTCTGTCATTCGCATTTTCTATTAAAGTAATATTTTCAATAACACAGCTGTTTCAAAACTGACCCGTATAGGCTTTTGGATCATTCCTTCATTTATTTAGACCCACAGTTCAGCTGGAATTCATTTCCAGTAGCAGCTCTTTCTTCCAGTGGGGAAAAAAAAAAGTTCCATAAGTTCTGTACCGTCTTTTAAATTTGCCTTTTTTAAAATTCTATAAACAAAAAAAAAATGCCAGAAACTCAGTCAAAATACCATTTTCTGCAATGGAATTATTTGGTTCCAGAAACATGGCTGCTCCTTTCATTGCTTAACGTAATTTTTGAAAAAAAAAACCAAAACAAAACATCATGACAGCAGTGTTTTTGTGCTTTGTCCAGAGATTTAATGTCAGCTTGCTGTCACTGGCTTTTTAAAAAAAAAATCATCAAATGTGATCACTTTCCTAAAAACAAGCGCAAATGTGCCCCCCCCCTTCCCCCATTCCTGGGACATTTGGTGTTCAAGTGTATTGTATTTGTTCTGTCTATGAAATATAGAAATACAACAATTATTTGCTCTTCCCTTATTGTCGGTATGTGGCTGGTGCAAGTTTAACATTACCCCCCTACCCCCATCACCCCCACCCTCACCCCACTCCTTGATGTACATGCATTCATGTCATGGCACTAGAGATTGTACTTGAAATGCACCTAGTGACTTGAATACACGGAAATGATCCATGTTTCATAATTGTATCCTTGGCCTACAACATATGAATGTGATTTTAAAAAAATAATAACTTACAAAAACCAATGTGGACCATACGTACATATACATAATAATAGTACAGTATGTGTGTATTTAACAGTTATCTTTTTTTGCAAAGCAGTCGGTATAGTAGATGTTGCAATTTTACCAATAGAGGGCGGTATTCTTAGAGCAGGTTTTTTTTTTTCTGAACATGAGCTTCTCAGGCAGGGCATATTATGCAGAATTAATAAAACACTAATAAAGATTTCTATTCTCCTGAGTCATGTTTACTCATTGTAGATTTACGTCAGGGCCTCTGTTGCACAATTCGATGAAAAACAGCCATAATCATATTAAATTATACATTTGTTATTTAGTAATTGAAATACTCATTTTCAGCCCCATGTATTGAGTTGTGGAGTAAGACTCCTATAGAGCAGCTTCACAGGATAACACAAACGGAAAGCTTTCTACATCTTCCAGAATCTGCACCTATTCCAGCTGTATTTCCTTGCATTTCCAAAATGGTCTGTTGTAATTTATTCCACCCACATCCCCACTCTATTGTGATCCGTCCCTGGGTACAACTTGTACCCGGGCATGCCCATATAAGGAACCAAAATAGGTCCCCTTTCATATAAAACTACCCACAAAAAAAATCTGGACTATTTGGAACAATACAATTGCCATCCATATGTGTCATGGCCAACTATGCAAATCAGACAATGGCAACCCACTGCCACGAATAGATTGCAGTCTATTTTGTACAGTGTATGGTACTAAACGATAGTCGCAGCCACGTATTCACAAATAGTTGAATTAGGTAAGTCATACCTGACAAAATACGTGTGATAAAATACAGAAAATGTTTCGGAAAATTAGGTAAATCGTAATCGGGATTATTAAAACTGGAAAACATCGGGAAAATAGATATTTATGTGTGTGTGTGTGTGTGTGTTACTATATATGTGCATATATGTGTGTGTGTGTATATGTATGTGTGTATTTGTGTGTGTATATATGTGTGTGTGTGTTACTATATATGTGTATATATATATATGTGTGTGTGTGTGTTACTATATATGTGTATATATATATATATGTGTGTGTGTGTGTGTTACTATATATGTGTATATATATATATGTGTGTGTGTGTTACTATATATGTGTATATATATTTGTATATACATGTGTGTGTGTGTGTGTGTGTGTGTGTGTGTGTGTATATATACACATATATACATATGTGTGTGTGTGTATATACACATATATACATATGTGTGTGTGTATATATACATGTGTGTGTATATATATATATGTGTGTGTGTGTGTATATATGTGTATATATATATGTGTGTGTGTGTGTGTATATATGTATGTGTGTGTGTATATATATACATATATATATGTATGTGTGTGTGTATATATATACATATATATATGTGTGTGAATATATACGTATGTGTGTGTGTATAATATATATATATATATATATATATATGTGTATATATATATATGTGTGTGTGTGTGTGTGTGTATATATATACATATATATGTGTGTATATATTTTCATTCACTGTTGTAAGGGCACAGCGACGGATACTAATGTTCACCTTATTATGCTTTTATTTGGCAACGCAAAACGCAGCCGTCCTTGTTTTTTTCCCTCACTGGCCACCGTAGGCTACGTCAGAGGTAAACACTCTATGCTAGGTTTAGCCACACACTTGGGAGCTAACATGGCTTTTACACTCTACTCCCTCATTCAAGCAGCGATTCTGTGCGTGAATGCCGTGGCTGTGTTACACGAAGAACGATTTTTAAGTAAAAGTAAGTTATACTAAATATGTAAGAATGACTCCAACAATTATGCATTTATGCCTGATAACTTGTACATGGAAGTGTGACGAGAGTATCAGTGCCAATGTATTGTAATGCATTGTAGTCGGCTGGGGAGTGGACCAGGGCGTGGGAGGCTTTGGTGATGAACCAGGCATCAAAGTGCAGCTGATGAACCTGATTCGGTCTGTAAGGACCGTAATGAGAGGTGAGCGTTCAAACCATTTTTTAATAACCAAAACCATAACTTATTCATTGCGAATAACTCATTCACATATCCCAGTCACACATTATATGCACCGTCGACTCTTTTGCAGTTCCTTTGATAGCAGTAAATGCGGTCTGCATCGTTTTGCTGCTTCTGTTTGGATGAAGAAAACGACTAAAGAAAGAAGCGATTGGTTCATCCATCCCAAGAAGCTCTTTGATGTTTATAATGTTGATTAAAAAGCCATCAAACAATAAGACATTTTTGTCTTGCAACGTATTTGCCCTACATTGTAGTGGTGTCATCAAATTGTGAAATTCGTTGTATTCCTGTTAATAAAAATTTTGTCCCATCGCGCTTCCCGTCTTTTCAGCTTTTTAGTGAACGATACTGCAATTTTTTGTATCGATGTGATACCAACTAAATACGTGCTAACATGGCGATACCGACATATTTTTACTTGGTATTTTTCACTTTTCTGATGTTTGTCTTAAATTTGTTGGTCATGGTTATAACCATACTATGGTTATTTGTTTAAAAAAATTGCATTTAAATTAATTTAATTTATTGTTAACCACACAAGCCTAAAAATAGCCAAATGGATGAAAATAAAGTTATAAACACATGTTAAACCCGTATTTAGATGGTAATAAACATGTTTTCTATGCTCGAACTATTAGTACAAATAAAATGATTTTAAAATATATACAAAGTGATAGATATTATATTGATAAATAAGGAAGTCTTTATGTAAATTCACTTCACAGTCAGGTCTGGACCCAATTAACCACGGAATTACTAAAAACTACTGTACTAGCAAACATCAATCATTTACAATACAATGCCATGCAAACTGTATTTGATTTTAGGAGTTCAATTAGGAGAGAGACAGGCAACATGACCCAGTAGTTTACAATATTGAACTTTTTGATAATTTGTCAAATTTTATGAAACATTATTTTTGATTAGCTGTAAACTGTAATTATTAACTAAAAATAAAATAAAAATATAACATGATAATTAATAAATGAGAATATAATAATGCACTTACATACTTAGATGTAGTTTTTTGAATGTATGGATGGAAAGTCATTGTATTCCTGACGAAAGAGTCGCTAAAAAACACTTCGCAGAAAGTTTGCCATGATGGTGAGCGAGAGCAGGAGAGGTGGGCGGGACAAGGCTAAGCTAGGCGGACAATAGTGTACAATGTACTATATTCACGTTAACACGTTAGCACGTTTCTGATTACTGCTCACCATCATGGCGCCCAAATCCGCCGAGGTCATAAATACGGAAGTGGATGCTGAGTAGGTTCTGATTTCTGCTCACCATCATGGCGCCCAAACCCGCCGAGGTCATAAATACGGAAGTGGATGCTGAGTAGGAGTCTAGAACTAATAATATCAATCTTATCGAGCTTTTATTGACCCACTACTCACTCAAAGTGGTATCGACCTCTTACATAACTTTTTCCGGTGTGTTGACGGTACTCTAAGTTCAAAATGAGATATTCGCATCCTTATTTGATTGTTTCAGTGTCCCTGTGCTCTGTGTATTTGCTTTATGCGCACATCTACCTTTCTCATAAATTAATGAAAACAAATTCACTCAGCTACGAGGGACTCCCTAGTGTTGCGTATCTTTTTCTGAAATGTTTGAGCAATGCTCTTACTCGGAGGAAAGGCTCTTTGTACAAAAAGAATAGGAAGAAGAAAGAAGAAGTGGTGTATGTCGTCCATAACTGCAGGTAAGAACTATCTACTTCCGCACAAGGCGGAAATGTGAAGTGAGTGAGTTGTTTTGCCTTTCAGGCTGGACGTGAAAGTGTTGAGGAACTTCTGCAGTGCCACAGGTTACGGTTGGGACTTCCCAGACTGTCAATACAGAGATGTCCCGCTCTGCTTCCCTCAGGTGATGTGCCACAAGCTGCTGCTGATGGTCATTACTGATGACAACTTCCTGTTGAGCCCACTTGGTAAGGTCATCATTCATTTCTACCGCTTTTTCCTCACGAGGGTCGCAGGGGTGCTGGAGCCTATCCCAGCTGCCTTCGGGCGAGAGGCGGGGTACGCCCTGGACTGGTGGCCAGCCAATCACAGGGCACATATAGACAAACAACCATTCACACTCACATTCATACCTATGGACAATTTGGAGTGGCCAATTAACCTAGCATGTTTTTGGAATGTGGGAGGAACATGGAACACGGGGAGAACATGCAAACTCTACACAGAGATGGCCGAGGGTGGAATTGAACCCTGGTTGCCTAGCTGTGAGGTCTGCGCGCTAACCACTAGAGTAAGGTCAGCAAAAAAGGTCAGCATTATGAGTAACAAAACAAACAAAGTCGCAACATTTGGGAAATTTAGTTGAGGATAAATTATTATCTTACAAAAATAAAGTCAAAATATTACGGGAATAAAGTCACCATATGAGGGGAAAAATAGGAAAAGAAAGTTGTTTTTAAGACAGGAAAAAAACAACAGCATAAATGGAAAAAGAGCAGTAATTTTACAATAATAAAACTGAATTATTTTGAGTCCTAATACGAGAAGAAAAAAAAATATATGACAAGTTTAAATATCAAAGAAAAAAGATTTATTTTTTTGTCAACATCACAAACAAAACAACGAGTAAAATTGTAATTTTTGGAAAATTAGGTTTGGAATAACATATAATTTGTAATAGTAATATTATAAGTAATAAGTAATATTATAATATAATTATAATATTTTGACTTTATTCACCAAAATACGCAACTTTCTTCTTTGTTTTTTTGTGTCTCATCATGTTATGAAAAATCATATATGTTTTGTTTGGGAAAACATCCTATTACATGAATAAAGCCCATCATTATCCAAATATAGGTTGTGAAAAAATCACAATAATATGAGAAAATGGTCAACATATGATGGGAATAACAGCAGAATGTTATGGGAATAATTGGAAATAGATTTGAAAATAAGGAGCAGAACTTTATTCTTTGTTTTATTTTGTATATTGGTTTCTCATAATATTACAACATGAAAAAAAACTTTTTCTTTCTTGTAATATTGTGACTACAATCCTGTAATATTTCCCATAATATTTTGACTTTATTCACCAAAATACGCAACTTTCTTCTTTGTTTTTTTGTGTCTCATCATGTTATGAAAAATCATGTGTGTTTTGTTTGGGGAAAACATCATATTATGTGAATAAAGCCCTTCATTATCCAAATATAGGTCGTGAAAAAGTCACAGTAATATGAGAAAACGTTCAAAATATGATGGGAATAACGGCAGAATGTTATGGGGTAATTGGAAATAGATTTGAAAGTAAGGAACTTTATTCTTTGTTTTGTATATTGGTTTCTCATAATATTACGACATCAAAAATATTTTCTTTAATATTTCTACTTTTTCTTACTTGTAATATTGTGACTACAATCCTGTAATATTTCCCATAATATTTTGACTTTATTCACCAAAATACGCAACTTTCTTCTTTGTTTTTTTGTGTCTCATCATGTTATGAAAAATTATATGATCATAAATCATAAACATCATATTACATGAATAAAGCCCATCATTATCCAAATATAGGTCGTGAAAAAGTCACAATAATATGAGAAAATTGTCAAAATATTATGGGAATAACGGCAGAATAATATGGGGGTAATTGGAAATAGATTTGAAATATTCTTTGTTTTGTTTTGTATATTGGTTTGTCATAATATTACAATAATTAATATTCATTATTTATTAATATTCATTCATCAACAATTTATAATTATTGATTAATATAATTAATTATTAATTATTGATTAATAATTAATATTATAAAAAGTCTTTAATATTTCAATTTTTCTTTCTTGTAATATTGTGACTACAATCCTGTAATATTTTCCCATAATATTTTGACTTTATTCACCAAAATACGCAACTTTCTTCTTTGTTTTTTTGTGTCTCATCATGTTATGAAAACTCATGTGTGTTTTGTTTGGGATTAACATCATATTCCGTGAATAAAGTCCAAATATTACAAGAACAAAGTCATAATATTATAACCAAAAACTAATTCCAAGATGTGATCACATGACTTCTCCAGGTCTGCTTTGTGTGCGTCAGAGCATAAAAAGCCATCAACCGGTGGATGAGCTGAAGAAAGGTCCCTTTATGCTCCGAGTTCAAGTCCTGCTGTACAGACTCGTTGATGCGGGTGTGGAGGTGGATGTGTGTCTGTCGGCTTTTTCACGATGCAAGACTGTTGTGTGGGAGAGCGTCATGACTCTCCTGTCCGAAAACAAGCCCCAAAAAGCCATCACATGTGCAGCCAAGAAAGAAGACGAGGGTGAGCGTTAATGCGTGTTTGATCATGACTGCTTTTATCTAGCTTTTATGTGTGTGGTTGTGTCGGCAGGCGAAGAGAATGAAGTGATGTCCTCAAACGCGAAGCGAGTGGATCTCCGCGTCGCACTGAGCACCGGACCGCCATGTCTCTGGTCCTTTTTTGACCATTGGTTCCTCCTTCTGCCAGCTGCTCTCTTCAGCTTGAAGTTGCGTCCCATTTCCAGTGTCTGGATGTTGTCTGCCTGCCTGGCTGAAATAGAAAAGCATGAAGGTAATTCTCCCGAGCACGCACTTGTGATTTTATTCACTTTAAGCGACGTCAACACTCACTGCTTTTCATTGCATGTTGACCAAATTTGTCCAAATCAGTCCTGAGCACAATTAAAAATTAAATTCATTTGGTAAAATGGAATAAAGACATTATTATGAGGAAATAAGGTCAGCATTATGAGTAACAAAACAAACAAAGTCACAACATTTCAGAAATTTAGTTGAGGATAAATTATTATCTTACAATAAATAATAAGTTATGGGAAAAAAGTTGAAATATGAAAGCAAAAGCCCATCATCACCACCGCAAATCGGTCGTGAAAATGGAATAAAGACATTATTATGAGGAAATAAGGTCAGCATTATGAGTAACAAAACAAACAAAGTCAACAACATTTGGGAAATTCAGTTGAGGATAAATTATTATCTTACAATAAAGTAATAAAGTCAAAATATTATGGGAATAAAGTCACCATATGAGGAGGAAAATAGGAAAAGAAAGTGTTAAAATGGAAAAAGAGCAGTAATTTTACAATAACAAAACTGAATTATATTGAGTCCTAATACATAATATGTGGGGGGAAAATTACATGAAGAAAGTAGAAATGTTTTTTTAAATTAAGAAAAAACATGCTGTGAATGTGAATGCTGTGAGTGTGAATGGTTGTTTGTCTATATGTGCCCTGTGATTGGCTGGCCACCAGTCCAGGGTGTACCCGGCCTCTCGCCCGAAGACAGCTGGGATAGGCTCCAGATAAAGAAAAAAAAAAAAAAAACAGTACAAAAAAGTACAATTCCATGTTTTGGAAAATACTTTGGTAAAAGCTTTAATATGATGTGAATGACATAAAAATGTGACTAAAGTAATAATATTGTATGCTGGAGCCCATTCCAGCTGACTATGGGCAAGAAGCGAGGAAGGATAAATTATTATCTTACTACAATAAAGTCAAAATATTATGAGAATAAAGTCAGCATATGAAGAGGAAAGAAAGTTGTTTTTAAGCAAAAAAACAACAGCACAAATGGAAAAAGAGCAGTAATTTTACAATAACAAAACTGAATTATTTTGAGTCCTAATACATAATATGTGGGGGTGAAATTACATGAAGAAAGTTGAAATATTTTTTTTAATTAAGAAAAAACATGCTACAATGCTGAATGGGAGTGTGAAAAAAAACCCAAAACTGAATTATTTTGAGTCCTAATACGAGAAAAAATATTTATTTATATATATAGTTGAAATATCAAAGCAAGTACAATTGTAATTTTTGGAAAATTAGGTTTGGAAAAATGTATAATTTGAAAAAGTAATATGGGATTGAATTCATAATTTTATGTGGGTAAAAAGTGACAAGAATAAAATATTTTTAAAACTGAGGAAAAAAAGCAGTTTTATAAGAAAAATGTTGTAAATATGAAATCATAATATCAACAAAATGTAACTTTATTCTTTGTTTCTCATAATATCACAACATTAAAAATGTTTTTCTTTTATGTTTCAGCTTTTATTGCATTTTTTTTCCTGTCAAATTATAATATTATGAATAATAATATTATAAAATATAATATTCTGACATTGCAATTTTATTCTCACCCAGGGGTGGGAGTCATCACACCTCCGTTGAACATCGTGGCACATTTTCAGGACCCTTTGTTGGCACCGAGCAAAGTGAAACTTTTATTTTGGAAGTGCTCTACACAAGATTTCGCCTTTCAAATGCGGCAACACAGCAAGTGTCACTTACAGGGAATAATATCAAGGACTTAACAGGAAGTAAGTATTATCATTTCCATCCATAAAGGCTTGGGGAATATTCCATACGTGAAATTAACCATAATCATTCTGAAGGAGGATTAGAACCATGTTGACAGTAAAAAAAAAAAAAAAAATTAACTTTTCCAGTCTTTATCTGTTTTTTGTCTTAGTTTTAATGACATTACGGCATCACTACACTCTGATTCTACAAGTAAATTTAAAAAAAAAAAATTGTTTCCAGATATAGGCCATTTTAGGGATATTCTAATGCAGGGGTCTCAAACTTGCGGCCCGCGGGCCAAATGCGGCCCGCGAGACGCTACTTTGAGGCCCAAAGTTTAATGTTGAAATGAAATAAAAGGGAAAATACAAGTCAAGATAAAGCATCTCGTCAAACATGTTGTTAAAGTTACGACGCTGCTCCCAGATGGAACTGAGTACGATGCTAACTTGCTAATTTGGGTAAAATTATTACATTTCATTCATGTTCATGTTAAAGGTTAAATAACTGTTAATACTGTACATTTGAATCTGGAAAAAAAAATTCTCTACCAACTGTATGTGGTTTCTTACGTTTTTCTTATTTGCTGTTTTATTATTATTTTACTTATTTATTACTGATTG
The DNA here is from genome assembly GCF_037039965.1 of Doryrhamphus excisus. Taxonomy (NCBI): domain Eukaryota; kingdom Metazoa; phylum Chordata; class Actinopteri; order Syngnathiformes; family Syngnathidae; genus Doryrhamphus; species Doryrhamphus excisus. The sequence goes on from NC_136359.1 coordinate 23,244,940, forward strand.
ATTGATTTATTGTCTTTATTCTTAGTTTATTTATTTTTTGAATCTTATTTTGTGTATAGAAAAATTAAGATATTTGAGAACAGTGGAATGTTTTATCAGATATTTTGGTGTGGAAAACCGGAACCAAAGTACTGAAAAAGTGTAGGGTATAGCAGAAGCAAAAGCATTGAAGATAGTTTTTTATTGATTTTTTTTCCCAGTTTTTAATAAATGCGTTTTTTTTTTGTTTTTTTTTTTGAAAACCTGATGCGGCCCGCCGGCTTCACCCAGAACCTAGCTCCGGTGGCCCCCAGGTAAATTGAGTTTGAGACCCCTGTTCTAATGTCTTTAAAAACATTTTATTTAAGTTAAAAAGGCTTAAAAGCATTTATGGCCCTGCAGATGCTGCATAAATGGACAAAAATCATTATAAATAATTTTACGTTTATTATTTTAATCAAAAACAGGCCATCTCATTCGCAATTAGATGTTAATAAATGCATTAATAATAATTATAAGTATAAGGGACATACATGTACCACTGCTTTTTACATTGTATCTGTCCAATGATTAAAATACCAATTATTTAATCAGATTAATCACACTTCATAAATAAATAGTGACCAATCACTATATGCAACTATTAAATACGCACCTGCATTTTATTAACTGAAATATAAATGACAGTACTTGATTATATACTCCATATCAATATGGATATATTTGAATATATATTTTTGTATTTAAGTGTTTTTAAAAGTGTCACAGGATTTTGAACCTGACATATAACCCTGGGGATTTTTAAAAAGCCGTGGTTTTAAACTTTTGATGAGGCAATGAGCCAACTATTCCCCTTTTAGTGCTTGTAAGGACTTAAGTAATATTTCAACCGGTCTTAAAATTTTGATCAGTAGTTAATGTAGTGTATTTAACATCATGTATGTTTAAGAATAACTCTGATTGAACTAAAAATGTAAATCAAGCTCAAGCATACATCCATACCATCATATCATATCTTTGTCATATCTTTTCATTTCCGCTGTACCATCGGCTGGAATTAGAGTTTTTACATGGTATAATATGCAAGCATGTAATAACATAATGGAAATGTATTGCATACAAACACAAAGACACACTTTGCACTAATGTGGGCCTCATTCCTTGTTGCATGGAAAAGCTTTTCAATATTTCAATATCCTGCTCATAATGCTGTTTGCATTTTTCATGTATGTAAGGGTCTGTCGTCCTTTATTATTTATTGAAACACCTTCACTGTGTAGAACAGACAGAAAAAAGGCTTTGTGTGCTTCCTTGCACTGAAAATAATGTTATTTACCAGCAGGAGAAATTACTCAAATATAAGACGATTTAGTAGTAGTGAGTATTTATATACGATGCCGAAGAGGATAGTCTTTATTTCCTGCAGCCCATGCGACATCGCTCTAAACGTGTATGGTTGTCTGTCGCTATGCATCATGTGACTGACTGCACACCAATTTAGGGTGTAGTCCTCATTGTCCTCTGGAGTGGAAGAGTCGAAATCTTTCATTAGGGCTGCCGAGGTGGGGCCGTTACTCACATAGGGGTGGCAGTAAATTGATATCTGAACTGTCTCGATAACCTGTGGGGTGGCCGGACAATGACCAAGGGTGGCCACTAATGGCCGCCACGTACAGGCTACTGGTCCACTGGGATATTGACCTTCAACATTCGTTCATTCATTCATTTTCTACCGCTTAACCTCACGAGGGTACTCCGGTTTCCTCCCACATTCCAAAAACATGCTAAATCAGGGGTCTCAAACACGTGGCCCGCGGGCCAAATGTGGCCCGCAGGACACTAGTTTGAGGCCCCCGTCTTGATATGAAAGTTTAATGTTAGTGCGGCCCGCGCAAGTTTGATATGGATGCTGTATGGTATCATGTACCCAGAAAAAATTATTACGTTTGATTCATGTTCATGTTAAAGGTTAAATAACTGTTAATAGTTATCCTCCCTATCCATGTGGAAGTGGTAAGTTTTGTGCTATTTAAGTTTAAAGGAAATAACTTGAAGGCTACCGTTTAGGTCGCTAGCTGTCTAGTTTGCGAGTTAGCATGTGTCTCAAGACCCTGCAGTTGCGCAATATGTTGTAAATAAAAAGAGTATAAATGTGACTATAGTCGTGTTTTGTCATGTCTACAGGGCTCTAATAATGCTTTGTTCATTTTAATCTGAAAAAAATAATTTGTCTTCCCACCAACTATATGTGGTTTCTTAAGTTTTTATTATTTGCCGTTTTATTATTATTATTATATTTATTTATTTATTACTGATTGATTTTCTTTATTCTTGATTTGTTTATTTATTTTTCATCTTATTTAGTGCAGAAAAATAAAAATTAAGATATTTGAGAACAGTGGAATGTTTTATCAGAGCTTTTCTTGTAGAAGATCGGAACCAAAGCACTGAAAAAGTTTGTATATTTTTCTGTTTTTAATAAATGCGTTTTTTTGTTTTTTTTTTGAAAACTTGATGCGGCCCAGCCTTGCCCAGACCCTAGCTCCAGTGGCCCCCAAGTAAATTGAGTTTGAGACCCTTGTACTCGGTTAATTGGCCACTCCAAATTATCCATAGGTATGAATGTGAGTGTGAATGGTTGTTTGTCTATATGTGCCCTGTGATTGGCTGGCCACCAGTCCAGGGTGTAACCCCGCCTCTCGCCTGAAGACAGCTGGGATAGGCTCCAGCACCCCCTGCGACCCTCGTGAGGAAAAGCGGTAGAAAATGAATGAATATTTATAGAGCCCTCTAGACATGAAATAACACCCCTATAGTCATCTTTCCATTCATATTACCCATTATAGTTGACTCTGTTGCTGTTGCTGTTTTGCCAGGTCTCACAGCTAGGAGACTCGGGTTCAATTCCCCGCTCTGTGTGGAATTTGCATGTTCTCCCCGTGCATGCGTGGGTTTTCTCCGGGTACTCCGGTTTCCTCCCACATTCCAAAAACATGCTAGGTTAATTAGCGACTCCAAATTGTCCATAGGTATGAATGTGAGTGTGAATGGTTGTTTGTCTATATGTGCCCTGTGATTGGCTCGCCACCATTCCAGGGTGTACTCCGCCTCTTGCCCGAAGACAGCTGGGATAGGCTCCAGCACCCCTGCGACCCTCGTGAGGATAAACGGTAGAAAATGAATGTGGCAGCATCATGTGACACAGTGTCAGAATAATATGGTAGATTGGATGGAGGGAGTGGAGGGAGGGCGTGTGCGGGGAAGGTCTGATGCCCCAGACCACAAACTAACATTCATTAGTTGTAACGCAGGTCAGACTCGAACACGAGTGTCGTCCCTCCAGTGTCATGTGATTTTTGCTTGGACCACTTGGAAGGCTTGGACTGCTAAGGGCTTAAGGTAAGTAAGACATGTATGTTTGGAAAGTTGTTTTATTGAATAATGTTATGTATCTTAAACTACTACTGTACTTTATAGTAGAGATTTTATTATCGGTATACTAAAAGAACTTTCATCACACTAGAAAAGGAAGGTAAGCTTCAATCTATCGGTATCTATTTTTTATTTTTCATCTTTTGTTTCTCAGCCCAAACCGCAGGAACATGTACTACATGTTATTATTCATTTATAGAGTCCTGATTCTGTCATGCGCTTTAGTCAGTGGAGTGTAAGACTGTACCGCATTTAGCATGTACAGTCACACAATATGAACACTGCTGTATTTTACACAAATATTATTTTCAACATATTATATATTGACATCTAAAGTCATTCCGAGTGTGTGTGTGTGTGTGTGTGTGTGTGTGTGTGTGTTATCACCACTTCGGTGCAGTTCAACCGTGTCCAACCTCAAAAGGGGTCATCAGGGAGATACGTTATTTTTACTTCCAGTACCAGAGTACCAGCTTCATTTATTTATTTACAGAGGCCAGTAGTGAAGGACTTAGTCGTCCCTCGCCACTTCCTGCTTTCGATTTTGCAGCTTCTCTTTATCACAGTTTTTCACAAATATATTCATTATTAATTCATACTGTTTCATAGTTGAATATTATTCGTCAAAATATGCATACAGTCTCTCTTTAATTGCCGTTGTTCCCCTTGCGATAATAAAGATTTAAAGGGGCGCCTCGAAAATAAGTTTCATTTGTGTTTTAGATAATCAAAATAGGGCAAGATACTGCAATATTACATATTATCATCAGTGTACACATTAATGCATGTATATCAAACCGTGCAACATTGTTAGAGGTTTTTTTTTATTTTTTAGACTAATATACTCGAAATAGTTGCATCCCAATGTCAGTATTGTAAGCTAGCTGAACTTGACTCGTTTTCTGGTGTTATAATGCACAGAAAAGGGAAAGAAATATGGTTTTATGTTTCACATAAGGTTGTAAATGATGGACAATATTCCCAAAAAAAGGTGCAGTTCCCCTTTAAGCCATAAATATGCCTCATACGTTTGTTTAACACAATTTAAAGCGCATAAAGACCTAAATGTGTACAAATTGTGGTCTTTTTTTTTACAGTGATAAATGTATACTGCGGCTGCACGGCGGTCTAGTGGTTAGCGCGCCGACCTCACAGCTAGGAGACCCGAGTTCAATTCCACCCTCTGCGATCTCTGTGTGGAGTTTGCATGTTCTCCCCGTGCATGCGCGGGTTTTCTCCGGGTACTCCGGTTTCCTCCCACATTCCAAAAACATGCTAGGTTAATTAGCGACTCCAAATTGTCCATAGGTATTAATGTGAGTGTGAATGGTTGTTTGTCTATATGTGCCCTGTGATTGGCTGGCCACCAATCCAGGGTGTACCCCGGGAAAACAATAAATTATGACCAAAAATCAGCAAATTTGCAGGTCTATGAATGCTTGATGAGGCACTGCAATGGCTAAACTAACTATAATCACAACAGCAATTGTAATTCTTGTACTTATTTCATCACGTTACATGCTGCAGTGGAGGATCATGGGAAATGCGGTCATGACAGGCATGACAATATTGAATATGTTGTCATTGGTAATGGTAATGGTTTTATTTTCATTTGAACATGCATCAGATTACAATTGAATGCATCACATAATCAGTTCACAAAGAAGCAAAGCTTACCCCTCCATCTGGTACTTTTACAATCAGTCACTGTCACATTTGTTCACTTCCTGCTTTCCTAATTCCTAATTTTTTATTTTTATTTTTATTTTTATTTTTATTTTTATTTTTATTTTTATTTTTATTTTTATTTTTATTTTTATTTTTATTTTTATTTTTTGTAGAGAAGTATTGGATGACATTTTTAGCTAATTGGTTATTTTTAGCCTCATGCATTATTTTAGCTGTTTGAACTATGAACTATATCAGCAAGTTGAAGTATTTGTGATTTTAGAAATAAGGAGTTAGTATGTTCTCTGTAGGCGGCATTATGAATTATCCTTACTAGCCTTTTTTGCAGTACATTCAGCAAGTGATTGCTTTTATAGTTATTAGCCCATATTTCCACACCATAAGTAAGATATGGTAGAACCAGAGAGCAATAAAAAGTGTGCTTGTCAGCTATATGAAATCAGCTATTCATGCTTGTACTTTTTGCAGTGTGTAAACTACATCAAGTCGATGAAGACACAAGGAAAAGGGGAGACTCTCTCATCCCCAACAGGGGGCAGCGCTGTGCAAGTCTACCATGACTACCAGAAGGTGGTGTTTAAGATGCAACCTGAACATGGCCAGACTGAAGATCCATCCTGCATTGAGGACTTCGCTGCTCAGAGGATTTCCTCCTGGACCGTGGATTCAAGCTCACAGGCCTATTCAGGACCAGAGGACAACTCCACAGATCCGCAAGAGACCCTGACTGAGACTTCCACTCTTACCTTTGTTGACGGTCACACCGTTGAGGACCACAGTCTCCATGCGGTGACGAAGATTTACCTCAAAGACTTTGTGCTCATCGATGACGAAGATGACGGGGACATGTCCTTGAGAGAGAAAACGGTGAATAACTTAACTGTCATGGACGGGAAAGCTGCAGACCTGGTGCGTGGAAGACTGTTTTCCACTTCTAGCGGCTCGCTGTCCGAGTGCAAGGATGAAAGTTCTGCTCCTCAGGTGGCTTCTCCTCAGGAGCAGAAGCCTTCACGTGGGAAGGAACCGTGCTGCAGCTGCGTCATTCTATGAAGCTCAGTTGGACTCAGTTGAACAACCATTCACACTCACATTCATACCTATGGACAATTTGGAGTCGCTAATTAACCTAGCATGTTTTTGGAATGTGGGAGGAAACCGGAGTACCCGGAGAAAAAACCCACGCATGCAAACTCCACACAGACATGCCCGAGCAGGGAATCGAACCCTATTCTCCTAGGTGTGAGACCTGGCAAAACGGCAACAGCAACAGAGTCAACTGTAATGGGTAATATGAATGGAAAGATGACTGTAGGGGTGTTATTTCATGTCTAGAGGGCTCTATAAATATTCATTTTCTACCGCTTATCCTCACGAGGGTCGCGGGGTGTGCTGGAGCCTATCCCAGCTGTCTTCAGGCGAGAGGCAGGGTACACCCTGGACTGGTGGCCAGCCAATCACAGGGCACATATAGACAAACAACCATTCACACTCACATTCATACCTATGGACAATTTGGAGTCGCTAATTAACCTAGCATGTTTTTGGAATGTGGGAGGAAACCGGAGTACCCGGAGAAAACCCACGCATGCACGGGGAGAACATGCAAACTCCACACAGAGATGCCCGAGCGGGGAATCGAACTCGGGTCTCCTGCTAACCTGCTAACCACTCAACCACTTTGCAGCTGAGAAACAATATGCAAGAAAGGAAAGTGGTGTTTATGTTTATCATTGTGTCTTTGGCGGGCGGCACGGCGGTCTAGTGGTTAGCACGCAGACCTCACAGCTAGGAAACAAGGGTTCAATTCCACCCTCGGCCATCTCTGTGTGGAGTTTGCATGTTCTCCCCGTGCATGCGTGGGTTTTCTCCGGGTACTCCGGTTTCCTCCCACATTCCAAAAACATGCTAGGTTAATTAGCGACTCCAAATTGTCCATAGGTATGAATGTGAGTGTGAATGGTTGTTTGTCTATATGTGCCCTGTGATTGGATGAATGAATATTTATAGAGCCCTCTAGACATAAAATAACACCCCTACACTCAGCTTTCCATTCATATTAGCCATTATTGTTGACTTTGTTGCTGTTGCCGTTTTGCCAGGTCTCACAGCTAGGAGGCCCGGGTTCGATTCCCCGCTCGGGCATCTCTGTGTGGAATTTGCATGTTCTCCCCTGTGCATGCGTGGGTTTTCTCCGGGTACTCCGGTTTCCTCCCACATTCCAAAAACATGCTAGGTTAATTAGCGACTCCAAATTGTCCATAGGTATGAATATGAGTGTGAATGGTTGTTTGTCTATATGTGCCCTGTGATTGGCTGGCCACCAGTCCAGGGTGTACCCCACCTCTCGTCCAAAGACAACTGGGATAGGCTCCAGCACCCCCCGCGACCCTGGTGAGGACAAATGAATGAAAATGAATGAATGAATTGTGTCTTTGGCAACAATCATGTCAAGTCATCAATTCCACGTATTAAACTACAAACTGTGTTTTGTGTTAGCATTTTTGGCTTTAGATTATGTTTTGGTTAGTGTCAGATCTTCTGGAATCAAGGTTCCACTGTATACCTAATAAATAATGGGCCCCCAAGCCTCTCTTTGGACACCTTTGCAATGTACTTTGCAACGGTACTCAAATAAAGAATAAAAAACAAAAGTGACATTTTAGATGTAAGGTAAGCTCATTCTGTTGAGCTGGAGCCTATTCCAGTTGGTTTATTGTGCTTAATCATTCCTAATGCAAAGCATCCATCACTGTTTGAGTGACAGACCCCGAGTTCTGAGAAGGCATCTGAACGGGACGAGATAACACTTGACCCGACTTATCTCCCCCCTCCCACTGACCCTCAAACACCCACCAGCAGACCCCCCTCCCTCCACCCCCCTCCTTGACAGAAAAGGAAAAGTTAGAGGTTGGTTTGACTTAGCTGTGTAAAGACCATCAGGTAAGCGGTGCTATTCTATTTATCACTCATATATTTATTTGGATATTTAAATTATGTTTTTTGCGGTTACAGTCAATTTTCCTTTAGTGAGTGTGTGTGTGTGGGGGGGGGGGGTAAAATGTCTCTTTTGATAGTAAAGGTTGCCGACCCCTGGCCTAGATATTGTGTAAGCGTATCCCACTGTATCATACTGATGGGAGTACATGAACGAGATGCTTTTTTAGTTCCTTTTTTCTGTCATAGCTGCACGTGATTGGTTGGGAAAGTGAAGAAAATGAGCAGCAGGAAACAAAAGCTGTGGCACTTTCTAAAGAGTCAGCTGTGTGCTGTTTTTTCCTTATTATTTATATTTGATTATGTTGTGTTTTGTTGGAAATTTACTATTTCGATAATAAATATTTGATACAAGTTGCACGGTGGTCGAGTGGTTAGCGAGTAGACCTCACAGCTAGGAGACCTGGGTTTAATTCCACCCTCGGCCATCTCTGTGTGGAGTTTGCATGTTGAATGTATGAATATTTATAGAGCCCTCTAGACATGAAATAACACCCCTACAGTCATCTTACCATTCATATTACCCATTATAGTTGACTCTGTTGTCGGTGATGTTTTGACAGGTCTTACAGCTAGGTGACTCGGGTTCAATTCTTTGCATGTTTCTCCGGTTACTCCGGTTTCCTCCCACATTCCAAAAACATGCTAGGTTAATTAGCGGCTCCAAATTGTCCATAGGTATGAATGTGAGTGTGAATGGTTGTTTGTCTATATGTGCCCTGTGATTGGCTGGCGACCACCAGTCCAGGGTGTACCCCGCCTTTTGTCCAAAGACAGCTGGGATAGGCTCCAGCACCCCCGCAACCCTTGTGAGGAAAAACGGTAGAAAATGAATGAATGAATGAATATTTATAGAGCCCTCTAGACATGAAATAACACCCCTATAGTCATCTTACCATTCATATTACCCATTATAATTGACTCTGTTGCTGTTGCTGTTTTGCCAGGTCTCACAGCTAGGAGATAAGGGTTCGATTCCCCGCTCGGGCATCTCTGTGTGGAGTTTGCATGTTCTTCCCGTGCATGTGTGGGTTTTCTTCGGGTACTCCGGTTTCCTCCGACATTCCAAAAACATGCTAGGTTAATTAGCGGCTCCAAATTGTCCATAGGTATGAATGTGAGTGTGAATGGTTGTTTGACTATATGTGCCCTGTGATTGGCTGGACACCAGTCCAGGGTAGAAAATGAATGAATGATACAGTAATTAAATTTTTACATGCTGCACGGTGAACTAGTGGTTAGCATGTCGACCACACAGTCAGGAGTAGCGACCCATAGAGGGTAGAGCCTTTCTTCGGGAGCCGAGTCAAAAGATTCGGTTCTCTAAAAAGCGATGAACTTCCCATCACTGCTGTGTTACCCTCATTTGTTTACTCATAACACAAAGCTAATGTACAAAATGTATCATTTTTCTGGGTGGGATATATTCGGACACCCCCTGCTGTGGTGTGATGGATTGAGGTGGGTGGTACCCCGTTATCAACTTCCACACTGTGATGACAGTGTGAGTGAAGTATAACTGAAAGTGTCAGCAGTGACAGAAACCACAAAAACCACCAACTAAAAAAAAAAAAACCCTTTTCAATTCTGCTTAGCCGGTCAATATGAAAACAAAAGCAGTGAAAGACGAGGATGACTTTGTGATAGAGTGAAGACGAGAGCAAACGATGGATGAGAGAAGTACTCCTGTATTCACGTTCTTCCTGTTTTGTCTGATTGCAGGTGAGCATACGAATACAAAAACGCCGTGTCAGCATTTTATTATTATTGCATCACTAACTTTCCCGTCTCTCAGGGATGCCAGCAGCTGCAAACATTCAGGACGTTTGTTCCAGCTGCCACGTCAACGCCACATGTGATAACAAGTCAGATAACTCGGGAAAAGTTTGCAACTGCAAGTATGGTTTTGTGGGAAATGGAAGAACTCTGTGCCAAGGTAGGAACTTCCTAGCTCATAACTCGTGGCGCAGTTTGAGTCGGCTTTTATCAAAGTTTGCAGTTTGGTTCATTTGCTATTTAAAGCAGGGGTTCCCAAACAAATGTGGCCCGCAGGACACTAGTTTGAGGCCCCCCGCCTTGATATGAAAGTTTAATGTTAGTGCGGCCCGCGTCAAGTTTGATATGGATGCTGTATGGTATCATGTACCCAGAAAAAATTATTACGTTTGATTAATGTTCATGTTAAAGGTTAAATAACTGTTAATAGTTATCCTCCCTATCCGTGTGGAAGTGGTAAGTTTTTGCCTATTTAAGTTGAAAGGAAATAACTTGAAGGCTACCCTTTAGGTCGCTAGCTCTCTAGTTTGCGAGTTAGCATGTGTCTCAAGACCCTGCAGTTGCGCAATATGTTGTAAATAACAAGGACACTAGTTTGAGGCCCCCGGCTTGATATGAAAGTTTAATGTTAGTGCGGCCCGCGTGAAGTTTGATATGGATGCTGTATGGTATCATGTACCCAGAAAAAATTATTACGTTTGATTAATGTTCATGTTAAAGGTTAAATAACTGTTAATAGTTATCCTCCCTATCTGTGTGGAAGTGGTAAGTTTTTGTCTATGTAAGTTTAAAGGAAATAACTTGAAGGCTACCGTTTAGGTCGCTAGCTAGCAAAAGTATAAACGTGACTGTAGTCGTGTTTTTCAAATATCTTAATTTTTATTTTTATGCACAAAATAAGATGAAAAATAAATCAATCAAGAATAAAGAAAATCAATCAATCAGTAATAAATAAATATAATAATAATAATAAAACAGCAAATAATAAAAACTTAAGAAACCACATATAGTTGGTGGGTAGACAAATGATTTTTTTCAGATTAAAATGAACAAAGCATTATTAGAGCCCTGTAGACATGACAAAACACGACTATAGTCACATTTATACTTTTTATTTACAACATATTGCGCAACTGCAGGGTCTTGAGACACATGCTAACTCGCAAACTAGAGAGCTAGCGACCTAAACGGTAGCCTTCAAGTTATTTCCTTTAATCTTAAATAGCCAAAAACTTACCACTTCCACACGGATAGGGAGGATAACTATTAACAGTTATTTAACCTTTAACATGAACATTAATCAAACGTAATAATTTTTTCTGGGTACATGATACCATACAGCATCCATATAACCATCCTAACATTGAACTTTCATATCAAGACGGGGGTCTCAAACTAGTGTCCTGCGGGCCACATTTGGCCCGCGGGCCGCGTGTTTGAGACCCCTGCCTTAGACTGAACAAGTTCTGATATCGTTAGTTGACTTTAATGGCTTTTCGCTGCTAGATAAAGATGAGTGTCAGATAGGAGCCACGAAGATATGCGGTCAGCATACAACGTGCCACAATACGTATGGCAGTTACTACTGTACCTGCCTGGACGGTTACATGGCGTCCAACAACATGCCGGTTTTCATTCCAAACGATGGAACCCACTGCCAGGGTGAGTCTCAAAGTTTCATGAAATATTGTTATGATTAGTCTCCATTGTGAAGTACCTGCCATAGCATGCTTGTTTCCTGCAGACATGAATGAGTGCAGCGTGTCGGGGCAGTGTGGACCAGGGGGTCAGTGCAGGAACCTGGATGGCGGTTTTGACTGCAGCTGCCAGCTGGGGTACCGAGTCCACAATGGGAAAGAACCCTTTCATCCTCACAAAGACAAGGTTTCATGCAAAGGTAAAAGTGCATTATGCAAACGGGTGGGATTGGTATTTTGTGTGGAAATTAAGGCAAAACATATAAATATAAAAAATATACAAATATTGATAGTGTTGATACCAAGAAGAATATCAGTATTGGGTCACGACTAATATTTTTCAATTCTCTACTATGTTTATTTTCACTGATATCTGTTTTTGTATGAGTGGCACGGTGGACTAGTGGTTAGCGCGCAGACCTCACAGCTAGGAGACCAGGGTTCAATTCCACCCTCGGCCATCTCTGTGTGGAGTTTGCATGTTCTCCCCGTGCATGCGTGGGTTTTCCTTGGTTAACGTCATTAATCTGTTCCAAACCGAAATGAACTCTAACCAAAACAAATCATATAAAACCAATAAAATCTTTGCCAGACAGCAAAAATGTTAACACAAAACGCATTTTAAGGACAATAATCAGAGTTTTACATGCAGAAATTATGCAAAAATAATATGTTAATAATAAAAAATAATGGCGGTCGAGTGGTTAGCGCGCACAGCTAGGAGACCAGGGTTCAATTCCACCCTCGGCCATCTCTGTGTGGAGTTTGCATGTTCTCCCTGTGCATGCGTGGGTTTTCCTTGGTTAACGTCATTAATCTGTTCCAGAATGTCCGACTCAAACCGAAATGAACTCTAACCAAAACAAATCATATAAAACCAATAAAATCCTTGCCAGACAGCAAAAATGTTAACACAAAACACATTTTAAGGACAATAATCAGAGTTTTACATGCAGAAATTATGCAAAAATAATATGTTAATAATAAAAAATAATGGCGGTCGAGTGGTTAGCGCGCAGACCTCACAGCTAGGAGACCAGGGTTAAATTCCACCCTCGGCCATCTCTGTGTGGAGTTTGCATGTTCTCCCCGTGCATGCGTGGGTTTTCCTTGGTTAACGTCATTAATCTGTTCCAGAATGTCCGACTCAAACCAAAATGAACTCTAACCAAAACAAATCATATAAAACCAATAAAATCCTTGCCAGACAGCAAAAATGTTAACACAAAACACATTTTAAGGACAATAATCAGAGTTTTACATGCAGAAATTATGCAAAAATAATGTGTTAATAATAAAAAATAATGGCGGCACGGTGGTCAAGTGGTTAGCACGCAGACCTCACAGCTAGGAGACCAGGGTTCAATTCCACCCTCGGCCATTTCTGTGTGGAGTTTGCATGTTCTCCCCGTGCATGCGTGGGTTTTCCTTGGTTAACGTCATTAATCTGTTCCAGAATGTCCGACTCAAACCGAAATGAACTCTAACCAAAACAAATCATATAAAACCAATAAAATCCTTGCCAGACAGCAAAAATGTTAACACAAATCGCATTTTAAGGACAATAATCAGCGTTTTACATGCAGAAATTATGCAAAAATAATATGTTAATAATAAAAAATAATGGCGGCACGGTGGTTGAGTGGTTAGCGTGCAGACCTCACAGCTAGGAGACCAGGGTTCAATTCCACTCTCGGCCATCTCTTTGTGGAGTTTGCATGTTTTCCCTGTGCATGTGTGGGTTTTCTCCGAGTATATAATATATTTGTTCACTTCCTGCTTTCCATAATATATTTTTTTTAATATAAAAAAATGTAATCAAATGACTTGTATAATCCAATACAGATACGACCCAGTATTGATGTTCGAACCCATCCCGCCGTATCTAATTGTAGTTTCTCATGACTCAATCAGTGGTGGACTGTGGCCATCCGGCTTTGCAGGACAACATGCTGTTGTTCTCAGCAACAGGGACCACATATGGAAGCGTGGCCACGTTTGTCTGCGGTGAAGGCTTTCTGTTGAAGAGCGGGGTCACCACTTCACAATGTGGAGATGACGGACTATGGAGTAGGACTAACATGATCTGTGAAGGTAAGAAAACAAAGAACCAAACCTTTCTGCAGCACATAGACTCTATACTAGTACTACTAATACTACACTAATACTATGGCTGTTGTATGAAATGCTTTCTATGTCCTTGTCTTACAACTCAGTGGTTGACTGTGGTCGTCCTCCTCACTTCCCTCATTCACACATGCTTTGGAATAAGAGCTCAAAGATGGGCGCTGAGGTGTTTTATCAGTGTAACTTTGGGTATCGGCACGCTGGAGATAGCAATGTCTCCACCTGCACCGCCGCAGGGCAGTGGGAGGGTGCATCTGTTCTTTGCCAAGGTAGGCATAACATATTGGTACTTGCTTGGCTGCACGGTGGACGAGTGGTTCGCGCACAGACCTCACAGCTAGGAGACCCGAGTTTAATCCCACCCTCGGCCATCTCTGTGTGGAGTTTGCATGTTCTCCCCGTGCATGCGTGGGTTTTCTTCTGCGGGTACTCCGGTTTCCTCCCACATTCCAAAAACATGCTAGGTTAATTAGCGACTCCAAATTGTCCATAGGTATGAAGGTGAGTGTGAATGGTTGTTTGTCTATATGTGCCCTGTGATTGGCTGGCCACCAGTCCAGGGTGTACCCCGCCTCTCGCACAAATGACAGCTGGGATAGGCTCCAGCAACCCCCGCGACCCTTGTGAGGTAAAGCGGTTGAAAATGAATGAATATTTATAGAGACCTCTAGACATGAAATAACACCCCTATAGTCATCTTTCCATTTATATTACCCATTATAGTTGACTCTGTTGCTGTTGCTGTTTTGCCAGGTCTCACAGCTCGGAGACCCGGGTTCGATTCCCCACTCGGGCATCTCTATGTAAAGTTTGCATGTTCTCCCCGTGCATGAGTGGGTTTTCTCCGGGTACTCCGGTTTCCTCCCATATTCCAAAAAACATGCTAGGCGACTTAATTGCCAACTCCAAATTGTCCATAGGTATGAATGTGAGTGTGAATGGTTGTTTGTCTATATGTGCCCTGTGATTGGCTGGCCACCAGTCCAGGGTGTACCCCGCCTCTCGTACAAATGACAGCTGGGATAGGCTCCAGCAACCCCCCGCAACCCTCGTGAGGATAAGCGGTAGAAAATGAATGAATGAATAGTACTTGCTTTGTATATTTTTAGTGTTAAGTTGCTGTGTGATGATTGTAGCACCGTGAGTACAAATCTGTTTTTCTCTCTAAATTTAGTTTTTTTTTAATTTTAACATAAGAACCACTCCAAAAATGTTTCCTATATGTCAATTTAATGAGTTCAAGTCAGTATAGGACCAATTTTAGGATATTTAAAGTGTTCTGATGGATGAGCTTTCAATGTTTGTGTTGTTTTCATGTCCTAACCCCCATACGTGTATCATCCTGTACCAGAGATATTATGTGGCAAACCACCCACATTACCAAACACAGGATATGTATGGAATGGCACTTCTGTTCTTGGAAGCATAGCAAGCTATTACTGTAAACCAGGATTCGATCACAGCGAGGGAAGCGCCGTATCGCGGTGCATGTCTAACGGTAACTGGACAAAGCCAGACGTTTCATGCAAAGGTAACAACATTGCTTTAGTTGTTGATGACTTTCTTACGTATACTACGACATCACGGTTCAATCATCTTTTGAATCTCTGTAGAAGTTGACTGCGGCGCTCCTCCTGACATCTCGAATTCGGTCCGTTTATGGGATAACAGATCTACTGTGGGCTCTGAAGTTGTTTATCTCTGTAACTTTGGATATTACAATATTGGAGACAGAACTACATCAGTGTGTACCGACACTGGAATATGGGACCAACCCATTCTGCACTGCCAAGGTGATACACCTGACACCTAATTCATAAATTATTTACAAAAGGTGATAGAATTAAGCCACAAAATAAAAAAAAACAGTGGTACCTTGGTTAACGTCATTAATCTGTTCCAGAACATCCGACTCAAACTGAAATGAACTCTAACCAAAACAAATCATATAAAACCAATAAAATCTTTGCCAGACAGCAAAAACGTTAACACAAAACACATTTTAAGGACAATAATCAGAGTTTTACATGCAGAAATGATGCAAAAATAATATATTAATAATAAAAAATAATGGCGGCACGGCGATCGAGTGGTTAGCGCACAGAGACCAGGGTTCAATTCCACCCTCGGCCATCTTTGTGTGGAGTTTGCATGTTCTCGTCCCACATTCCAAAAACATGCTAGGTTAATTAGCGACTCCAAATTGTCTATAGGTATGAATGTGAGTGTGAATGGTTGTTTGTCTATATGTGCACTGTGATTGGCTGGCCACCAGTCCAGGGTGTACCCCGCCTCTCACCCAAAGACAGCTGGGATAAGCTCCAGCACCCCCCGCGACCCTCGTGAGGATAAGCGGTAGAAAATTAATGAATATTTATAGAGACCTCTAGACATGAAATAACACCCCTATAGTCATTTTTCCATTCATATTACCCATTATAGTTGACTCTGTTGCTGTTTTGCCAGGTCTCACAGCACGGAGACCCGGGTTCGATTCCCCGCTCGGGCATCACTGTGTGGAGTTTGCATGTTCTACCTGTGCATGCACGAGTTTTCTCCGGGTATTCCGGTTTCCTCCCACATTCCAAAAAAAACATGCTAGGTTAATTAGCGACTCTAAATTGTCCATAGGTATGAATGTGAGTGTGAATGGTTGTTTGTCTATATGTGCCCTGTGATTGGCTGGCCACCAGTCCAGGGTGTACCCTGCCTCTCACCCAAAGACAGCTGGGATAGGCTCCAGCACCCCCCGCGACCCTCGTGAGGAAAAGCGGTAGAAAATGAATGAATGAATGAATAAAAAAGAATAAAAAAAGACAAATGATTGAACAACTGGACATAAAATTCGGAGGTCTTGCACACCTAACAACATAACGTAATCCAAGATGGTGGCATAAACAAACCGGATGAACGCAAGCCAAGGCAAAATTTTTGCAAAAATCTTGATTGTTAACAAAATGACGTGAACCGTTAACTGAGATACCACTGTAAAAATCAAATATCATAATTTTGCCATAACAATTGATCTGCAGTGATTTACTGTCTGTCTGTTGTAGAAATCAAATGTCAGGAGCCTGTTGTGATAACGCATACAAAAAGGCTATGGGACGGCGCTACGCATGTCGGCAGTGTGGTCGTCTACCAATGTGATGAAGGATATGACACAAGGAGTACCAGAAACTACTCAGTATGTGGACAGAGTGGCCTGTGGGAGGATATTGATCTTTGGTGTGAAGGTGCAACGTTTGAAGACCATCAGAACTGATTGACAGAATGCATTGTTGGCATATACTTCAGTATATGTATTGTAGAGTATTATACGATGATTGCATTTCGGTAATACAGTGGAACCTGGATCAATGACGGCGACCTAAGTGGATGTCGAAGTCGAAAGTCGAAAGTCACATTTAATTGTGACTTTGACCAATGATATAGAGCGAATGCATCGTTTAACCCTTGGTAGTTTGCCGACATGGTTTTTCCTTTCTGTGTATTTAGATTATTAGATTAATTATTAAATGTTAAAGATTAAAGATTAAATGTTAATCTAATTATTAGATTAGATTAACATTTAGATTACTAGATCTTTTCATATGAGTATTTGTCATTCATTCACCCTTGGTAGTTTGCTGACATGGTTTTTCCTTTCTGTGTATTTAGATCATTAGATTAATTATTAAATGTTAAAGATTAAATGTTAATCAAATTATTAGATTAGATTAACATTTAGATTATTAGATCTTTTCATATGAGTATTTGCCATTCATTCACCCTTGGTAGTTTGCCGACATGGTTTTTCCTTTCTGTGTATTTGGATTATTAGATTAATTAGATTAATTATTAAATGTTAAAGATTAAATGTTAATCTAATTATTAGATTAGATTAACATTTAGATTATTAGATCTTTTCATAGGAGTATTTGCCATTCATTCACCCTTGGTAGTTTGCCAACATGGTTTTTCCTTTCTGTGTATTTAGATTATTAGATTAATTAGATTAATTATTGAATGTTAAAGATTAAATGTTAATCTAATTATTAGATTAGATTAACATTTATATTATTAGATCTTTTCATATGAGTATTTCCCATTCATTCATTTATTTTTGACGAATACGACTAAATTTGGCGCCCTCTCTCATAAACACATTATAATGGGACTGCCTGTAAATGTAGCTTGTTGTTCCAATTCTGTACTGTAGATGGTCCCTTCTGGATTGTATGTTGTTGTTTTTTTTAAGCGACTAGCAACATTTTCGTGGTTTAATTGGACACTTCCGGAGACACTAATATGAAAGCATGTATTTCTCTTTTGTTTGTTTTTGCAAATTAAGACAATAACAGTATCTATCTCCCCAATATAGATTGTAGTCTGTTGGAACTACTACTTGACAGTATTTTATACTCTTATCTTAACAGAGCTACTGCAAAATAAATTTGTTGCGTGTCTTGACGACAATAACAACCAAGCTTTTGTACATGTGCAAATGTAAAAAACTGCAATCTAAAGAGCTGCAATCCAAAAAAAAATGCTTTTATTTTTATGCTTGCTTTGCACTGAACAGGAAGTCATGCTGTGCAAGTTTTAATGCTTTGTAACTAGACAGTAGTTGTTTACTACTGCATGCTTAGCGATACCACAACACAAAAATTTACCTATTTTCCATACAAATGACCACTTAAGCGGCCATTTTTTAGTAAGCGGGTTCCACTGTATAAAGTCGACAGACTATAAACATGAAATTCAAATACAAAAAAAATATAATGCGTTTTAGCGTCTTACGTCACAAGTGATGTGAAATGAATGCGAGTTTGAATTCTGAAAGTTGAAGCCTGCTGCCTGATTTGCTTTTTTTGTTTCACTAATTTATTTCTGTGTGCAGAAATAAGCTGCGGTCCCCCACAAACGCTCCCCAATACTAACCTCCTGTGGGACCGCTCCATTCGTCCTGGCAGTGTGGTGCTGTATGAGTGTATCAGTGGATATTACCGTGAGAGTGGAGATAATATTTCTACGTGTCAAACATCAGGAGAATGGGCAAAAGTGTCATTAAAGTGCGAAGGTATAGAAAGATGCCCTTGTATTTTTTATTTTTTTTTGTACTGTGGGTTTTGCTGGTTGTGTGTCGGCATACAAGAACACCTCCTGTGCTTTGTTTTTTTTTTTGTTTTCTTTATTTCGAACATGAAAAACATCCAAAACACAAAAAACCAACCAAAATCAATACAAATAAAAATACCTATGTATAAATAAACATGCACAAATCACCCAATATGTGCACAAAACAATACTTTCTGCAACCCCTGATCAATCAGTGCCATTGTTTTTCCCCCCCCCCCAGCAAAATGTGGCCCAATCCCCTTGCTTGCCCACTCAGATGTGGTATGGCATAACAACAGTGTAGTGATCCATCGCTGTGTAAATGGATATCACAGCTGGAGGGGCAGCGACGTCTCACTCTGCAGCAGTTCTGGTGTTTGGCAGATGGCTACAATCAAATGTATAGGTGAGCTATTTAGTTCCCTGAATCTCTCAGTAGTATTCTATCCAATAGTGTTTCCTCTTGTTATTATCGTTATACAGTAAATACCCACTACTCACAAATGTTGTGTTCTCAAAACCATCATTAGCCACGTTTACATGGACCCAAATAATATTCCAATTCCATTCGGGTTATTTGCTCAAATGTAACCTTTGTATACACCTCATTCCCCAAAAAAAGTGCCAAAAGTGCCGAATGAATATATAATGGGATTCCCAGGTTGTGGAATATTCCTTTCCCCAATCCGATTGAGGTATCTTGTACCCGCTCAAACGGAAAGTTGTCAGACTGCGTTCTTCTTCGTGGTGTTTTTCTTCTTCTGTTGTTTATTGGCGGTTGGCAAGCAGCTTCTGTGTGCATTAGCGCTATCTGTGGAACAGAATCTAAACCCTTCTATACGCCATTCACAAGTCCACTTTTATTCAAAAAGAAAAAATATATCTATATAAAACATGTGCCGAGCTTAATTATAAAATATTAGAAAGATTGAACTTTATCTTTTCCTGTTTCCGGGTGCGTTCTTTCAGCGAATGCTGAGATATGACGTCACACGTAGCTCGAGACGTTCTTCGATTTAAAAAAAAATGGAGGCGAGCAATCGGCACTGGACTGCTAAGGAAAGTTTGTTTTTGATTCAAACTAAATTTCAAGACTGGACGAAGGAAAAAAATGGCAATACGGAGTTATTCCAACAAGTGAAAGAAAAAGTCCAGGAAGTCGGTATCACGTGATTTTGGTGTTTACAATTTACTGCGCATGCCCCATTGACTATTCTGGTTGATTATAGCGGCGCATGTAGACACGCCATTGGAATATTCCTTTCCATGTATACCATTGCTTTCGGAAAGGTCACTCGGAAAGAGAAAAACTCCTCATGTAAACGTGGCTAGTGAATGCTGAAAAGCCGCTTCTAATTGAGTAGCCAAGTAAGACACTAATATACAACCACAACAACACTGTTTCATACTAATTTATAACCGTAAGGCATGCTGAGTGTGTGCATGGGCTTAGTATAAAATATTGTTTTTATCATTAGTTATATTATATTATTTGTATAATTATAGTATATATTATTATTATTATTGTTTGAATACTTTTTTTTAGTATTGTTTTTGATTTTCATGTGGACATGGATATATTTCTCACAGAAATCAAGCCACCCATCGGTCATCTCCTTGTTTCCAATGAAAAATGTCTGCAATGGAGAGCAGAGAAATATGAAGAGGATACAGAAATTTACAAGGTAAAACAAGACCAGCGTAAACATTGAAGTTAAATACAGGTATGAGCACGTGTTGGCAGTGTCAATAAATGTAACCTTTCAATCGTAGGTGGCCTACATAGGATCCAGAGACTACGACAGGGCCAATGTTGACAAAAGGAAACAGTTTTTGAGCTCGAAGGCAGATTGGCTAAAGGTCTGTCTAAGTCTGCTTCCAGCCACAAACTACAGCATCTCTATCACGGCGATGTCAAAGGGGTTCACAGCCTCCATCAGCACCAACACCAGTTTAACAGGTACCGGGCACATATAGACAAACAACCATTCACACTCACATTCATACCTATGGACAATTTGGAGTCGCTAATTAACCTAGCATGTTTTTTGGAATGTGGGAGGAAACCGGAGTACCCGGAGAAAACCCACGCATGCACGGGGAGAACATGCAAACTCCACACAGAGATGGCCGATGATGGAATTGAACACTGGTCTCCTAGCTGTGAGGTCTGCGCGCTAACCACACGGCCACTGTGCAGCCCATTTGTCAAACAAATATTTTTTGCCGAAATTAAGCATTCTCATATCAACTAAAATCCAGATATAAGGCATTTAGAGGTGTTGTGATGATATGTAGTATTCTACACTGGTCACTAGGTGTCAGTAATGTTACTGTAATGTTGGGGGAGACACACAAGCACCAGACTTGACAGCTGGAACACTCATTCATTCATTTTCTACCGCTTTTTCCTCACGAGGGTCGCGGGGGTGCTGGAGCCTATCCCAGCTGTCTTGGGGCGAGAGGTGGGGTACACCCTGGACTGGTCGCCAGCCAATCACAGGGCACATATAGACAAACAACCATTCACACTCACATTCATACAGCTGGAACAACAGGGCTTTATTACAGATTTAAATGACAGGCGCAATGATGCACATTTACAGCAACACACACAAATACCTGTTAGGTGTATGAGCCTATGAGGGTAAAGGTGACTATAGGGGTGTTATTGCATGCATATAGGGCTCTAATAATGTTAAAAAAACAACTATAAAAATATTCCTTTTTAAAATAAGGAACCCTACTTTATGGAAATTCACTTATCATGGTTGGTTTTGATAAACGAGGGAGTACTGTAATCAACAACAGATTTACACTAGAATTTGTTGAAGTTG
Source organism: Doryrhamphus excisus (assembly GCF_037039965.1). Taxonomy (NCBI): domain Eukaryota; kingdom Metazoa; phylum Chordata; class Actinopteri; order Syngnathiformes; family Syngnathidae; genus Doryrhamphus; species Doryrhamphus excisus. The sequence goes on from NC_136359.1 coordinate 23,266,571, forward strand.
ACAACATTTATGTCAAAAACTAATCTAAATTGACCAACCTGTTAAGTCCTGGTCCATCACTTATAACAAAAGAGTACACAAAAGCCACATATGTCCATGTCATAAAATATCATATTGTGGCACATATGAGTCTGTGAGGACTAAGCATTTTTTTACTCGACTCACGACAAGCTTGTCAACCAACTGGAAATTGCAGGAGGTCATTACTCAATACAACAGTCTGACTCACGGTGCTACAATCATCACACAGCAACTTAACACTAAAAATATACAAAGCACGTAGCATTCATTCATTCATTTTTCTACCGCTTATGCTAAAATCTGGACTTTTCATTATGGAACAGGAAATAGGGATACATATTTGCTGACTAATACATATTTTACAATACACTGTTTGACAGTACCGCCAATACCAGACATCTACTACAGAGAATACGAGACTCCTGCACCGACTTTGAGGTTGCACAGATCACCCAATAGTCTTGACCCAATAAGGTACGTAAAAAACAAAATATGTATATGAACACTATCTCCATTAATTATGTGAATTTGCAAAAAAAAACCTAACAGATTGCTGTTAAATACATAATATTGTGATTTTCTTTTTCATTTGACAGTTTGTACCAAGTGTTTGTACTTCCTATAGACGACACGATGGTGTTTGACTGTTCCGCTCCCGTCGATGGCGACACCGCAAGCGAGTATGGTTCCGTGAAAGGATCCGTTCAAGCTCAGATGCGCATCAGCCATGTTGGAACGGCGATGAATTTTACTGTGGGAGATGGTCTCTACTACGGAGGCTTTTTCAACGCTCCTCTGGAGAAAGGCAGACACTACTATGTTGTCTTGCGAGCTGTCAGTCAATGGAAAAGGGTGGGTGCAATCACGACTACATTACATATCTGGACGTAGTACATTTTAAATTATTTTGTTATTTTTATTATTTACTTCCTAGGACTTAAAAAGCTCCTGTGTCCTTTGGGCTAAAGTCACAGGTAATTACAACCACTTTGCACCAATTAATAAACAAATGTAAAGAACACAAATAAACCTTAAATAATACATTCAAAATGAATAAAAATGACATTGAGAGTCATTGTATTGGTATGGAGTGGGAAAATTCACGCGTTTATTCTACTATTCAATAATTCTCTCTTGAAAAGATTACTGTAATATTAAAAAATGGTTGAGTCCTGTACTCACTTTTGTGATATGTGCACATATGTTGTTTTTCTGTTGTATTTTTTTTTGTAGGTACATCTTATGTTGTGAGGGTTTCATCGCTGTGCGGTGCTGCCACAGTAGGGCTGATAGCTTTAGCTGTTTTGCTCAGATACACTTATATCTGGTGAGTATTTTTTTTTATGTATATACGTGTACTGTATGGTGGTGTGAATGGTTGTTTGTCTATATGTGCCCTGTGATTGGCTGGCGACCAGTCCAGGGTGTACCCCGCCTCTGGCACGAAGACAGCTGGGATAGGCTCCAGCATGCTTGTGAGGATAAGCGGTAGAAAAATGAATGAATGAATGAATGAATGGTACTTGCTTTGTATATTTTTCGTGTTAAGTTGCTGTGTGATGATTGTAGATTGAGTAATGACCTCCTGCAATTTCCAGTTGGTTGACAAGCTTGTCGTGAGTCAAGTAAAAAAATTGCTTGGTCCTCACAGACTCATATGTGCCACAATATGATATTTTATGACATGGACATGTGTGGATTATGTATGTACAAGTCTGTTTTTCTCTCTAAATTTAGTTTTGAATGAATAAAGTATATGCAAAACTTGGATACATTGGCAATAATAGTCACTTTTCTATGAATAACTGCTCCAATCAAAAATGCACTATTGTGAAATTTCTTATCTGTCTTCTAGGTGTGTCAAGAAAACATAACAACAAGCCTTCACACACATTATTGCTTCATTTTCTACATATTTGAAATAAAATCTGTATTCCTTTGCAATAATTTTGTTGTTTTCTCATGCATGGTGGGTGATAATAATGCATATATTAGGTTTTAGCATGAAAATGTGACACTTTTGGAGTTGATTCTGCAGTAACATTATAATATTTCAATATTTTCAGTCAAATGAATCAGTGTTAAATGATGGAAGACTATGTATAGTTTGTATTCACACAGTGATGTCAGTTGTTTACATTTTCTGTCTAAGTTTGTAAATTTTAGTATGGACGATATACCTGATTTTCATACTTTTACTTGAAATTTAAATCACTTTCCTTTAATGAGTTTATTAATTTTTCTTTAATTGGTTCAGCACGATACCAACCAGACAACTTAATTCAAAAAAAAATTGTGAATAATTTAACAATATATAAATATAAAAATACTATCAGTGTAACAATTTGAACAACACAGATATTTTTTTTAAAAAAAAGAGAGAGAAAACTGAAAAATAACGATCTCATCACGCTATGGTATCGGTCCGATACTGGTACTGTGCTATGCTTCGATCGATACGATATTTTGATGGTTCCGTCCAACCCCAATTAGGAATTAAAACTGAATATAATATCATTTATATTCCTATTTACGTCAATATTTATCCCAATTACACATTAAGAACAGTCTATAATGTGTATTAAGGTTATAAGATACTGTGTAACAATGTAGTAATGAATCCATTTTACAGTAAGTCGCCTACTCCAATGCAGCGGGAGGCAGTGTACTCTTATTACGTCTTAAGAAAATATATCGCTAAAAGGACAGACGGACCGTGGAGGATAAGCCACTAAAGACGGCGTCTTACATCGTTTTAAATACGATAAAAAAAGAGTGGTAAGTGTCTCTTCGTCAGTCAAGCAAACAATAAAATACAATAGCAGCTAGCTAGTTAGCTACACACATCTTTGCTATGCTAACCCAATGTTAAATGTGCTACAGCTAGCATCACAAGGCAGCCCTTTCATTGTTAGCACGTAGCATCCGCAAATGGTTACGGTGGACGGTTAGCTTTGTTGAAGAGCCACATTCTTTAATATTCAATTCATCTTCAATTGATATAATAACCTATGAACGTGAATTATTGTTTGATGGTCGCAAATGGTATTACATTCACGCATTTATCTTTAGCGTTTTGAGTGCCAAAGTACGCACTGTAAATGGTCAGTGTAAGTATGGACATTATTCGATGCACTTAACGGTTAAAACTGAAAGCTTCCGTTACGTTGACATAAGAAGGGCAGAGGTTTAGTCGTGACTATAGTCGTTTTATTGATGGACTAATAGCTGGTTCAGTTGTTACTGGAATTTGGTTACCCCTTCTCATTTGATCATATAACAGGTACCTGATTTGGAGTCATACAAATTGAACTGATGTAAGATGCATTAGTTAGTTATTATGGGAAAACACTGAAGCGTATTCTACAGGACTGCAATCTATCTGCGGTGAGCTGTCTAATCTGTTATATCTATTTTGGGAGTTTCCACCCAGAAGATGGTTCTCTTGATGTTGATTCTTGCCCATGCACATGAGATCATTAATTAAAAGTATGCAATGGGGGTAATAATTATCAAACAGACAAGGTTAATACATTTGTATTTGATTAAAAGTATTAGATGCTAAACTGTCCAGCAAGAATTCTGACCCAAGCATACATGTTATTGTATGTACACATACAGTATTAATCGTGTCAAGAAAAACAGACCACTGAATTTCCCTTGCCTAAGGGTGACTAACAAAGGTGAGGGTTCAATGTTCAGCCTGTTAACGATCTCAATATAGGTGGAACCATGGTAACCAAGACAAAGTGTCCGTATATTAATCCAAAAGAAAATCAGTGGAGGGAGCATTAACTTTAAATTGCCAAGGGACAGCTTCGAAAAACTTTCAAGATTGGGACCAAAAATCCCTTCTTACACATACGTACACATATGCAGATTTTTGGTTTGGGATTCTGTTTTTGTTAAAATATGCCTCCTACAGTGTTTCCCTCTGGGATTACACCACTGTAAGATATGCGTTTTCAAAAAAGATGAGTGAAATACAGCTTTTGGTTTTTGTCATAAAAAATATGCAACACACTGTATATTATATATACCTTCTAAAGAAAGAGCCTATGTTTTGGTGCCCCAAAGTGCCTCATTAATTAAAAATAATACATGTCAATGTTTGTTTACTATCTGACTGTATTGATAAACAGATCTCTTATATTTGTGGTCCGGTATGTCCGTATGAGGTGTGTTAAGGAGCTACTGTAGAGCTGTACTGTCAGGATACACAGACAGTCCCGTTATAATGAGTTTGCGAGTTCTTGTCAGTACAGAACGCCAAATCCAAAATGGTGCCAAATGTATCTATGGCGGTCCACAATGACAAATTCAGTATTTCAGAATTAAAATACTAAAATATTGGAAATGATAGACTTGGGCGGCATGGCGGTCGAGTGGTTAGCGCGCAGACCTCACTCCTAGGAGGACCAGGGTTCGATTCCACCCTCGGCCATCTCTGTGTGGAGTTTGCATGTTCTCCCCGTGCATGCGTGGGTTTTCTACGGGTACTCTGGACAGCTGGGATAGGCTCCAGCACGCCCGCGACCCTCATGAGGAAAAGCGGTCGAAAATGAATTAATATTTATAGAGCCCTCTAGACATGAAATAACACCCCTATAGTCATCTTTCCATTCATATTACCCATTATAGTTGACTCTGTTGCTGTTTTGCCAGGTCTCACAGCTCGGAGACCCGGGTTCGATTCCCCGCTCTGTGTGGAGTTTGCATGTTCTCCCCATGCATGCGTGGGTTTTCTCCGGGTACTCTGGACAGCTGGGATAGGCTCCAGCACCCCCGCGACCCTCATGAGGAAAAGCAGTCGAAAATGAATTAATATTTATAGAGCCCTCTAGACATGAAATAACACCCCTATAGTCATCTTTCCATTCATATTACCCATTATAGTTGACTCTGTTGCTGTTTTGCCAGGTCTCACAGCTCGGAGACCCGGGTTCGATTCCCCGCTCGGCCATCTTTATGTGGAATTTGCATGTTCTCCTTGTACATGCGTGGGTTTTCTCCGGGTACTCCGGTTTCCTCCCACATTCCAAAAAAAAACATGCTAGGTTAATTGGTGACTCCAAATTGTCTATAGGTATGAATGTGAGTGTGAATGGTTGTTTGTCTATATGTGCCCTGTGATTGGCTGGCCACCAGTCCAGGGTGTACCCCGCCTCTCGCCCGAAGACAGCTGGGATAGGCTCCAGCACCCCCGCGACCCTCGTGAGGAAAAAGCAGTAGAAAATGAATGAATGAATGAAATGATAGACTTCATACTTCTTTCTTCTACAGGTGCATTGTCTGTGGTCCGTAGTTCACTATGGCCCAGAATCAGGTAATCCTGCAGTTCCACTTTGCTACATACGGGGACTCCATGCTGCAGAAAATGGACCTGCTTCGGCACCAGCGCCGCTTCTGTGATGTGACTGTGCGCATCAACCAGCTTAAAGTCCCTGGTCACAAGGTCGTGTTTGCCGCCGGTTCATCTTTCCTCCGAGACCAGTTCATCCTTCAGCAGGACTCCAACGAAGTCCAGATCTCCATGATCCAGGAGGCAAAGGTTGGCCAACAGCTGCTGCTGTCCTGCTACACGGGCCAACTGGAGTTTCCTGAATTAGAGCTGGTCAACTACCTGACGGTGGCCAGCTTCCTCCAAATGGGCCACATTGTCGAGCAGTGTACTCAAGCCTTAAACAAATTCATCAAGCCGCAGCCGCCACCCAAGATGGAAGTCGACGTTGAGATGAAAAGAGCCAACAGAGAGGAACGTTTGTGCTCCCAGGCATTGAGAGAACAGGAGCACTTCCAGGTGAAGACTGTCCAGGATCTAGAGAGGGTGGAGCAAGTGGAGGACATCAGTACTGATGATGACGAGGATGACGATGATGTCATTATACAACCCAAGTCTCCTCCTCACACGTCGGATTTGCATCCCGTTCAGGAAGTGGAAGAGAGTGACATCAGCATAGTGAAGGTGGAGTCTGTGGAGTCCACCTTCCCGACAAGCTCTCCGGCTGCCCTTCACTCACCCGAGCCGCAACACTCCCTCATCAATTCCACCGTTGACAGCCGTGGGAGTGAAATGATGGCACCCCCGAGCATGCCGGGGTACCCCTTCCGCCCTCCGTCTCCGTCCAACCCTGCTGAAAAACAGAAGAACTACGACAAACCCCTCCAGTGGTACCACCAGTGTCCCAAGTGCAGCCGCGTCTTCCGGCAGCTGGAGAAGTACGCCAACCACCTCAAGATGCACAAGCTCTTCATGTGCCTCTTGTGCGGAAAGACCTTCACGCAAAAGGGGAACCTTCACCGCCACATGCGGGTCCACGCGGGCATCAAACCCTTCCAGTGTAAGATCTGCGGGAAGACCTTCACGCAGAAGTGCTCTTTACTCGACCACTTAAACCTGCACAGCGGAGACAAGCCTCACCGCTGTAACTACTGCGACATGATGTTCGCGCATAAGCCCGTTCTCCGCAAGCACCTCAAGCAGATCCATGGCAAGAACAGCTTTGACAACGCAAACGAAGGCAATTTGCATGACGGCGTGCCTGAAGAGAATGACAACGGCGGACCATTTATCAGTCAGTCTAACAATTATGAGACAGACTTCAGGTACAATTTGAGACACTGTCCGGATGAGAGTGTCTAAATGAACGAAAGGATGAGAGAGACTACACGGTGGAAAAAAAAATTACTGTAACATTGCCCAGGTAAGATTGACCGCAAAATTGGACTAAATTGGAAAAACTGGACGTGAAGCAACACCATTGTAGTAAATGTCGTCAATGAAATATACTGTATAATAGGGTGCATCAAATTTGAATGCGAAATTTTAATTTCATAATATCAATTTGGCTGGCGGCACGGCGGAGCAGAGTTATGATGCCATCTACTGTACGGAGCTGTACTGTCAGGATACACAGACAGTCCCGTTATAATGTGTTTGTGAGACAGTCAGTACAGAGCGCCAAATCCAAAATGGAAAAAAAAGTAAGTGGCAAATGTATCTATGGCGGTCCACAATGACAAATTCAACAGAGTGTCAAATAATTATTTCCACTATCGTATGTACAGTATTTCAGAATTTAAAAATTTCAAAATAGGAAATGATAGACTTGGGCGGCAGACCTCACAGCTAAGAGGACCAGGGTTCGATTCCACCCTCGGCCATCTCTGTGTGGAGTTTGCATGTTCTCCCCGTGCATGCGTGGGTTTTCTCCGGGTACTCGGGACAACTGGGATAGGCTCCAGCACCCCTGCGACCCTTGTGAGGAAAAGCGGTCGAAAATGAATATTTATAGAGCCCTCTAGACATGAAATAACACCCCTACAGTCATCTTTCCATTCATATTACTCATTATAGTTGACTCTGTTGCTGTTGCTGTTTTGCCAGGTCTCCCAGCTAGGAGACTCGGGTTCAATTCCCTGCTCGGGCATCTCTGTGTGGAGTTTGCATGTTCTCCCCGTGCATGTGTGGGTTTTCTTCGGGTACTCCGGCTTCCTCCCACATTCCAAAAAAAACCATCCTAGGTTATATAAAAATTCAATAATTGTGTTTTTTGATGCACCCTACTGTACAACATTGCACAGTAGAAAATACTCACATTTAGGTTTGTACTATTTTATTAATCCCAGATTAACCGTGATAAATGAGGGATAACTGTACTAGGTATTTACCATGTAGCTTATTGTCATATCACTGTACTGGCGTGGTGTGATAAATTAAGTACAGTAGATGCCCGTTTTTTGTTGGTGCTACTTTACGAGAACACCAGCAGATGAAGAAAAAATACGAGGAAATAAAAACATCTATTTTTACATGTAGGTCGCTCCCCTAATTATTAAATCCAGGTATGAGCCTGGTATATGCCTCACACACTGTATAGGTACTCAGTACTCATGAATAATAATTGGATATGATCCATAAACAGATGAAATTGGCAGCACCGTCACAAGCAGACATTCTCTAAGTCTACATAATCCACAATGTTTACCTGTAGTACTTCCAGTAACAATTTACACTCATATATGAACTTCCAGTTCCAGTGCGAATCCTTGATTGCAAACATTATAAGTGAATGTAAAAATTATGGACTTTTGAACAGTGGTACATTTTTATTGTATGTATTATTGCGTGAGAATGAGATGTGTTTTTCTGGATTAAACAACCTATTTTTGGGGGGAAAATACATAATGTTTTTGACCAAAAACCTGTGAATTTGCGCGGCTGTGAATGCTGAACATTTTTTTATTTGAAAATAAGTTGAAATAGTGTTTCAGCTTGGGTTACAACTAGTATAAATGTAAAAAAAAAAAATTTAAGTACTCTGCTGTCGGTCCATGCTTTGTTTTGGGGGTTTTGGGCCCCCTTGCATACAGTAAAATAAAATAAATGAATTACTGATTAGCTATCTTAGTAGATATTACACTAATTTGCTTTGTTGCTGTACACTGAATAGTTTTTTATGTATGTGGCCCTCGGTGTGTGTGTGGGGGGGGGGGGGGTTTGGCACCCCTGCAGTTTAGCAGGAACAGCTGGTTCTGTGATATAAATGTTAAGACGCTGACAGGCGTGATGCCAAAAATGTAGATTTCTGTCTTCAGCCTTCATGATTCATTGCACGGTAGCATTACAAAGACTTTCCATAAACTGGTAACTATACAGCACAGAAAATAATCTCTTTTCATATTGTACATTTGTGTCCCAGCTCTTCTGTAACTAGGTTTTTATCACTGTGGACTTATTTCACTGTAATGTACAGTATTGTAGATGCCTTCATATTGCACACGACTGAGGATCATGTCATTTTTCCAACTTTGTCCAATGGATAACTGACAATGAAAACCTTCTTTTTTTGTGTGTGTGTATATACAAGTATACTATATACAGTCTTAAGTGTACAAGTATAATGTATGGAAAACATTTGATACATACCAAAAATATTTCATTAGATTTGTGTGAAAACGGGATACCATACTTAACTTTTTGTGTGGAAAAATTATATTTGTATAGATTTTTTTCCATTCCATAAAACCCTGCATAACTATAGTACAAAACACACATATGTCACTGTTACCACTATGACATTCCTTATTCTGTCTATTGTTCATGCAAAATGTATGGTAATTCCTGTTACTGCGTAATAACAATAAATATCTCCATTACAGTTGTTTCATTGGGAGAGGTATTACTGATTTTGTCAAAAATCTTTCATCATGTCTGAAATAAAGACGGAACTTGAACGGTTACACAGTATAATAAGTAGTTACGTATACCATACCTGCAAGTTTTTAATGAGTAGAAAAAGGAGTACAACGTACAACGATGAGGAGCTTTTATATGTATATTTATGTATTATATTTTTAATAGTTTACTTGTATTGTAACTATATAAAAAAAATAAAAACCTCAACATTAATTCTCCATCCAATTCCACAAGGCTAACAGGCAATGTACACTTACATCCGCTAGGTGGCGCCTTGGATATTGTTGTATGCGTCACCCCGGTAAACTTGACCGAAGAAGAAAAGCTATGGCGAACCGGAAGAGACGCTGAATTAAGGCAACTTGTTTTTGTTGAGTTTTTGAACGTGTGTAACACCGTTTCGTCCTCGTCGAAGTGTTTAAGAATAAACAATAGAGAATCTGCTAACATAATTTCAACATAATTTTAGGAAGCGTGTGACGTTAAACTTGCGGTTCTCTCGATAAGGAAACCCGACTTAATTGCTGTAAATGCTGTAGCTAAGACTATACATTTTCAGCTGAGTTAGCTAGGAGGCGGATTTTCCACCAAGAGAGAATACAGCAGAATGACAGGTGAGTGACGCCAGCTGATGTCAACAATTAAACGTAATGTACGTGCTTTGTTAGCCACACTAGCACCACAATGCCATCAATTAATTCCACAACGTTACCATTCCGTGTGTATGTTCTCTCCAGATGATGCCGTCCTGCTGGATGTACCTGTCGTTCGGCAGCTTTACCACTGGGACTGTGGTCTAGCCTGCTCCAGAATGGTCCTCAAGTAAGTTAGAATATGCGTGAAACTATTCTACAGTATATAATAAACATGTATACCATACCTGTAAGCTATTAATGAGTAGAAAAAGGAGTGTAACTGAACCTGTGACATCCCTTTGTAAGGTATCTCCACCCCATCAGCGATGAGGAGTTTCAGCGGGCATGCTGGGAGCTGAGGATGACAGAGAGTGTGTGGACTATTGACCTGGCCTACCTCATGTGCCACCTAGGAATCAAACATTGCTTCTACACACAGACTCTGGGTGTTGATAAGGGCTTTAGGAATCAGGTACGTTTGCACAAATGATGGTCTGATTCTCCTAATTTACTGTCTTTTGTAGCCTTGTATTTTAGTCTAAACCAGGGGTCTCAAACTCAATTTACTTGGGGGCCACAGGAGTAATAAATAAATAAATATTATAATAATAATAAAACGGTAAATAATAAAAACTTAAGGTGGTGGGTAGACAAATTATATTTTTCAGATTAAAATGAACAAAGCATTATTAGAGCCCTGTAGACATGACAAAACACGACTATAGTCACATTTATACTCTTTTTATTTACAACATATTGCGCAACTGCAGGGTCTTGCGACACATGCTAACTCGCAAACTAGAGACCTAGCAACCTAAACGGTAGCCTTCAAGTTATTTCCTTTTAAACTTAAATAGCCAAAAACTTACCACTTCCACACGGATAGGGAGGATAACTATTAACAGTTATTTAACCTTTAACATGAACATTAATCAAACGTAGTAATTTTTTCTGGGTACATGATACCATACAGCATCCATATCAAACTTGCGCGGGCCGCACTAACATTAAACTTTCATATCAAGGCGGGGGTCTCAAACTAGTGTTCTGCGGGCCACATTTGGCCCGCGGACCGCGTGTTTGAGACCCCTGGTCTAAACCTTGCAAATGCGATTGATATTGAGCTTAACGTTTGCATTCAGTGTTTTTTTTTTAATGAGCCTTTCCACACATTGATCTGTTAAAAAGCATCTTGAATGATTAATCTAACTATTAATTGCACAAATGAACAAAATATTACTATTTACGACCTGCTGCACATCTAAAAATATTCTATAATTTAACAAGAAAACCTAATAAAAACTAGCAAAAATTGAAAAATCAGCAATAAATGTACATGAATAAGAACAAAAATAACATTTTTGAGAGTAATGGAATATTATAACGACAAATAATGTTTTAGTAGCATAGGGTTTAAATATTAAAGAAAAAATAAATTATTAGTATTAGTTTAAAGTCGGAATATGAGGAACAAAACAACTAATAAAGTTGTAATTTTTGGAAAAGTCTTTGTTTGTTTCTTTTGGCCGTTCCCTGGTTTCTAGGTTGTGTAAAAAATTATAATGTTATGAGAATAAAGTCAAAATATTATTGAAGTAAAGTCCATCCATCCATTTTCTATACCGCTTAAGTCATGAGAAGAACATTTACAAAATTTTAAAAAAGTCAAAATTATTAAGTGTGATATGTGGGAAAATGTTTTCGTAACTAATTATTTGATTACATGATTTAAAAAATTCTAATAAAGTTGTAAAAACTAAGTCATAATATTACAACGGGAAAACGCCTAAAGATTATTTAAGAAGAACAGCAAAATTGGGGGAAAAAAAGATGGAAGTTCATACTAACAAGTTTTTCATATTTTTGTATTTTATCCTGTTTGCAGTCATTTTATAAGAAGCATTTTGATATGGAAGAAGACCGAGTCAATGAGCTTTTCCTTAAAGCAGAGAACAAAGGTGTACTGGTGAAGAAATGGTGGGTGATATTGTTCATAGCGATTCATGTGGATGATTTTGGTGAATCGCCGATTCACTGGAACTGTGCTTATCTCACCGCAGCTCTGTGACAATTCAGGAAATTGAATCCCACCTGGAACAGCGTCATGTTGCCATCGTGCTCATCAATGCTGTCATCTTGACATGTGAACTCTGCTCTGCACCGGTCAAATACTGCTGCTTCCTCCCTGTGGGCCAGAAGTGTTTCTGCAGGAAACCAGAGTATCAGGGTCATTTTGTGGTGGTGCGGGGCTTCAACAGGACCACTGGCTGCATTTTGTACAACAACCCTGCATATTCTGACCGTGAGTAATTGTATCCCACGATTATTATTATTATTTTTTTTTTAGACCTTGGATAGCATCATAATATCCACACATTCTTATAACATCCAAAACTTTATTTCCTAGTATTGATGCAATCGATTGACTACCCTTCAAATGATGTTATATGAATATATGTTACCCGGAGTGGGAACTTGCTTAATGTAATTTGATGTAGTTGGATCATAGGAATAGAAATCGATACATCAATGTTGTAGATTACTCCTTAGACCCCCTAATACAGGGGTCTCAAACTCAATTTACATGGGGGCCACTGGAGCTACGGTCTGGGCAAGGCTGGGCCGCATGAGGTTTTCCAAAAAAAGAAAAACACACTCATTTAATAAAAACAGAAAAATATACCAACTTTTTCAGTGCTTTGGTTCCGATTTTCTACAATAAAAGCTCTGATAAAACATTCCACTGTTCTCAAATATCTTAATTTTTATTTTTCTGCACAAAATAAGATGAAAAATAAATAAATCAAGAATAAAGAAAATCAATCAATCAGTAATAAATAAATATAATAATAATAATAAAACGCCAAATAATAAAAACTTAATAAACCACATATAATTGGTGGGTAGACAAATTATTTTTTTCAGATTAAAATGAACAAAGCATTATTAGAGCCCTGTAGACATGACAAAACACGACTATAGTCACATTTATATATTTTTTTTATTTACAACATATTGCGCAACTGCAGGGTCTTGTGACACATGCTAACTCGCAAACTAGAGCGCTAGCGACCTAAACAGTAGCCTTCAAGTTATTTCCTTTAAACTTAAATAGCCAAAAACTTACCACTTCCACACAGATAGGGAGGATAACTATTAACAATTATTTAACCTTTAACATGAACATTAATCAAACGTAATAATTTTTTCTGGGTACATGATACCATACAGCATCCATATCAAAACTTGCGCAGGCCGCACTAACATTAAACTTTCATATCAAGGCGGGGGCCTCAACGTAGTGTCCTGCGCGCCACATTTGGCCCACGGGCCGCATGTTTGAGACCCCTGCTAATAAATGGAGGGAAAAAATGTTTTTCATAAAATTTCTCTGACAAGGTATTATGTGTGTCAATTCAGGTGTGTGCTGCACGACCGTCAGTAACTTTGAGGAGGCTCGACGGAGCTACGGTACAGATGAAGACATCCTGTTCATCTTCAAGGAGAGCTGATTGACAGTGTATGAAGGTCACTTGCATTATGAACATTAAAAAGTGAACTTCTTTCATTTGGTCCAGAGACCGTTTGGCCATCCTCATCGGTGCTTTGGAGTCCCGACAGCTCACATGAAAAGACTTTATTGTTCCCCTTCATACAAAACAACACCACTCAGCCTGTTCAGGTTTTAACTCAATAAGCTGAATTGTTTTCGATTGTGTTGTGTTGTTTTGAGACGACTTTTTAAATTGTTGAATGTTTCGTAACCTTAAGAGGATTAAGAGGAAGTAACAATAGATGAATTATGACCTTTTAGAATAGGAGTTTTCAGGAAGTAACGTACACTTAATTCAGGTTTTTACGATGACAGTACTCATTGTATTCAAGTCATTTATGTTAGAGGTCACGTGACCAGCTTCAGCACTACTTTTTAAAAAGTCACTTTGTGTCACTTGTTCACAATAAGGGGAACTAGTGGAGCTTTGAAAGTCTCAGGTAATTCAAATCTACCTGTGCAAAGATAATAATGCTCAGTTTTGCGAAACTAGCAATATGTTTATTATGGTGTGTGTATTTTACAACTGCACTGCGTTCTTGTTTTCCAGTATTGTGTCTACACGAGAGGGTAAAAAAATCAAATAAACTGAGCATTGTGCTTGTCTTCGAATAGGCGACATTATCCGATGCAGCACTTCTCATGATTAGATTGTGCAAGTGTAACTAATGAAGTGTTCCAATGAGCCAATCAAAGATAACACTTTGTTGATCCCCAAAAAAGGGAAACTGGCGTCAATGAATTCTTCCAAAGGAAACACTGCCAAAAGAACATGCTTGATCATGAACGCATCTGTTTATTTCACTTTTTTTTTTTTTTTTAATACAAGTGTCTGTTGTCATGGAAAAATCCAGGGCAGAACAAAGGTCAGACAAAAGTGTGCCTACATTTTTTTTTTGTTTTGTTCAATGTATCACATCCTCACATGTTCTTATTTTTGTCATTCCGACATTGAGTTCTTGCACTAGACGTTTCACCATGTAATCATACAATGTTATAAATCAAAAGATTTCACACAAGTTGTATTGTTTCATGCTATAAAACCATTTGCAACCTCATTAACAGCATATAACAATAATAAAAAAAAAGTGTTTCATACTGTGGAGGTTTATTTATCGTTCCCACAGGAGATTTGGGCTATTCCTTCATTATATTGGGCTTGTAGTCATGTCTCACAGCTTTGGTGAGTTCCTCTGCATACTCAGAGTAGCGTCCGGTCATCTACACACAAAAAGACAATATACAGTACATTATATTACAAAACATTTCAAATCATACTTGTTTTTTTGTTGTTTGGTTTTTTTTTTTTTTTTTACCTCTGAGGCTTTTGAACCTTGTTATGTCACGTGACATTCATGTCTTCCCCAAAATAGCAGGTAAGCTAGCTAATTTCCCCAAATCTTATTTATTTCTTATTAAAGCTAATTTTAAAGCCATTTCACAATGTTAACGGGTTTAACAGCGCGTCAAATATTGCATCTCAACTGCTATTATTATATATCTTGAATGACTTCACTTAAACGTGCTGTCGGGCTTTTAGCTATTGCTAATTTAGCTATTGCTAATTGCTATGAAAAAAACCGGACGTGCTGTATATCACAAATGCTAATATGTCCTCCAATACAATCGAGTTGTTTTGAATTCATTCAAAGTACAGTGTAACATTAGTTAGCGTCATTAATTTGTTCCAGAATGTCAGAATGTAAACGAAACCGACGCTATCCAAATGAATTCTACCCATAAGAAATATCCGCTCCAGCAAGCCAAAAGATGTCAAAACATAACACACTTTTCACGTTTTACATACAGAAAATAATTACAATGCAGATAAATGATGATTTAAAGGGATAAATGAACCTTTACCTTTGTTGAAGATGTGACTGTTCCCAAAAACATGAGTAATTATTTCAAGAAATAACTCAACACAAAACAGGAAGGTAGTGGCGAAGAGGAAGGAGTTGATCTCGCTGACACATTGTGTCTTTGGGAACAGTAACATAAATGTATGTTGATTCTTTTATTATCATTTATGGAGTGTTACGAGACACTCAATTCACGTGACAGGTTGACAAGATGAGATTTTTATATTAATTTTAAGAAACGTACAATGAAAAAATATGACGGATGTAAGCAAACAAATATTTAAAAAATTGTTATGGTGGGCCGCCACAAATAAATGAATATATGGGAAACACTGGAAATGGGTCTAGGACTTTATGGATTCAAGTAGGAATAAATAGTAATCTGTTTATAATTTCTTTACCTTAAAAGTCCATTTGTCACTGATTTGACGGTTCAGGTTGAGGTCCAGTTCTACCACCAACAGTCCGTCACGGGTCCGAGAGAGTCCTGGGGTGCGGCTGCCATCAGGAGCTGCCACATAGCTGGATCCATAGAAGTGTCCACAGTCATGGTGAGCTGCAGACAACAATGCACGATGACATTGTGGTTAGTTACTAGCAAAACATCACCGGTAGCGCATAAATGTTAGTCAAATCTGATATAGCAGTGGTAGCATATTTGATGACAATAATTGAATTTGAGGTAGTGCAAAATAACTGTACTAGCACAAAGTAAACAAAAAATGATATTAACATGAAGTGTATGTAAAGGTTTGATTGACATTTGATTTCTACTTGTTAGCTTAGAATACTGCGAACCGGTTCTCGTTAAAGACTCAAGTAGAGTTCCATTTCAGAAACGGAACGCACGGAAATAAAGCATTTTAAATATAACTTACATTAGATACAAATTTCTCAAATTACATGCATCATACATGATTCAACGACTAAGAAAATAGTCATTAGTTGCAACCAAAATAATAAGCATAAAATACAATAAAAAAACAGGCAAACAACAAGACTGTCACATTCGACATCTTAACAGTAGAAGACCACCACCCTCGTTTCAAATAGCACTACAGGGTAGGGGTGTCACAAGGTCTTATGTCGCAAGATTTTTTGTAGGCACTATGCCTGGGATTATAATAAAGTTATTAATCACACAATAAATGCAAATTTTGCCTGCTTCAATATATTGCCATGTGCATGCATGTCTGTTTTCCTTGACTCCTGCCTAAAAACAGAGAGATTTCACTCCGTTTTGGTTTCAACACTTTGGTTGCATTGTTTCATAGAACAACGGCGTGAACGGAGTGAGCCCTTTTGTCAGTCATACAGTCTTGGCAACTGCAGACAGAACCAATCACATACAGTACAGCGTGCAAAAGAGTCATAGAAATTCAATAAAAAAACTGCAATATATTGTCATATTTAAGAAATATTTTTTAATTGTACAGTAGGCACTATGGCTGGGATTATAATAAAGTTATTAATCACACAATAAATGCAAATTTTGCCTGCTTCAATATATTGCCATGTGCATGCATGTCTGTTTTCCTTGACTCCTGCCTAAAAACAGACAGGAAAGAGATTTCACTCTGTTTTGGTTTCAACACTTTGGTTGCATTGTTTCATAGAACAACGGCGTGAACGGAGTGAGCCCTTTTGTCAGTCATACAGTCTTGGCAACTGCAGACAGAACCAATCGCATACAGTACAGCGTGCAAAAGAGTTTACCGTCATAGAAATTCAATTAAAACACTGCAATATATTGTCATATTTAAGAAATATTTTTTAATTGTACAGTAGGCACTATGGCTGGGATTATAATAAAGTTATTAATCACACAATAAATGCAAATGAACTTGATAATTTCGCCTGCTTCAATATACAGTAAAGTTATATCGATATTGTCGGGAGTCTGAAAAAATATCAATATAACCGGACTGTCGATATATCCGATCCTGCGCCGAACTGCATTAAAAGTGGGCAATAATGCACTCGACATTGTTCTATAGTATAGAACAATGCTTAAATCAGCTTAAGGATTTCAATACCAAAAAAGAACACGGCGAACCGCTGCTTCCCGTCAACTTTATTTTTCACACTTCCACCACCAGAGCACAGCACACACACCGATTCCCGCACTTCCTGGTTCACAGGTCATGCTCAACCCGCCCCACATAGCTGGCCAAACACATGCCTGCGACAGAAGAACCAACTGCGTTTGTGGTTTCTCTCGTGTGTTTAGATTCTATACAGGCATGTATTTAAGCTGCTTTTGTATCGATATAAGCAGACCAAATTGGCTGGCGGGAGATGAAAAGGGCATCGTAGTAACTGGATTATCATAATAACCGGGTATCGTACTAACGGAACTAATTATATCATAAAAGACTAGAAATTTGCCGGGAAATGAAAATAGTATCGTAATAAGTAGTAATTCGTTATAACCGATATCGATATAACGAGACTTTACTGTATACTCTTATATATAAGTTAACTCTGGAAGGTGTTTTAGTATTCTAAGTAATACATTCAATCACACAAGTATTGCTCAAATCTTACAAAAGCTCTTAATGTCCTACCTTTTTTTCCATCACCAGATGTAAACTCGTTTTTAAAATGCTCCTGCATGAAACAAAGGGATGTTTATTATTGATTCAAGTTTATTCAAATAAACATTCAAATTAACAAATAATAGCAAGTAACAGTAATGTATTGCAAGTTTGTTGCATGACCTTAGTAATGATTTTTTTTTTCTCTCATCATGGGTAAAAAACCTTGTCAATATGTGACTTACCGTCCCGACTCGATTGATTGCACAGGTAAAACAATGGTTAGCGATGGCTGCATTCCTGGCCTCTATAGGCCACATGGGCTCACTGCAGAAAAAAAACATACCATTACTAGCATAAAGATGTACTTGAAAATGAGAAAAATTCCCTTGAAAATAAAGTTAGGTTAAAGAAATATATTTATTAAAAAATCATGCTGTTTTCTGGTTGAATATGGCAGATTATTAGTAAGTATTATTTTGCATATAGCATATAAATGGTGAAATTAAGGCATTCACAAGATGCATTCAAAGACAGTGAGACACAAAAGCATAAGAAATGATCACCGAAACACTTTTAATGACTCACAACTGGCACAAAAATGTCTAACACGGGCTACTACCAATTTGAAATTCAACTCTGAACCCCTGACGCCACTTCCTGTCTGCCCCCAACTCAACTCCTCAAGCACCGGAACACATTTACAGCAACACACATGAGCATGAGTATTATTTATGTCTGGTTTATTTTCTGTTATTATGTGTACTATTTTGGATAATACTAGTATAAAGTTGACTGTAGGGGTGTTGTTTCATCTACAGGGCTCTAAATCTTTTTAAAGAAAGATTAAAGACACACCTTTTTAATCAGGCTTTTAACTAATATTTTTAAACTTTTCTTATGTTTTTATCTTTTTAGTCCTGTTTTATGCTTTTAGTCTTTAGCTTTTAACTCCAGTGTTTCCTCAGTGGGGGTCCTCCACACTGGGGTCTGTGTCGGGTCTGCTGAGGGGGTTCAAGCCCCTCCTTTGTTTAGCTTTTAATATGAGGCTTGGGTGTGGCTGGTTTGTCTAGCATCTGATGGATTTGTGCTTATGGATTTGTAATTATCTTATTGCTTTTAAAAAAAAAGTAAAGATATACATTGGTGCCTACCTGAGACCTCCAACAGTCGCCGAAGGGTTAAAGATGATCTCAGCCCCGTTCATACTGAACATGAACCAGTTAAGAGGGTGATGGCGCCCGTAGCAGATGTTGACAGCTATCTTTCCAAATTGCGTCTGGTACACCGGATGACCCGTGTCACCTTCCATGTAATATGTTGACTGAGAGCAAAGACATTTTTTACATGTCTGAAATGAATCACAAAATCTAACAGACTGTACGTCCTGACCTCGTTAAAGTCTCCAATTCTGGGAATGTGGTGCTTCCTGGTCTTTCCCAGTACATTTCCGGAGTTTGATATCACCACTGCTGTGTTCCACACCGTGTCACGCATGTCGTCCCGCTCCAGAATTGGAGAAATAACGACCATGTTGTATTTTTTGGCAAGCTGAATGAGATCATCACAATGTTAATATGCATCATAGCACTTATTAGAGTGACTAATAGACTTCCTCAGGGGGACTACTTCAAGGGGGGTGCAAGTTGTAGAGTGGTATTGGCTTATGATTATGACAGAAAATACCTTTGAAATTTGTAGTTACACCTTTACTCCACCAGATAGTGACAAAGACTAAATATCTCCAAATGTCATGTTCTGCAAGATGCCAGATAATTAGTTTTTCATTCAATGCACCCTGATTCATCTCTGTTCGCTATCTTCCTGTTTCCTGTTCTCCATTTAGTGAAGAATTAGAAGAATCGGTTTCAATCTTCATTTTGCAAACATTTTTTGCAAACATTTTGCTGTATGGCTACACTAAAAATGGCAAAACATAACACCAAAACACAAACTGTAGCTCTTAACACAGGGGTCTCAAACACGCGGCCCCACTAGTTTGAGACCCCTGTCTTGATATGAAAGTTTAATGTTAGTGCGGCCCGCGCAAGTTTGATGTGGATGCTGTATGGTATCATGTACCCAGAAAAAATTATTACGTTTGATTAATGTTCATGTTAAAGGTTAAATAACTGTTAATAGTTATCCTCCCTATCCGTGTGGAAGTGGTAGTGGTTTTTGTCTATTTAAGTTTAAAGGAAATAACTTGAAGGCTACCGTTTAGGTCGCGAGCTCTCTAGTTTGCGAGTTAGCATGTGTCTCAAGACCCTGCAGTTGCGCAATATGTTGTAAATAAACAAAGAAAATTCAGAAGAACAATAGGTCAGGGGTCACTGATACTGGATTTTAGGGCCTGTTTGCAGCTTGTCTGTTTTATTTGTGTTTGATGAGAAACAGTTGTCCAAAATAAACAAATAACTTAGTGTTTGGAACAATTAAGATTTAGATGGAATAAAGGAGTCCAGCCCAACTCCAACTGATTGATTAGATATATGTATTATATGTGAGATGTCTGTTTGGTCACCTCTTGGCAGAATCGTGTAGTATTTCCATTTTCAGCAGACTCCGCAAATTCCGTCCACGGTTCTTTCTCCCTCGTGCAGAAAGCAAACGGCATGGCTGTGTACAGAGACAAGCAAGTCAGTCTAACATATTTTGTTTTCCAAATCAAAATCTGCACTCACTCCATGTTTCCTGAAAGCAGACAATGTTCACACCGCACATGGCTGCAACTTGGACAATTTCCCCAACCCTGCTATGCAGAGCATTGACCTGTAAGGAGACGGACAGTGTGTTTCAAGCAGAAATTGTATTTCACTGAAGTTCTCTCCAATCTTCTCTCTAACCTGGTCCAGAATCGGTGCATCTGTTGGCAGAACAATGCTGTTCTGGATGAGTCCCACTCGGATCCTTCTTGGCAACCGCAGTTGCTCATGTGTCGCTTCAAAGCTGTAGCCCTTCAGCTCAAAGTCACCTTCACGTGCAGCCTCAACAGCACTTGATGGTAGGTCCAACTTCCTGTATGCAGAAAATATTAAAGCAATTGCAATTGCAAACTTTTTTTTAGAGCGTATGAAGTATGGTTCTGTGTCCTTGTGGTGTATTAGAGCAATCTATAGCTGCTCTGTTGTATCTTCTGTTAGCGCATTTAGTACTGCTACCAGTACAAGGTGTGGTATACTCATGTGAGAGTTGAAGACATGAGCCTGTTACCGCTACAACAGCTACAACCCTGCATTCAGTTTTGCACTAGACGAAGGGTCTCAAACACGCGGCCCACGGGCCAAATGTGGCCCGCAGGACACTAGTTTGACGCCCCCGCCTTGATATGAAAGTTTAATGTTAGTGCGGCCCGCGCAAGTTTGATATGGATGCTGTATGGTATCATGTACCCAGAAAAAATTATTACATTTGATTAATGTTCATGTTAAAGGTTAAATAACTGTTAATAGTTATCCTCCCTATCCGTGTGGAAGTGGTAAGTTTTTGGCTATTTAAGTTTAAAGGAAATAACTTGAAGGCTACCGTTTAGGTCGCTAGCTCGCTAGTTAGCGAGTTAGCATGTGTCTCAAGACCCTGCAGTTGCGCAATATGTTGTAAATAAAAAAAGTATAAATGTGACTATAGTCGTGTTTTGTCATGTCTACAGGGCTCTAATAATGCTTTGTTCATTTTAATCTGAAAAAAATAATTTGTCTACCCACCAACTATATGTGGTTTCTTAAGTTTTTATTATTTGCCGTTTTATGATTATTATTATAATATTTATTTATGTATTACTGATTGATTGATTTTCTTTATTCTTGATTTGTTTATTTATTTTTCATCTTATTTTGTGTAGAAAAATAAAAATTAAGATATTTGAGAACAGTGGAATGTTTTATCAGAGCTTTTCTTGTAGAAAATCGGAACCAAAGCAAAGTTTTTTTCATTTTTCTGTTTTTAATAAATGCGTTTTTTATGTTTGTTTTTTGGAAAACCTGATGCAGCCCAGTCTCGCCCAGACCCTAGCTCCAGTGGCCCCCAAGTAAATTGAGTTTGAGACCCCTGCTCTAGGTCGGCATTATGGAATACTGTACAGGAGTCGAGGAGGAGTAGTACAATACTACAACAAGAGCGATGTTTTAACAAGGACACAAAAACGCTACAGCCGAAATAGAGCCAGGACGAGGCACGTCAGATGAGTCAATATGGTGAGTCACCTATTAGTTTCTTGTGTCCAAAATGTTGATCATTAAAATTCAAAGGGGAATTCGAACCTCCCTCCCCCACATTTTATAGCGAATAATTGTAGTTTTACATGCAGAAAACATTGCAAAATTAGAAATGATAAATTAAATACATTAAAATGAGTTACCATAACTTCATTCGGCATTGAAAGCATTTTGAAGAAGATAGTATGATCATGTGTTTCCTTTATAACATGTATACAGTGCATGCATATTGCTATAATAATGATCAGTTACTCATGTTAATAATCATTAGCATTAAGATACTATCTGATTGTTTTCATGTTTGTTTTGTGCAAAACAAGTCTGTCCAGGCTAGTAAAACAGGTCAAAGGGCCATCCTGAAGCACACTGATCAAAGTACACACCAAATTATTTAAACTCACTCTGTATCCTTGCCATATAAGATGCGTTTGACCTCTTTCAGTTCAGCTTCTGGGATGTGAGTGTCCAGACTTTTCTCAACCGATTCAAACTCGCACGCAGACATTTTAGCAGATCCTTCAGGTTTTGCAGGTTCCGTGCAGAAGATTTTTTTTTTTGTCCACCCGTCACTGATTATCATCTGTATTTCCACGTCATACTGACGCACCTCGTCCTCACTCAGTGTTTGCTGAAGTTGGTTATTAACTTGACTTGGAAAGGACGGACAGCCTCAAATGCTCTTAAAAACTAACTCAAGCCCCTCCCTTGTTTAGCTCCAATAGCATCAGATGCACAGAAATACATAAATGAACATTTAAAGGGCACCTATCGTGCTCATTTTTCGGCCCTTTGCATTGAGTTGTGGACTCCTATAGAGCAGCTACACACAATAACCTGCACAGAACTTTTAGTTTCTTTAGTGTTTTTGTATCATGCTGATGTACCTCGACTTCACCAATGTTTGCTGAGGTTGGTTATTAACCGACACTTGGACAGGATGGGCAACTCAAAATGCTTTTTTATCAACATCACATTCTGGTGTGCATTAAACTAAAACCTTTTCCGTCTTCTCAAATTTGGAGAAAACAAATGCGACAAAATATTTTGTGTAATTAGTGTCTCACAGTAACTACGATGCGTTCAAGGTCCACCAAATCTCAGCGCTTGCTTGAAGAGAAAACATTAAGATACAACAGAGTTGTGGGCTTTAACAGTAGTATGTGTATTTAATTTGTATCATTAATAACTTGGTACAGACTTAAAGTGATGAAAGTATTATAGGTGAAAAAAATTGACCAAAAAAAAAACCCTTAAATCTCCTTGCATCATTTATATTACATTAGTTCCCTTCATGTTCAAATCCCTTCAATGGCACTGTTAACATCTGATCGTACATCTGTTATGTACATAAATATTATATTTGCTAAACACAACTTTTCACTGTGTTGTAACAAGAAATTACAAATACAGGTTGTCTTTAAATACTGCATCTAAACCAGGGGTCTCAAACACGCGGCCCGCAGGCCAAATGTGGCCCACAGGACACTAGTTTGAGGCCCCCGCCTTGGTATGAAAGTATAATGTTAGTGCGGCCCACGCAAGTTTGATATGGATGCTGTATGGTATGGTATGGTATAGTTATCCTCCCTATTTGTGTGGAAGTGGTAAGTTTTTGGCTATTTAAGTTTAAAGGAAATAACTTGAAGGCTACCGTTTAGGTCGCTAGCTCTCTAGCTTGCGAGTTAGCATGTGTCTCAAGACCCTGCAGTTGCGCAATAGAGTATAAATGTGACTATAGTCGTGTTTTGTCATGTCTACAGGGCTCTAATAATGCTTTGTTCATTTTAATCTGAAAAAAATAATTTGTCTACCCACCAACTATATGTGGTTTCTTAAGTTTTTATTATTTGCCGTTTTATTATTTTTATTATATTTATTTATTACTGATTGATTTTCTTTATTCTTGATTTGTTAATTTATTTTTCATCTTATTTTTTGCAAAAAAAAAAATTAAGATATTTGAGAACAGTGGAATGTTTTATCAGAGCTTTTTTGTAGAAAATCAAAACCAAAACAAAGTTTATTCATTTTTCTGTTTTTAATAAATGCGTTTTTTTTGGGGTTTTTTTTGGAAAACCTGAGTCTCACCCAGTCTCACCCAGACCCTAACTCCAGTGGCCCCCAAGTAAATTGAGTTTGAGACCCCTGATCTAAACCAAGATGCTTTGTTTTTGTTTTCGTGCTTTATGCTTCCGAGACATTTTTGCTGCCTTGCTCTTTGTGGCTAGCAGGACCCTTCCTGTTTATGCGTCCTCTCCTTGGAGCGTTGTCTTTCTTGTCTCCCTCCTGGCCGGGGTTGCACAGTTTCCTCAGTAGTTCTGCATCAGAATGCAATAATACTACTGTATACCTCAAGGACATGACTGAATAGTATTCTTTTCATGACATACCTGTCAATTCTTGATGGCTTTGACTGACACTTTGTAAGAGGGGTATGTACTTTTGACTTCCGTCATCGTCATTTCCTGAAGAAGAATAGATTCATTTTACTTGAGGAACAAAACCTTTGTGTCCTCTGTGCTTCTTTCAAGTAAATCAAGAGTTTTTCTAATCATATTTAGTCATTTTGTCTTAAGAGTAGACAGGAAGGACTCACGACAGACTTGTAGGAGGACGTAGTACTCTCTCTCAGCTAGCAGACTGCTGGCCATGTCCACAGTGAACCGTTTGGTCTCCAGGTTCATCACCGTCCCGTTGTGGTTCATGAGGTCCACACAAACTGTACCATGAGAAGCATAGAGCATTAATGGCCCAGTCAATTTGCTCAACAGTTATAGTTCGAACTTATAGTAAGAACTTGAGTGATTTGGGTAATTTAGTTATAATTTTGGTATGAAGAAAAACATGGAAGTTGCTACATATCAGCTTTCAAAACGAAACTGTTATGAGCTATTTTTGTTATCATTATATTTGTCCAAACAATTGGAGCTTTAGATGTACCAGGTATTAAAACATATCAATGAATTGAGAAACAAGGGTGGTCTAATAATTGTTTATAATATATATAAGAATATATATAATAATAAAATAATATATATAATAATAAAATAATATATATATAATACAATATTACTAATAATATAAAATACAAAAATAATAGCAATAAAATAATAATAATAATAATAAATAATAATAATAATAAAATAATAATACAATAATAATAAAATAATAATAATAATAATAATAATAATAATAATAGGGGCTGCACAGCGAATAGTTGTGCACCCTCTGCCATTTCTGTGTGGCGTTTGCATGTTCTTCCCATGCATGGGTTTTATGGGTTTTCTCCGGGTACTCCGGTTTCCTCCCACAATCCAAAAACATGCTAGGTTAATTGCTGACTCCAAATTGTCCGCAGGCGGTTGTACCCCGCCTCTCGCCCAAAAACAGCTGGGATAGGCTCCAGCACCCTTGCGACCCTCGTGAAGATAAGCGGTAGAAAATGAATAATAATAATAATAATATATAATAATTTTCCATGACTTTATAAAAATAGATTCCATCTGTTCATATTTCTCTAGATGTGAGTACTTATACATTTGATCATTTCATTTTTATAGGCATATCAGTTGCTCATTTATCACCATTTGCTTGTCGTCTCAAAGCCGTTCTGAGACCTGAGAGTGAGACCTGCAGTTCTTTGGATGTTGTTGTGGGGTCTTTTGTGACCTCTTTGATGAGTCGTTGTGCACTCTTGGTGAATTTTTTTTTGGCTCACCACGTTTTTGCCATTTGTGGACAATGGCTCTCACTGTGGTTTGCTGGAGTGGAAATAGATTTATAACCTTTCAAGACTGATACTCAGTTTAGTTATGTTTTTTTAGGTTTAGGTTTTGTTTCTGCGTTAATCATACAAACTTTCAATTAAAAACTGCATTTTGTGATTAAAAATCACCAACCTCACCAAAAATCACTCCATACGCTCTATTGTTACCATATCTAACTTATTGTGTGGAGATATGAGGTAATGACTATAAAAGATGGTGCTCCTCTACTGCACATTAATTATTTTGGCTGTGGACTGTTTTGATTTCTTTAACATTCATAACTAATTTTCAACTAACCAAATAGATATTCATAACATTTTTCTTGAAAATCATCCATTATTTTTCCTTGGGATCACAGGCTCTGGCATCAAGAGTGTTGATAAATACCTTTCATATCCACACCGCAACGCTCTTTTAAATTGTGGATAAAGTGAATCAGTTTGCAGTTGATATTGAACATTTCCATTCTGCTCTCTGTCAAGAAAAGTCGTTATTAGAAACGGCATACTTGTTACGACTCGCATTACAAATAAAACAGTCAAGCAAAGTTTGGTTCAGTGTGAAATAAATAATAGAATATTTCTAACCTCCAAACAGGACGGTGACAAACATTTCGGTTTGTTCTCTGCTGTTCTCTTGAGGAGTTCCAAACCCACATGTGTTTACGCCAAAGAGCCCAGGCGGTAACAAAAAATCCGATGTCAGCAATTGAGGCTTTCATGCTCAACACAAAGATTCTATGATCACACACACACACACACAAACACACACAAACACACACATCATTACATCATCAGCTTGTTTTTCTTTAGAAAGTCAAGTCTTGTAAAATGTGTGAAAAGGAGCGAGAAATCTTGTTTGGTCGCCATGGATTTTTCCACACAAAGACAAAAAGGCACTCTGGACTTTAATGCCACTTTGCAGCGTGAAAAGGATCTTTTATAGCCGAGAACAAACCAGCGCTTCTCAATGATTTTCCGTCATGCCCCCGTCCCCCCCCCAAGCCCCTAACCATTTATCTGTACTGTACTCGAAACTGAAACCAGGTAAATGCAACAAAATTGAGAGAAATACAAGCATATGCAAGAGTCAAATTACATGTTACATGCATACTATATATTTGTATATGTTGGCTGTTGTGCAACATTGAAAGGGCCAATAACTGTTTCGTATTGCAATTGTTGCAATTTAGGTTGGGCAATACCACAACAAACTTAGAGTGGTGTTAAAAAGTGTTTGCCCCTCCCCCCTTCTTCCTGATTGCTTATATTTTTGCATTTTTTGGCACACTTAAATCTTTCAGGTCATCAAACAAATTTCAACATTAGTCAGTGACAACACAACTGAACACCAAATCCATTTTTTTAAATTACATTTTTCATTATTAAGGGACGGGGCGGCACAGTAACTTACATTTGTTCACTTCCTGCTTTCCTAATATAATTTGTTTTTTTTAATTATTATTTTTATTTTTATTTTTTTGTCCCGTATCAAAGTACAAGGTGATATGACTATACAATGCCATAATGGGTACCATAGTAAGTGTCAATATAGTGATATATATATAGCACATCATGACTGGTTCAAGACTCTTAACTGTTAAATTTGTTCACTTCCTGCTTTCCTAATATAGTTTTAATTTAAATTTTTTAATTTTTTGTCACATAGCGAAGTAGGAGGTGATATGAGCATCCAATGCCATAATGGGTGCCATAGTAAGTGTCAATATAGTGATATATATAGCACATCATGACTGGTTCAAGACTCTTCATCCTTGTATTTAGCAAACATCAACTGCTTGTATTGTTTCTTGAATTGGCTCATCGTTGTGCATTGTTTGATTTCCTTACTCAATCCATTCCATAGTTTGATTCCACATACTGAAATGCTATGGCTAGCATAACGTAGTCCTAGCATAGAAGTGTTTCAAAGGTACTTCTTCCCTGAGATCATATTTTTTTGTTAATTAGTTATTTTTAGCCTTATGCATGATTTTGAGGCAAAAAAATTGTACTTACTTTGGCCTAAATGAAGCATTTTCAAGGATACAAATTGCTAAATTATTAACTCATTCAATACCAAAGATGGGGCTGCACGGTGGTCGAGTGGTCATGAACAGATAGATGGCTGGACATTTCCAGATTTTTTTTGGTAGACAGCAGAATTCATATTTCCGTTTATTACAAGTCTTTTAGATAACTGAAGCAGCAAAACAACCCCAGACCATCACACTACTACCACCATATTTTACTGTTGCATGTAAGCAAGTGAGAGCTGCAGTTCTTTGAATGTTGTTGTGGGGTCTTTTGTGACCTCTTTGATGAGTCGTTGTGCAATCTTGGGGAATTTTTTTTTTTGGCTCCTAAGAAGGTTCACCATGTTTTTGCCATTTGTGGACAATGGCTCTCATTGTGGTTCGCTGGAGTGGAAATAGATTTATAACCTTTCAAGACTGATACTGATATTAATCTCAGTTTAGTTAGGTTTAGATTTTGTTTCTGCGTTAATCATACAAACTTTCAATTAAAAACTGCATTTTGTGTTCAGTTGTGTTGTCGTTGATATTAATATTTTAATTTGGAAACATTTAAGTATGATAAACAACCATACTAAAAAGATGTTCAGACTATCCCTGAACCTAAGTAAAACTAAAATCATGTTATTTGATAAGGGCAAAAAGGATATGCATGCACAAATACAAATTGACGGACATGGCGGACATCATTAGAGTGAACAGTAACAAATTTCTCTGGGTCATAATAGATGAGAATATGAACTGGAAAACTCACATTAAACCTCACCAAAAATCACTCCATCCGCTCTATTGTGCACTGATGTTACCATATCGAACTTATTGTGTGGAGATATGAGGTAATGACTATAAAAGTGCACTTGACTCACTAAGCATGCCACAAAAAAGGTCACTTAGGATAATCCATCATTTCTCTTACAGAGAACATAATAATAATAATAATACATTTTATTTGTATAGCGGTTTTCAAAATACTCAAAGACACTTTACAGAAGAATGGAGTTGAATAAAAGCAAGTAAACAGAGTAGAAGACACACCAAAATACAACATTCATTTGTTAATACACAGTTAAAACATGAGAAAAAGCAGAGCGGGGCATACAACCCGTTATTATACAACATACAGTAAAGTCGATATCAGTATATCGATATCGGTTATATCGAAGTACTGCTTATTACGATACTATTTTCATTTCCCGGCAAATTTCTAGTCTTTTATGATATAATTAGTTCCGGTTAGTACGATACCCGGTTATTATGATAATCCGGTTACTCCGATGCCCTTTTCATCTCCCGCCAGCCAATTTGTTCTGCTTATATCGATACAAAAGCAGCTTAAAGCTGAATCAATATTTGCTTAAGGATTTCAATACCACCATTAACGAAATCTGTAAACGGCGTATTGTTTGATTTTTGGCTAACACCGTTTCGGCTTTTCCACCGACGAACGGTAATTAGAGGATTACAGGTAATTAATATGAGGTAAGTATTAAACAATCTTTTGAAGTAAAGGAGTAAATATTTGTATAATTTAGAGGGAAGATTCAGTGAATAGACTTAGTGACTTAGACTTAGAACAATATCGAGTGCATTATTGAATATTTACTCAGAGTCACTATTGCAAGAGTGCGTTATGAAAATAATAAATGTTGAAAAAAAATGTGACCCATCTGACTTTAACCGAATTGTGTTATGTATATGAATGCAATCATTTTTTGCAACAATGTTTATGGTTTTGTCTGCTGAAGTGTGAGGATTTTGCATTGGTTGAATTTTAGAAAAGAAATAGTCATTAAAAAAGCGTAAAGACGTTTTTATTTAATGCATAAGTTTATTTTTCACTTCACTACAGTACAAAAGCATGCTAGATACGCAATCCATGAACTCAAGGAGAATTACATGCCATATCAAAGATCCGCCCATTTTTAATGCAGTTCGGGGCAGGATCGGATATATCGATAGTCCGGTTATATTGATATTTTTTCCGACTCCCGAGAATATCGATATAACGAGACTTTACTGTACAACCCGTTATTCTTAAAATCACAATTACTACAATTTGCTGACTTGGTAAACTTTCAAACAGGTAAAATTATGCATAAAGCAAAAAAAAAATAAATAACCTGTTACCTGAAAAACAAAAGAAATCATTTCAAAAAGAGGACAAATTTGACCCTTGAAAATGTTTACCCTAAAACACTAATATGCACAGACGCTAAAAACCTTCTCTAGTGGAATTTAATTTTTGAACATATCAAGTACAAGGAAGATACACACAATACTTAATATATACAATGCTAAGCCTAATCACTCTTCATTATCAACTACTCAAAATCAAGTCAACAGTACAAAATTAGCCCAAGAATACTATTGGCTAGTTGGCTTTTTCTTTTTCCAAAGCCCTTCTGTATCCAAGTGGACTTGTTCCTTGAATTTGTAAACAATATCAGTGATGGAACAATAAGGACAATACGAGCAAAACCTCAAGTGTTATTTGTAGAGGTGTAAATAAGTAAAGTCATTTTCATAGGAGTTGGGGGGCCGCAAAAGAAGAACGACATACAGTCCTTGTTGACTTTGAAGCCTTTGTATTTGTCACAATGATTATTTTTCTTACAAGATGTTTTTCGGATGTGTCCAACTACATCAGTGGTCTTAAATTCACCACAGACCGAATCCATCTATATATTTTGTACTGCTGAAGCCTATCCCAGCTGATTTCGGAAGAAACGCAGACTACATCCTGGACCAGTTAATCAAGAGGGCATATTTCCAGATAGACACTCAAGTCAAACGAGTCAACCACAAGACCATCAGTGGACTCGACTCGAAGCTTAATCATGCAGATTGAAAAGAAGCAAAGGAAACGCAGGAGCAGGCAGAAAATCATGATTTGTTATCTTCCTGAAATCCCCGAGGAGGATGAGACCGGTGGGACAGCTGAGGAAGACCCGACAAGAACGGCATCTCATGGGGACAGGAGCACCAAAGCCATTCTGGATTGTAAAACCTCTACATCTCAGGACGACAACAAGACCGGAGCTCCTCTGGAGAAGTTACCGAGTAAAAACAAGCAGAGGAAGGTGATGAACAGACACATAAGAATTCAACTTACGGCTTGTAGTAAACTGCTAGAGACCCGCCAGGAGGACATTGAGACACATGTTGCATCCTGGGCTAATGTCGCGAGTGAAGCCCCTCGGGAATATGAAGCGTTACACAGCTCACATGGAGACCCCTGCAACGCCTCAGAATGAAGGTCACTGTCAAGTCAAACCATTGTCCAAAATAATTTGGACAAAAGCCCTCATTAAGGAAGTAATAACTTTTCGTTGCGATTAGCACGTTATTTGCTAAATTAAACACGGGAGATCAGGTGGGTAAAAATCTAAACCGGAAGTGGGAATCAGCTTTAAGCGCACCTGGGCGTCTGCATTAGGGCACTTCCTTTTTTTAGCAGGTAAGGCTGCAGACAGGTGGGATCAAAAGGTAGTCAGAACTGCACCCCAAACCTTGTGCGAGCTGGAGCTCTACAGTAAAGTCTCGTTATATCGATATCGGTTATATCGATAGTACTGCTTATTACGATACTATTTTCATTTCCCGGCAAATTTCTAGTCTTTTATGATATAATTACTTCCGGTTAGTACGATACCCGGTTATTACGATAATCCGGTTACTACGATGCCCTTTTCATCTCCCGCCAGCCAATTTGGTCTGCTTATATCGATACAAAAGCAGCTTAAATCAATCTTTGCTTAAGGATTTCAATACCAAAAAAGAACACGGCGAACGGCTGCTTCCAGTCAACTTTATTTTTCACACTTCCACCACCAGAGCACAGCACACACACACCGATTCCCGCACTTCCTGGTTCACAGGTCATGCTCAACCCGCCCCACGTAGCTGGCCAAACACATGCCTGCAACAGAAGAACCAACTGACATAGCATACACACCTATTCCAACGAAGACACAAGCGTACAAATACATGTATTTAATTGTGTTGTATTCAGATATCTTTTTATCGCTTGCAATAATCACTGTTTTTCATATGTACATGCTGGCGTTCGTGGTTTCTCTCGTGTGTATAGAACAATGTCGAGTGCATTATTGCCCACTTTTAATGCAGTTCGGCGCAGGATCGGATATATCGATAGTCCGGTTATATCCATATTTTTTCCGACTCCCGAGAATATCGATATAACGAGACTTTACTGTACATATATAAGTATTTATATAAGGTATATAAATCATGTTGTTCAGCAGTACATTAACCATTATACATTTTGACAACGATTGGAAATAATTTCATCCCCTTTACCTGCATTTATTAACTTATTCTTTACTTCATTTCTTTCTTCATTATTTCGTTATTTTATTTGATCAGTTTAAACCATTGGCATTGCGCCTATCTTGTCAAGTACAGTAAAGTCTCGTTATATCGATATTCTCGGGAGTCGGAAAAAATATCGATATAACCGGACTATCGATATATCCGATCCTGCGCCGAACTGCATTAAAAGTGGGCGGATCTTTGATATGGCATGTAATTTTCTCCTTGAGTTCATGGATTGCGTATCTAGCATGCTTTTGTACTGTAGTGAAGTGAAAAATAAACTTATGCATTAAATAAAAACGTCTTTACGCTTTTTTAATGACTATTTCTTTTCTAAAATTCAACCAATGCAAAATCCTCACGCTTCAGTAGACAAAACCATAAACATTGTTGCAAAAAATGATTGCATTCATATACATAACACAATTCAGTTAAAGTCAGATGGGTCACATTTTTTTTCAACATTTATTATTTTCATAACGCACTCTTGCAATAGTGACTCTGAGTAAATATTCAATAATGCACTCGACATTGTTCTATACACACGAGAGAAACCACGAACACCAGCATGTACATATGAAAAACAGTGATTATTGCAAGCGATAAAAAGATATCTGAATACAACACAATTAAATACATGTATGGAAAACAAAAACTGCAACGTTTACATTACTTATTCTGCAATACTTAAAAAAAATCTTCCATCTTCTTCTGCTTCCCCGTTTCACCTTTTAACACAAAAGATTCAATATTGTTTAACATTTCATATTAATCTTTAAGATACAAGTGTATTGATTTATTTCAAACAACAAGAGATTGCTTCTTTGATCAATCAATACCGTAAGTTTACTTTCATAATTTATCAGTAAAGCTAGTGCCAAGAATATTGAACACATCTGAAAACACTAAGTCTATTCACTGAATCTTCCCTCTAAATTATACAAATATTTACTCCTTTACTTCAAAAGATTTTTTAATACTTACCTCATATTAATTACCTGTAATCCTCTAATTACCATTTGTCGTTGGAAAAGCCGAAAATCAAACAATACGCCGTTTACAGATTTAGTTAATGGTGGTATTGAAATCCTTAAGCAAATATTGATTCAGCTTTAAGATGCTTTTGTATCGATATAAGCAGAACAAATTGGCTGGCGAGATGAAAAGGGCATCGTAGTAACCGGATTATCATAATAACCGGGTATCGTACTAACCGGAACTAATTATATCATAAAATACTAGAAATTTGCCGGGAAATGAAAATAGTATCGTAATAAGCAGTACTTCGATATAACCAATATCGATATAACGAGACTTTACTGTATATTATTGTGCATATTATATATATTTAGAAATAGTATGTATATTGTGTATACTTATACTTTCCCCTTTTTATTTGAAGGTTTTCACCTGTGCTGTGCTCTGCTGTGCCGTGCTGTGCTGTGCTGTACTGTGCTGTGTCGTGCTGTACTTTGCCACAACGAGACTTGTGCCTCGCTAAAAAAAAACAAAAAAAAAACAGCGAAAGCATCGAGTGGATCCAGTCTTTCCTCAGTGTGGCTACTCAGCCCCCCTTTTTTCAAGTTCCCCTCGAGGTTGTGAAACAAGTGAAGGAACTTATCAAAACTTATCAAGATTGTTGCAGAACTAAAATGGCCCCTGTGGTGCACGTTGGACACCCCTGTTTAAACAATTTAGCGCACTTCACTTCAGCTGAATGCACCAATTTCACATGTTGTATATGGTAGTCAAGCTGCTCTATAATCTTGAATAAAAGTGCTTTTTGATAATTTATAATATAAATAAAATGTAGTACCCAAATGGTTTTGAAGGGTTACTGATATGTGTTCAATTGAATTTCCATTATTTTCCAGAAATGTTCCCTTCTGGTGAATAAAGTGTGTTCTAGAGGGTTTTATCTATTCATCAAATATACATAAATATTGGTATATATCAGGGGTCTCAAACTCAATTTACCTGGGGGGTCTGGGTGAGACTGGGCCGCATCAGGTTTTAAAAAAAAAAACAAACAAAAAAAACAAACAAAAAAAACGGAAAAATGAGGGCACGATCTGTTCTGTGGGGCGGCACGGCGGTCTAGTGGTTAGTGCGCAGACCTCACAGCTAGGAGACCAGGGTTCAATTCCACCCTCGGGCATCTCTGTGTGGAGTTTGCATGTTCACGTGGGTTTTCTCCGGGTACTCCGGTTTCCTCCCACATTCCAAAAACATGCTAGGTTAATTAGCGACTCCAAATTGTCCATAGGTATGAATGTGAGTGTGAATGGTTGTTTGTCTATATGTGCCCTGTGATTGGCTGGCGGTCAGTCCAGGGTGTACCCCGCCTCTCGCCCGAAGACAGCTGGGATAGGCTCCAGCACCCCCCGCGACCCTCGTGAGGAAAAAGCGGTAGAAAATGAATGAATGAATGAGGATCTGTTCTGTTCGGCTGTAGTGTTTTTGTGTCCTTGTTAAAACATCGCTCTTGTTATAGTATTGTACTCCTCCTCCTCGACTCCTCTACAGTATTCCATAATGCCGACCTACGTGCATGGTCTAGAACAGGGGTCTCAAACTCAATTTACTTGGGGGCCACTGGAGCTAGGGTCTGGGCGAGACTGGGCTGCATCAGGTTTTCAAAAAAAAAAACGCATTTATTAAAAACATGAAAAAAATGAATAAACTTTGCTTTGGTTCTGATTTTCTACAAGAAAAGCACTGATAAAACATTCCACTGTTCTCAAATATCTTAATTTTTATTTTTCTACACAAAATAAGATGAAAAATAAATAAACAAATCAAGAATAAAGAAAATCAATCAATCAGTAATAAATAAATATAATAATAATAAAAAGGCAAATAATAAAAACTTAAGAAACCACATATAGTTGGTGGGTAGACAAATTATTTTTTTCAGATTAAAATGAACAAAGCATTATTAGAGCCCTGTAAACATGACAAAACACGACTATAGTCACATTTATACTTTTTTTATTTACAACATATTGCGCAACTGCAGGGTCTTGAGACACATGCTAACTCGCAAACTAGAGAGCTAGCGACCTAAACAGGTAGCCTCCAAGTTATTTCCTTTAAACTTAAATAGCCAAAAACTTACCACTTCCACACGGATAGGGAGGATAACTATTAACAGTTATTTAACCTTTAACATGAACATTAATCAAACGTAATAATTTTTTCTGGGTACATGATACCATACAGCATCCATATCAAACTTGCGCGGGGCGCACTAACATTAAACTTTCATATCAAGGCGGGGGCCTCAAACTAGTGTCCTGCGGGCCACATTTGGCACATTTGAGATCCCTGGTGTATATGGTATAATTCAGTCATTCATTCATTTTCTGCCCAAAACTCGTGACCATAGATGAGGGTGGGAATGGTAAATTGACAGCTGTGCTTTTTGACTCAGCCCCCCCCCCCCCTTTACCAATACAGTAAAACCAATACAGAGTCCATACCACTTAAGTCCTCCTCACACCTGACTAATTAGTTCTAAATAAAATACCAGAATACTGTTTCCCAATGTTCAGAGTTGATATTCATTATATTGGCGGTACTGCATTATTGCAGTAACAGATTGCATGGGAGTAGTTCAAGTGAAGCACCAGCAGGTGTCAGTGTTGCTAAATGAGAAAGCTGTTCTAGTCAGTAAGCAGCTATAAACAAGAGCAGGGGAGCCTTTAGCCCAAAGTCAGCTGGGATAGGCTCTAGCATACCCCGCCCCCCCCCATAGTGAAACTGGATGGATGGAACGAAAGTGAATTTCCTTTTTGTAGACACTAGCTAAAACGTTGTACTTCATTCATAAGACCAACGCCTCAGAATAGAAATAAAAAGGCCACGGTCACAGATCCTGGTGGTCTCTGTGGTAAATGTTTAAAAAGTACTTTGGACCCTGGGGGGACCTTTGAAATAGAAATAGGCCCTGACTCGTGTAACCTGCACTCACAGGGGAACTGCAAGTAACGCTGGGAAAATAAGGAACTCCAAAGATAGTCTTGACTGATTAACTCTGCTTTTCCCAGGATGAGTAAACCAGATCTTTCTCCAGGATCTGATATGAGAACTGGCCTCACCTTCTCTTAAATCCAGAACCTAAATCCAGAAAAAGTAAACACATAATGTATATACATTTTAAAACTTCAGTCATTTGACTTTTCTCTTTGATATTTGTGTTATTCTTGCTAATTATTCAATTTTATTCTCTATTATGAGGAATATTGCTGTTCCTGTTTTGTATATTACTTGTGACATTGCTGCTATTAGAACCTTAATTTCCCCTGACGGCATAGGATGAGGTCTAATCTAATTATAATCATTTGAAAGACAGCTGTAGACACTCGGGGTTGAGTTCAAGTACTTAAGAGACCTAAACTACACACATCTGTCAATGTAATATTTCCTGAAAAACAACGAAAAACCTAAACCAATACAAATAAGATTAATTAAGAATTAAAACATGTACTGTTTACTATGTGTATTATACAGGGTCGGGCTAAATGATCTGAGACATTTGTAGGTTAAATAAAAGGCAAATAAAGTAAAACAAAAAAATTTTTTTTTAGAAAAGTACATATAATGTCATTTTTTTGTTTCTTTTTCAGTTACTGCCATGAATTGGGTGAGACTGGGCCGCATCAGGTTTTCCCAAAAAAAAAAAAAAAAACGCATTTATTAAAAACAGAAAAATGAATAAACTTTGCTTTGGTTCCAATTTTCTGAGCTCTGATAAAACATTCCACTGTTCTCAAATATCTTACTTTTTATTTTTCTACACAAAATAAGATGAAAAATAAATAAACAAATCAAGAATAAAGAAAATCAATCAATCAGTAATAAATAAATAAATATAATAATTATATATAATAATAATAAAACGGCAAATAATAAAAACTTAAGAAACCACATATAGTTGGTGGGTAGACAAATTATTTTTTTTCAGATTAAAATGAACAAAGCATTATTAGAGCCCTGTAGACATGACAAAACACGACTATAGTCACATTTATGTCACGCCCTGCGTGAGGTCCTGCGTGACAGTTGGTTTATGTTCTCGGTTTAGGTTTTGGTTTCCGTTTTGGAACTCTTATTTTGTAGTTAACTTCCTGTTTTGTCCTGTCGTCCTTGGTTGCCGTAATCGTTCACACCTGTCCCTAATTTGTGTGGGTATATAGTTCAGGTGTGCGCTTCTCCCTTCGTGGGATCATTATCATTTGTCAGTCAGCAAGTTGTGTTGCCTTTTTCCTGCCTGCCGCAATTATTGCAAAAATAAATATTTTTACCTGCATTCGGTCCTGCTCTCTGCATCCTGGGGTCGCACCGCAACACAGTGATGCCGAAACGGGACAGAATGATCCCACCAAGTGACGAAGACCTCGCGGAGAGCGATTATTGGACCTGGCAGCTCCTCAAGGCGATGGAGGACGAGGAGATGGCGATGCCGCCATGGGAGATGGAGGATTTGGTGTGCGGTCCGGACGACACGTTCGTCGCTACGGCGTGGCTGTATCCCGGACCCGCCGACGACGCTCCAAACCCTTCGCGACGCCGACGCAAGCCGCGGCGCCACAGAGCGACGCCTAGCTCGTCTTCCCCTCCACGCCAAGTCGAGGTGCACCCGCCCTCTTGCCCTGCCGGCTTCGACGGACCCGACGACGACCTCGCGGAGTTCGACGAATGGACCCGGCAGTTCTTCAAGGCAATGGAGCAAGAATGTGCAAGGTATACTCCGGAGGAACTGGAAACCATGGTGTGGGGGCCGGACGGCACCCTAGTGCCCATGGCGTCGGTGTTCCCGGTAACCGCTGCACACCCTCCGACGCGGCGGCGTCGCCGGCGCACGGCACGTCGCCAAGAGGTGTGGCCGCCCTCTTCCGCCTCGCCATGTCACGCCACGGCACAGCTCAACTCTCTCGCTGCTGCCGAGTTTCAGCCCGTCGGGCGTTCCCTGACTGCTCCCGTGGCAAGTGGCGAGGCTCCCCGGATTCCTCCAGTTCCCAAGCCACGCAGCCCCAGGTGTCCCCAAGACCCGGCTCCCGTGCCAAGCTGCGTGGCCTCTCGGATTCCTCCAGTTCCCAAGCCACGCAGCCCCTGGGGTTTCCAAGACCCGGCTCCCGTGCCAAGCTGCGTGGCATCTCAGATTCCTCCAGTTCCCAAGCCACGCAGCCCCTGGGGTTTTCAAGACCCGGCTCCCGTGCCAAGCTGCGTGGCCTCACAGATTCTGCCAGTTCCCAAGCCACGCAGCCCCAGGGGTTTCCAAGACCCGGCTCCCGTGCCAAGCTGCGTGGCCTCTCGGATTCCTCCAGTTCCTAAGCCACGCAGTCCCAGGTGTCCCCAAGACCTGGCGCCCGTGCCCAAGCCACGCAGCCACTGGGGTTCTCAAGACCCGGCTCCCATGCCAAGCTGCGTGGCGTCCCTGATCCCGCCCGTGCCCAAGCCGCGCAGCTTCGGGACCAGGCAGGTGGCTGTGGCCGGGACTGTTGACCTGGAGGAGCCAGTAGCCCTCCTCCAAGCCTCCCTCCTCCCTGCCCTGGTTTCGGCTCCCTCGGATTACGGCGTCTGGGATCCGCCTTCGAGAGGGGGGGCTAGTACCACCTGCTGGGCTACGGTGGAAGCACAGCCCAGCCCGCCGATGGAAGGGGAGGATGGCACCACCTGCTGGGGGAGTGGGGAGGCACAGCCCACTCCACCTGCAGGACGAGCAGCAGGGCTTGCTGGAGCAGATGGACAGGCTCTGGCAGGGACGACGCCTGCTGCTTCGCCGTCGGCGCGTCAGGGTCGGACGCCTGCTGCTTCGCCGTCGGCGCGTCAGGGTCGGACGCCTGCTGCTTCGCCGTCGGCGCGTCAGGGTCGGACGCCTGCTGCTTCGCCGTCGGCGCGTCAGGGTCGGACGCCTGCTGCTTCGCCGTCGGCGCGTCAGGGTCGGACGCCTGCTGCTTCGCCGTCGGCGCGTCAGGGTCGGACGCCTGCTGCTTCGCCGTCGGCGCGTCAGGGTCGGACGCCTGCTGCTTCGCCGTCGGCGCGTCAGGGTCGGACGCCTGCTGCTTCGCCGTCGGCGCGTCAGGGTCGGACGTCTGCTGCCTCGCCGTCGGCGCGTCAGGGTCGGACGCCTGCTTCTTCGCGTCGGGATCGGACGCCTGCTTCTTCGCGTCGGGATCGGACGCCTGCTTCTTCGCGTCGGGATCGGACGCCTGCTTCTTCGCGTCGGGATCGGACGCCTGCTTCTTCGCGTCGGGATCGGACGCCTGCTTCTTCGCGTCGGGATCGGACGCCTGCTTCTTCGCGTCGGGATCGGACGCCTGCTTCTTCGCGTCGGGATCGGACGCCTGCTTCTTCGCGTCGGGATCGGACGCCTGCTTCTTCGCGTCGGGATCGGACGCCTGCTTCTTCGCGTCGGGACCGGACGCCTGCTTCTTCGCGTCGGGACCGGACGCCTGCTTCTTCGCGTCGGGACCGGACGCCTGCTTCTTCGCGTCGGGACCGGACGCCTGCTTCTTCGCGTCGGGACCGGACGCCTGCTTCTTCGCGTCGGGACCGGACGCCTGCTTTTTCGCGTCGGGACCGGACGCCTGCTTCTTTGCCGTCTCCGCGTCGGGGCCGGACGGCCTCTAGACTTTCGGCCGGAGACTTGGTTCTACACCCAGGGCGCCCGCCTGAGGAAGCCTACCTCGCGCTTGGTCGAGGGCGCCCCCCGGAAGGCGTTTACCAACCCAACCATTCCCTCCATCACTTGGAGGGGTCTTGCTGGCTCCGCCGGGCCTGCCGCCCCGGCCGGCCCCCAGAAGGGTTCCGTCGGCGACCCACCTCCGGTCCCCCCACCACCCATCCCTCTTTGACTACTATTTGTTTTGGACGTCTGGGATCCGTCCTTGAGGGGGGTGTACTGTCACGCCCTGCGTGAGGTCCTGCGTGACAGTTGGTTTATGTTCTCGGTTTAGGTTTTGGTTTCCGTTTTGGAACTCTTATTTTGTAGTTAACTTCCTGTTTTGTCCTGTCGTCCTTGGTTGCCGTAATCGTTCACACCTGTCCCTAATTTGTGTGGGTATATAGTTCAGGTGTGCGCTTCTCCCTTCGTGGGATCATTATCATTTGTCAGTCAGCAAGTTGTGTTGCCTTTTTCCTGCCTGCCGCAATTATTGCAAAAATAAATATTTTTACCTGCATTCGGTCCTGCTCTCTGCATCCTGGGGTCGCACCGCAACACAGTGATGCCGAAACGTGACAATTTATACTCTTTTTATTTACAACATATTGCGCAACTGCAGGGTTTTGAGACACATGCTAACTCGCAAACTAGAGAGCTAGCGACCTAAACGGTAGCCTCCAAGTTATTTCCTTTAAACTTAAAATAGCCAAAAACTTACCACTTCCACACAGATAGGGAGGATAACTATTAACAGTTATTTAACCTTTAACATGAACATTAATCAAACGTAATAATTTTTTCTGGGTACATGATACCATGCAGCATCCATATCAAACTTGCGCGGGCCGCACTAACATTAAACTTTCATATCAAGGCGGGGGCCTCAAACTAGTGTCCTTGTTATTTACAACATATTGCGCAACTGCAGGGTCTTGAGACACATGCTAACTCGCAAACTAGAGAGCTAGCGACCTAAACGGTTGCCTTCAGGTTATTTCCTTTAAACTTAAATAGCCAAAAACTTACCACTTCCACACGGATAGGGAGGATAACTATTAACAGTTATTTAACCTTTAACATGAACATTAATCAAACGTAATAATTTTTTCTGGGTACATGATACCATACAGCATCCATAACATTTTTGTTATATTTGCATATTTTACATAATAATAATATAATAATTATTATTTTAATTTTATTGTAATTATTATAATATTTTAT
This sequence comes from Doryrhamphus excisus, assembly GCF_037039965.1. Lineage (NCBI taxonomy): Eukaryota > Metazoa > Chordata > Actinopteri > Syngnathiformes > Syngnathidae > Doryrhamphus > Doryrhamphus excisus. The sequence goes on from NC_136359.1 coordinate 23,307,622, forward strand.
TATTTTTCAAATATTTAAATATAAATATAAAATAATAAATAATAGCAGATTGCATGACAATTTTACAGATACAATAATACCAGGTGGATTGTTATGTGTAAAATATATAGTCTGCCCCCCCCCCCCCCCCCCCCCCGTAAATTTTGTCATATCAATGCGGCCCGCGAGTCAAAAAGTTTGCCCACCCCTGGTCTAATGGGTTCCACTTTAGAGACGCCAAGGGGCATTGGGGGTACTCCCAATTGGCCGCCCCCTCCGGAGGAAGCATGAGAGTTTTGGGAGATGCTGCTGCTGCTTCCCTGCTCATTGAAACGATCAAAGCTGAGGCAGTTTGCCTTAAATCGAATGGAGTCATTAATGCTGCTGTGAATGGAGTTTCGCTTACTACCACGTATTTCCATCACCTCCTGTCGACCCAATATGTGGCGCCAAATAATTTTCCGGAATGTTTGCCGGAACTCCCTGATGCGGTATGCGTAGATGAACGGGTTGATGACAGAGTTTCCGTGAGACAGTATAATGGCCACGTAGATGATCCACAGAGGAGGACGCTGACACTCGGGGCAGAAAAGAGTGAAGCAGTTGATGATGTGCAGCGGCAGCCAGCACACCGCAAACAGTCCAACTATGATGGCTAGACTCTTGGCAGCTTGGACCTCTTTTTGAAGAGTGGAGCGCGACTTCTCCCCGTGAGACGCTTTGACCTCCATGAGTTTAAGCTGGTGGCGAGCTGCCATGAAGATACACAGGTAGATGGCCAGCATCAGCAGCAGCGGGATGATGACGCAGGCGAAAAAGTTAAAGTACACCATGTAATCCATGACAACCACTTCCTCGAAGAGGCACCTCATGAGGCCCGGCGGACACCCGTTGGTTTCTTTCTGAGAGAACTTGTGCCAGCCCATCATGGGGGTGAGGCCGATGATGATGGAGAGGAACCAACAGATGGCAATGATGCACTGCGCCCTCTGGCCCGTCACGAGACTGTTGTACCTTCATAGGGAAAGACCTGGTTAGTGTTTACGTCTACAGCAATGAACATTAACAATGGCTAAAGGATACTTCTAATCTCGGTGTCCATCCGATACGTTGGTCAGCAGGGCCAGCATAGCTGATACTGGTACCAGATACAGTTTTACGTGAAATTGTTCAAGGTTCATTGAATGATTTGCAATATTTAATCTGTGGATTATGCCAATAACCCCATTGGATGCCGTGCAACGATTTTTGTTGACAACGCACCTATGGTGACCATCCCATCAAGTCCCCGGTCCACCGTGTTTTTGCTATTACTAAAAAGCGTCCACTAACTGAGACATGGTTGATGGTTTTTCTTAACATAATATTTGAGACCCAAAGAGTCATTTCTTGGAGTATAATGATTTGTTTTCATAAATTTTGATTTGTATCACTATTCTCGTTGACAACGCACCTATGGTGACCATCCCATCAAGTCCCCGGTCCACCGTGTTTTTGCTATTACTAAAAAGCGTCCACTAACTGAGACATGGTTGATTGCTTTTCTTAACATAATATTTGAGACCCAAAGAGTAATTTCTTGGATGATTTGTTTTCATAAATTTTGATTCGTATGACGATTCTCGTTGACAACGCACCTATGGTGACCATCCCATCAAGTCCCGGTCCACCGTGTTTTTGCTATTACTAAAAAGCGTCCACTAACTGAGACATGGTTGATGGTTTTTCTTAACATAATATTTGAGAACCAAAGAGTCATTTCTTGGAGTATAATGATTTGTTTTTCATAAATTTTGATTCGTATGACGATTCTCGTTGACAACGCACCTATGGTGACCATCCCATCAAGTCCCGGTCCACCGTGTTTTTGCTATTACTAAAAAGCGTCCACTAACTGAGACATGGTTGATTGCTTTTCTTAACATAATATTTGAGACCCAAAGAGTCATTTCTTGGATGATTTGTTTTCCTAAATTTTGATTCGTATCACGATTTTTGTTGACAACGCTCCTATGGTGACCATCCCATCAAGTCCCGGTCCGTGTTTTTGCTATTACTATAAAGCGTCCACTAACTGAGACATGGTTGATGGTTTTTCTTAACATAATATTTGAGACCCAAAGAGTCATTTCTTGGAGTATAATGATTTGTTTTTCATAAATTTTTGATTCGTATCACTATTCTCGTTGACAACGCTCCTATGGTGACCATCCCATCAAGTCCCGGTCCACCGTGTTTTTGCTATTACTAAAAAGCGTCCACTAACTGAGACATGGTTGATGGTTTTTCTTAACATAATATTTGAGAACCAAAGAGTCATTTCTTGGAGTATAATGATTTGTTTTTCATAAATTTTTGATTTGTATCACTATTCTTGTTGACAACGCACCTATGGTGACCATCCCATCAAGTCCCGGTCCGTGTTTTTGCTATTACTAAAAAGCGTCCACTAACTGAGACATGGTTGATGGTTTTTCTTAACATAATATTTGAGACCCAAAGAGTCATTTCTTGGAACATAATGATTTCATTCATTCATTTTCTACCGCTTTTTCCTCTCGAGGGTCGCGGGGGTGCTGGAGCCTATCCCAGCTGTCTTGGGGCGAGAGGCGGGGTACACCCTGGACTGGTGGCCAGCCAATCACAGGGCAACATAATGATTTGTTTTTATGAATTTTGATTCGTATCACGATGGTCGTGGGGTTTGCTGGAGCCTATCCCAGCTGTCTTCAGGCGAGAGAGGCAGGGTACACCCTGGACTGGTGGCCAGCCAATCACAGGGCACATATAGACAAACAACCATTCACACTCACATTCATACCTATGGACAATTTGGAGTCGCTAATTAACCTAGCATGTTTTTGGAATGTGGGAGGAAACCGGAGTACCCGGAGAAAACCCACGCATGCACGGGGAGAACATGAAAACTCCACACAGAGATGGCCGAGGGTGGAATTGAACCCTGGTCTCCTAGCTGTGAGTTCTGCGCGCAAACCGGTATAATGATTTGTTTTCATAAATTTTGATTCGTATCACGATTCATGGTTGCCGATACGATTCAAGGACAATACTGGTTTGTTTCGTACAATACTTTAGCTAGCTTTCAGTTGTAGACTTGGTTTAACTTAACCGCTTCTTCACTTGTGTCGGGAAGTTGATTCAGGAGGTCAGTTTGTGGGCCTCAGAAGGTTTAAATAAGCAGTACAGCTGGAAGGAAACATGACTGAACTGCTGTATTATCCGACTGAGCGGTAGGACATATAATACTAACATAATGGGGCCTATCAAATCTGGATGTCGCCGATCCCAAAAATTACAGACCTATATCAAAGCTTCCTTTCATGTCTAAAATCTTAGAGAAGGTGGTCTCCGAACAGCTGCTACATTTCTTGCAAAAATATGATATTTTTGACACTTTCCAGTCTGGTTTTCGCAAGCTTCACTCAACAGAAACTGCCCTGTTAAAAGTGTCTAGTGACATCATGATGTCTGCAGATTCTGGAAAATGCACGGTCCTTGTTCTGCTAGATCTCTCCTCGGCATTTGACACTGTCGATCATCAGATTTTGCAAACAAGACTACATGACTTAGTCGGACTGTCAGGCTCTGTCCTAGCTTGGTTCTCTTCTTATTTATCAGACAGGAGTTTTAGTGTCTCAGTTAACCAGATCCGATCTGACTCTGCTGATCTGTTGTTTGGAGTACCTCAGGGCTCTGTTTTGGGTCCGATTTTGTTTTTGTTATATGTTCTCCCTCTAGGAAAGATTATCCAGGATTTTGATGATGTCTCCTACCATCTGTTTGCTGACGACATTCAGCTGTACTGTTCTTTTAAGGCTTCGGAGATACAAAAATTGAACTCTTTAATGAATTGTTTAGTGCAAATAAAACAATGGCTCGGCGCTAATTCCCTTCAACTAAATTCAGATAAAACTGAGGTGCTGGTGATTGCCCCTGATGAAGTTATTCCAGGGATCAAACAGTATTTGAGTGCTCACAGCCTGTCTTGTAAGTCAAGCCTCAGAAATCTTGGAGTAATTTTTGACAAGGAAATGTCATTACAGCACCACTCAAAGCAGCTCACTCGGAATTGTTTCTTTCAGCTAAGAAAAATCTCGAAACTTCGAACGATTGTATCTAAAGGTGAGCTCGAGATGATAATCCATGCCTTTGTGTCTTCTCGTTTAGACTACTGTAATAGTTTGTTTTCTTGCCTAAACAAAAAAGAGTTGTCTCGTCTGCAACAGGTTCAAAATTCTGCTGCGCGGTTATTGACCCGATGCAACAGAAGGGCTCACATCAGACCGATTCTGAAAGCTCTCCATTGGCTCCCAGTCTCATTCCGTGTGAATTTTAAAATCCTGGTGCTCACTTTTAGAGCCTTGCACGGCCAGGCCCCTGTCTACATACGAGACTTGTTGCGTCCCTATACCCCCTCTCGGAGGCTGAGATCGTCAGATCAAAATTTACTCATGGTCCCTCGTAGTCGTTTTAGGACCCGAGGAGACCTATCTTTTCAGGTTGTTGCGCCGAGGCTCTGGAATGACCTTCCACCCTCCCTACGTTCGCTTGACTCTGTCGATGCATTTAAGAGTAACCTTAAAACTCACTTGTTTTTGCAGGCATACCCAGCTCAGTAGATTTAGGGTATTATGACCATCATATATTTATTTAGTCTATTTTATTGTATACTGTTTTTATGTACTGTTTTATGTCTATTTTTATTGTACATTGTTTTATTGTTTTATTGTATTTTTTATGTGTATTTTAACCCTGTGTTCTGCCTTTTGTGAAGCACTTTGTGACTTTTGTCTGAGAAAGGTGCTATATAAATAAAACTTACTTACTTACTTACTTACTTACTTAGGATTGAACCCTGGGGGACACCACACAGTACATTTTTCTGAGCTCTGACATTATGTGGTTTGGCAGAAGCACTAAAAGTTGACTGCCAGTCAAGTCGAGATGCTTTTCCACACTTGGAGGGGGTGCTTTGTCCTTCAATGGGAATGCGCTTCAGGTTGTGCAGGGGCGTCAAACGGCAGTTGGCTATGTGGAAATGTTGACTTTTGAAAATGTAATTTCTACTGGAGGATTTGGAGGTTTTTTTTGTGCTATTTTCTTATACTTTTGATCCCAGCCCAGTTCACAAAAAAGTTTTTGTGTCCTTCCTTTTGCATATTGATGATCTACTTATAGTCTCTTTAAGATCCAACAGTGAAACATGTTAAATTCAAATGTTTCAGCTAATCATAAATCAAACAATGTCACAATATGAACAACAAAACAAAAAAAAAATATATGTGAAAACTCATTATCAGTTGGATCTACCCGACCCAAACAATTCCAAATCTAAGTTTGGTATGGTTTCCTATCTCAGACGAAGATCCCTTTCTGGTCTTAAAGAGCAAAAAAAAAAAAAAAAAAAAAAAAAAACAATAAACAAACTTGTCTTTTTTTTTTTTTGTCTATTTTCAGTATGACTGCCAAACAGTGTGGGAGAGCAGCTGAGACATTCTGTTTGTTTCGATCACATTCTTCAGATGTTAAAGTGCAAATGTCAATGCTGCAACAACAACACTAAGCGCCATGAAAAGCGTATGTTTGTGTCCCGGAAACAGGAAACTCAAAGTCTCTGAAGTGTACTTTTGTTATACGACGGAGGTCAGACTGGAAATGTCAGAATTAGTGTTGCTCATGTGAAGAAACACGCGCCCCGCGGGCCAAATGTGGCCCGCAGGACACTAGTTTGAGGCCCCCGCCTTGATATGAAAGTTTAATTTTTAAAGTTTGATATGGATGCTGTATGGTATCATGTACCCAGAAAAAATTATTACATTTGATTCATGTTCATGTTAAAGGTTAAATAACTGTTAATAGTAATTATCCTCCCTATCCGTGTGGAAGTGGTAAGTTTTTGGCTATTTAAGTTTAAAGGAAATAACTTGAAGGCTACCGTTTAGGTCGCTAGCTCTCTAGTTTGCGAGTTAGCATGTGTCTCAAGACCCTGCAGTTGCGCAATATGTTGTAAATAAAAAGAGTATAAATGTGACTATAGTCGTGTTTTGTCATGTCTACAGGGCTCTAATAATGCTTTGTTCATTTTAATCAGAAAAAAATCATTTGTCTACCCACCAACTATATATGGTTTCTTAATTTTTTATTATTTGCCGTTTTATTATTATATTTATTCAGTAAGCAGTAGATCCAAACCACTTTTTAAGCAGCTATCCAAAGGGGTTATTCATTTATTATGAACTCCAATATTGACAAAATTAGAAAGTGGGGTTCGGCATTGGTCCGGAAGTCATCAGGAGCGTTGGCCATGTGACCAACCACAGCAGAGTGGACGTGCCTGGCGTGGGTGGAATAAATTAAAAACAGATTGTTCTGGAAATCTAAGGAAATACAGCTGGAATAGGTGCAGGTTCAGGAAGATCTAGAAAGCTTTCTTCATTCATTCATTTTCTACCGCTTTGCTGTGCTGGAGCCTATCCCAGCTCGCAAACTAGAGAGCTAGCGACCTAAACGGTAGCCTTCAAGTTATTTCCTTTAAAACTTAAATAGCCAAAAAAATTACCACTTCCACACGGATAGGGAGGATAACTATTAACAGTTATTTAACCTTTAACATGAACATTAATCAAACGTAATAATTTTTTCTGGGTACATGATACCATACAGCATCCATATCAAACTTGCGTGGGCCGCACTAAACATTAAACTTTCATATCAAGGCGGGGGCCCTCAAAGTAGTGTCCTGCGGGCCACATTTGGCCCGCGGGCCGCGTGTTTGAGACCCCTGCATTATAGGATGTGCCGTTATTGTGTTCTGAATGAGCTGAACATTTTGATGTTGGAATGGTTTTCAATCGGTTGTCAATTTTGTTTTTGCAGAAAAACATAGCAATGTGGTTCTTATGTTATGTATTATTATATGATTGACATTTCCATTGACTGTGATTAAGTAAAAGTAAGTAAAAAGCATCCAAAACTGACCTGAGCGGTAACTTGATAGCGATGTAGCGATCCATGGCGATGGCCAGCAAGCTGAAGATAGAGCTCTGAGTGAGGATGAGCACAAAACAGGCGATGAAGAGGCATCCGTAAAAATTGGAGCAGAAACCGACGCTGATGACGATGGCGAACGGAATGGCCAGGACGCCCACGGCGATGTCAGCCACGGCGAGCGACACCACAAAGAAGTTGGTGTGGCTTTGCAGGTTGCTGTTGAGGAACACGGCCCAACAGACCAGCACGTTGCCCAACACGGAGAAGACGGCGATCAGCAGTTCCAGCGCGATGTAAGGGGCCGAGGCGGCAGAGTTTTCCAGCATGGTTGGAAAAATATCTCGAGTTTTTTCATCGACGAGGAGGATGGAAACCTCACGTCTAAAACCATAGCTACGGCTCTGCTGCTGATGCTCCTGCTGGGATTAGCATCCCGACCTGACCAGAAGTGTCCTTCTTACCTTCCACTCCAAATCAAGTCCAAGTCAAGAAGCTTCTCTCCCACCCTAAAAAACTCTTTTCCCGCAGGTCCTTCCCCTCGGAAGCTTTTTCCCATGAACCTCTTGAGAGGCTGAGATGATGCCAATAATGCATCGATGAACACGCAGCCGCCGCGGAGGAGACAATAAAGAGGAAATGAAACAAAGAAGCAGGTTTCCTTTTCAGGGAAACTTGCACACTGTGCATAATTGAAATGAATGATACATTTTTTTTTCTTTTATAATTTTTTTTTTTTTGTTAATTTTTATTCATTTTATTTATTTTTATTTTTGTCCCGTAATTTTAATAATCAGTAACTTACATTTTTTCACTTCCTGCTTTCCTAATATAATTAATCTGGAGGTAGTTGTGCATCGTCCTATGATGGCCTTTTCAGGGAAACTTGCACACTGTGCATAATTGAAATGAATGATTAACTATATATTTTTTTATTAATTTTATTTTTTTTTAATTAATTTTATTTATTTTTTATTTTTGTCCTGTAATTTTAATTTTAATTTTAATAATCAGTAACTTACATTTGTTCACTTCCTGCTTTCCTAATATAATTAATCTGGAGGTAGTTGTGCATCGTCCGATGATGGCCTTTTCAGGGAAACTTGCACACTGTGCATAATTGAAATGAATGATTAATTTTATTTTTTTTATTAATTATTTTTATTTTTTTGTTAATTTTAATGTATTTTATTTATTTTATTTATTTTTATTTTTGTCCCGTAATGTTAATTTTAATTTTGATAATCAGTAACTTACATTTTTTCACTTCCTGCTTTCCTAATATAATTAATCTGGATGTAGTTGTGTATCGTCCTATGATGGCCTTTTCAGGGAAACTTGCACACTGTGCATAATTGAAATGAATGATTAATTTTATTTTTTTTTTATTAATTTTTTTAATTTTTTTGTTAATTTTAATTTATTTTATTTATTTTTATTTATTTTTATTTTTGTCCCGTAATTTTAATTTTAATAATCAGTAACTTACTTACACACTGTGCATAATTGAAATGAATGATTAATTTAATTTTTTTATTAATTTATTTTTATTTTTTTTGTTAATTTTAATTTATTTTATTTATTTTTATTTTTGTCCTGTAATTTTAATTTTAATAATCAGTAACTTACATTTGTTCACTTCCTGCTTTCCTAATATAATTAATCTGGAGGTAGTTGTGCATCGTCCTATGATGGCCTTTTCAGGGAAACTTGCACACTGTGCATAATTGAAATGAATGACGCTTCTTCTTCGTTGGTGCAGACATTTTATCCAGTTGGTTTATCACTGAAAGTAATGGAAATGGTTTTTATTCATTCATTCATTTTCTACCGCTTATCCTCACGAGGGTCACAGGGGGTGCTGGAGCCTATCCCAGCTGTCTTCGGGCAAGCCAGCCAATCACAGGGCACATTTCTTGAATTGGCTCATCGTTGTGCATTGTGCATAATTTTAATTTTAATTTTGTTTTAATTATTTATTTTAGTTTTATTTTATTTATTTTTATTTTTATCCCGTAATTTTAATTTTAATTATCAGTAACTGTTACATTTGTTCACTTCCTGCTTTCCTAATATATTAAGTGATTTATTTTTGTTTTATTTTATTCATTGTCCATAGGTATGAATGTGAGTGTGAATGGTTGTTTGTCTATATGTGCCCTGTGATTGGCTGGCCACCAGTCCAGGGTGTACCCCGCCTCTCGCCCGAAGACAGCCTCCCGACCCTCATGAGGATAAGCAGTAGAAACTGAATGATTGAAAAAATGTGTTTCTATCTTTTTCTATTCTTCTATTTTTGTTTTTACGTTACTACCCCAACCTTCCATAAGTGGGTCAAAAATGACCCGGTCAGGTTGTTTTCTTGAAATATCTTTTTTTCATATCATTTTTCATAATTTCATAGTCCAGGTATTCCTCAAAAAACATGTTTTCGATATCATGTCATTCAAATTTTTAACTTATATTTTATACATTTTAAGAAATTTTAGTTTTTGTGTTACTACCCCAACCTTCCATAAGTGGGTCAAAAATGACCCGCATGCATTTTCTATGGAATCCAATAAGAACCTTTGATTCTTATCAACTCCTAAATATAATACAAGTGATTATTCCTAACCAAAATGGCAAAATTGGCATAAAAACGCATTTAAGGGTTAATAGACATCATGCAGATATATTTTTTATATTTTCTTCACCCTTAATCATAAAGGGTTTCTGCATTTTGTGTCCAGTTGTGTCGTTTACATTTATTTGATGAATTTAAATGCGACATAAACATAAGAAAACATAAGAAACACCACTATATATATATATATATATATATATATATATATATATGGTGGTTTTATTGATTGCAGAGAAATGAAACAAGAAAAAACATTTTTGAAAGATATTTTTTTTTTATCATACTGTGCACTGTATTTTTGCATCACACACACACCACACTTGAACTAAAGCATAGGCACTACATGAAGTGTGATCAGTTTCTCAAAAAAAAAAATAATAAAAAAATTAAAAAGCACACCATAAACGTGACCTGAAAAAATACTGACTTCAAAGGCAACATGGAGTTTTAAAAAAAAAAAAACAAAACAAAAAAAAACATAAGTAGATTCAGTGGAATTCTCAGAGCATTTTCAAGTAAACCAAGGAAAGCAAATCCTAATAATGAACCAGATCCAGTCAGGACTGTTCACATTCACTTCTAATGTAACATCTCCATGCAATATGTCATGCATCCTGAGCAATGAGAGGATCCCATTGTTGCTGCCGATATCACCCAATCCAGGTTTCAGCCGTAAAAAAAAAAAAAAAAACAACACAGCACCGGAAATGGGGCACAATACACAATAAATATCTGGCAACTTATCTGGCAACCCTCAAAGCTTTCAATTGTAATTAAATACTACACTTAAGCACTCATACACATATTTAAATCACTGCTTGTACAGATTGTGGCGATGTGGTTTGGCAATGAATTCAAAATGAAAACAATCCTGTTGCCATGGATACCAGCTGGCAGTGCCTCAATTGACCCAAATCAGCACACAAACTAACGCACAAAAACCTTATTAGTAGTGTTTCTCAAGAGGCACCGTCATCATTTTCCACCCGCTTGGAGGGGGGGGGACCAAAAAAAATCTGCAAGATTCACTCTCAGAAAAAAAAAAAAGTGTTAAGGTGTAAAAAAAAAAAAAGCTAATGCGAGGTGAAAAATCCACGTATTCATGTAACAGTGATTGGAAAAACCTCCAAATAAATACAGTGAAACACGCTACGTCAGCATAACGACTTCATCGATGTCTCAGCACGTCTAAAGTCACAGTAGGAAGAGTTTGGAGTTTAAAACAGGGGTGTCCAAAACCTGACCCGGGGGCCATTGTTGTAGCCTGCAGCTTAGCATTTTTTTTTTTTTTTTTTTGGTTTGTAATAAAAAATAAAACACAGCGCATCACAACATTACCAAGGATGATTAGTAGTTGAAAATATGACAGCTAGGATTTTCATATAAATATTACAATAATTCATATTATATATTTATATATTATGACAATAGCTGCAAATTATTTGTTCATTTCTTTCCGTATAGTTACTATCAACTAACTACAGTTATCTATTATTTTACTTAAGATGGATTACTTACGTTTTTTTATACTAAAAAACTCAAGTACTTAAGTAAACTTAAGTAATCCATCCACTTAACTTAAGATGGATTACTTAAGTTTTTCAGTAAGTTTACTTGAGTTTTTTATACTGAAAAACTTAAGTAATCCAGACTTAACTTAAGATGGATTACTTAAGTAAACTTAAGTAATCCATCCACTTAACTTAAGATGGATTAATTAAGTTTTTCAGTAAGTTTACTTGAGTTTTTTATACTGAAAAACTTAAGTAATCCAGACTTAACTTAAGATGGATTACTTAAGTTTTTTTATACTAAAAAACTCAAGTACTTAAGTAAACTTAAGTAATCCATCCACTTAACTTAAGATGGATTACTTAAGTTTTTACTGAAATACTGAAAAACTTAAGTAATCCAGACTTAACTTAAGATGGATTACTTAAGTACTTGAGTTTTTTAGTATAAAAAAAACTTAAGTAATCCATCTTAAGTTAAGTCTGGATTACTTAAGTTTTTCAGTATAAAAAACTCAAGTAAACTTACTGAAAAATGTAAGTAATCCAGACTTAACTTAAGATGGATTACTTAAGTTTACTTAAGTACTTAAGTTTTTCAGTATAAAAAACTCAGGTAATCAATTTTAAGTTAAGTATGGATTACTTAAGTATTTTTATACTGAAAAATTTAAGTAATCCATCTTAAGTCTGGATTACTTAAGTTTTTCAGTATAAAAAACTTAAGTAATCCATACTTAACTTAAAATGGATTACTTAAGTTTTTTATACTGAAAAACTTAAGTAGTTAAGTTTTTTTTATACTGGAAAACTTAAGTACTTAAGTAAACTTAAGTAATCCATCTTAAGTTAAGTCTGGATTACTTAAGTTTTTCAGTAAGTTTACTTAAGTTTTTTATACTGAAAAATTTAAGTAATCCAGACTTAACTTAAGATGGATTACTTAAGTTGTTCAGCATAAAAAACTTAAGTAATCCAGACTTAAATTAATTACTTAAGCTTACTTACTTAAATTTTTTTATACTGAAAAACTTAAGTACTTAAGTAAACTTAAGTAAACTTAAGTAATCCATATACACAATCCATATACAAGATAGTGGAAGATGGATTTCTTAAGTTTTTCAGTTAAAAAAAAACTTAAGTAATCCAGACTTAACTTAAGATGGATTATTTAAGTTCACTTAAGTACTTAAGTTTTTCAGTATAAAAAACTTAAGTAAGTAAACTTAAGGCAACATGTACTTAAATACTTAAGTTTTTTTTATACCATCATCCACTATCTTGTATATTTGACTTAGTAAAGAAAATAAAAAATATATACTGACACTTTAATATTTGTGAAAAGTAGTAATCATTTTTACATTAAACAAAAAAAATGTAAAAAATGAAATTAATTGAAATTTTAAAAATGAAATGTTCGCCTTTAAAATGCCCCCAACTGGTATAGTTTCATTTTTACATACGTGACCCCCCCCCCCAGTGGAAAATTTTTGGAACACGATAAGTTATAGCTTATAAGTTTAGCTTTCAGTCATGTGACATGGACAAAACCCAAGATCCCTTTAAATGTTATACACGAGTGTCCAAACATTTTCCACTGGGGAAAAAAAAAAATATATATATATATATATATATATGAAAAGGTTGGTTGGGGGCATTTATAAGATATGTAGATATGTTGACACACAATAAAGTAGATCATTCACAATGAGCAAAAAAAAAAAAAAAAACATCAAAATTCAGTATTATTACAAAACCCAGAGCCCGGGGCTTGTTCCTATCGCTGTGGTGTTTTGAGAGTTTGCCAGGGATGAATGCCAAGTGCTGAAACGATCTGTTATTTCATTATAAAAGTGATGGCGCTGGACAATCCACTGTATTAATATCATTAATAATTCAATTTATTCAATAAATTCATTATTTAGTATTTATATTTTTTACTACAGGGTATGATGTGTCAATATAAAATAAGCTGTGGCCTAAAAATGGCCTGTGGGCTGCTATTTGGACACCCTTGTTCTACATGAATTCATGACAATGAACTTGAACTTTACTGTAACTAACATGCATGGAAATTAGAATACTGTAGTAGTTTTTTTTTTCCCAATAAATATTTTTGCAGTTTATTCCAATGAATACTTATAAGCTTTTTTTTTTTTATCATGTAGTGTAATTTCACAATCCCAGAATTGTCTTAAACTCTCACACGTTTTAATGTAAAGCCATACTCTATGTGATCGATAGCAGACGGTGCTAGTACTTGAACGCATCACGCGTCTTGTTTTTTTCTAAGCAGCGGTGCTCAATTGTCCTAGTGTTGTTGAACATGTTCTTATGCTCTAAAAGCCATCCCGTCATTCCCAGCACCTAAATGAGCCCAAAATGTAACATAGCGGAACGGTGCGCATGAAGGAGGCATCCATTATCACACAGGCACTTGATCCTCAGGCATCGCAAAGAAGGTTTGATGCCTGTCTTGGCATGACTTCCATTCTAACGGCTACTCCACTGAGATGTTATTAAGCAGCAGCAGATGTTTCCATAAAGTCGTCCCCCATCAAAATGTAAGTTTTTGAAGCTGAAGGCACTGAAGCATGGTGTCTTCACCATCACCATGTGAAGGCTTCATTGTGGTACTGCATACTGCCTGGACTTCACCTTCACTTGTGAGCATGCGATGTGTGTTTGTGTACTTGTGTGTGTGTATTTGTGAAGGTATTCCAGTGAGGTATAATAAGTGATTCTGTGACAGTATGTGCAGGAAGTCATGTCTCAAAGTATTTGTAGATAGCTGTGACGTACGTCATGACATTCTGCCAGTCTGGCCTCTCGGTGTGAACCATCTCGTTTATGTCCTGCAAGTAAGAGAGTTCAACTTTCAGTCCGATTATCCCAAATGTGCGACTATAATGAGTTCCCGGGAGGGATGGCGTTCATTCCGAATATGGATACTATCAATAACAAGTGTAGTAGCAATCAAAATCATACTAGCTCTGAACCAAAATTGGTACTATTACCCATATCTTGATCTCTGAAGACAACTATAGTATGCAATACCATTGGCTCTACATGCACTATAAAGCTTAACAGTATAGCTCAGTTTATGCATGTAATGGTAATGGTTTTATTTCATTTGAACATGCATCAGATTACAATTGAATGCATCACATAATCAGTTCCCAGTTCCACATGTCCAAAAGGAGTAGGAAGAAGCAAAGCTTATTAAATCCTACCCCTCCATCTGGTACTTTTACAATCAGTAACTGTTACATTTGTTCACTTCCTGCTTTCCTAATATAGTTGAAGTGATTTATTTTACTGTGTTTTAATTGTTTATTTTTGTTTTATTTTATCTATTTTTATCCCGTAATTTTCATTTTAATTTTAATTATCAGTAACTGTTACATTTGTTCACTTCCTGCTTTCCTAATATAATTTAAGTGATTTATTTTATTGTGTTTTAATTATTTATTTTTGTTTTATTTTATTTATTTTTAGTTTTGTCCCGTAATTTTGATTTTAATTTTAATTATCAGTATCTGTTACATTTGTTCACTTCCTGCTTTCCTAATATAATTTAAGTGATTTATTTTATTTTGTTTTAATTATTTATTTTTGTTTTATTTGATTTATTTTTATTTTTGTCCCGTAAATTTGATTTTAATTATCAGTAACTGTTACATTTGTTCACTTCCTGCTTTCCTAATATAATTTAAGTGATTTATTTTATTGTGTTTTAATTATTTATTTTTGTTTTATTTTATTTATTTTTATTTTTGTCCCATAATTTTGATTTTAATTTTAACTATCAGTAACTGTTACATTTCTTCACTTCCTGCTTTCCTAATATAATTTAAGTGATTTATTTTTTATTTTGTTTTAATTATATATTTTGTTTTATTTTTGTTTTATTTTATTTATTTTTGTTTATTTTTATCCCGTAATTTTGATTTTAATTTTCAGTAACTGTTACATTTGTTCACTTCCTGCTTTCCTAATATAATTTAAGTGATTTATTTTATTTTGTTTTATTTATTTTTATTTATTTTTATTTTTGTTCCGTAATTTTGATTTTAATTTTAATTATCAGTAATTGTTACATTTGTTCACTACCTGCTTTCCTAATATAATTTAAGTGATTAATTTTATTTTGTTTTATTTATTTTTGTTTTATTTTATTTATTTTTATTTTTGTCCCGTAATTTTAATTTTAATTATCAGTAATTGTTACATTTGTTCACTTCCTGCTTTCCTAATATAATTTGTTTTAACGTATTCCTAGCGTAGAAGTGTTTCAAATGTACTTCTTCCCTGAGATCATATTTCTCCTCTCTTGTAGAGAAGTATTGGATGACATTTTTAGCTAATTGGTTATTTTTAGCCTTATGCATTATTTTAGCTGTTTGATGATGAACTATATCAGCAAGTTGAAGTATTTGTGATTTTAGAAATAAGGAGTTAGTATGTTCTCTGTAGGCGGCATTATGAATTATCCTTACTGACCTTTTTTGCAGTACATTTAGCCAGTGAAGATTGCTTTTATAGTTATTAGCCCATATTTCCACACAATAAGTAAGAGACCAAGTATTCTGTGGCTAAAAAAACATATCAAAATAAAATAAAAACATACCAAAGTGCATTTGATGCCAACACTTTCTGCAGCCTGGAACGCCAAGGTGAAGTTTCTCCTCTGAAATGAAACAAAGAGAGTATTTTTATTTGAGGCTTTAGGAGTTGGAAGTCCCTCAGACGTGCACTTGCCTTGTCTTGGCTGCTCAGTTCTTGATACGGGATGTGGGCCGGCAAGTAGGTGTGGAGCAAAGCACAGAATGCCAGACCATCATTCCAACTACTGCTGAAATTGGTGATGTCAATGTTCTGGAAAAAAACATGGCATTGCATCACTCAGGCACTTGAAGACAAATGTAGATGTTAAATGTTACTAGATGTCATGTTTGTGTCAAGTGGGAAGAGCAATACAGTGGAACCTTGGTTAGCATCATTAAGCCGTTCCAGAAGGTCCAACTCTAACCAAAATGTACTCTAACCAAATCAATTTTCATGTAAATCCAATTATAGTTTGATAGTTTTACATGCAGAAAACAATAAAAAATGCATATAGTAATGTGATGAATAAGATTTAGAAATATTATCTAATATATATAATATCTTATATATGGGCGGCATGGCGGTCGAGTGGTTAGCGCGCAGACCTCACAGCTAGGAGACCAGGGTTCAATTCCACCCTAGGCCATCTCTGTGTGGAGTTTGCATGTTCTCCCCGTGTATGCGTGGGTTTTCTCCGGGTACTCCGGTTTCCTCCCACATTCCAAAAACATGCTAGGTTAATTAGCGACTCCAAATTGTCCATAAGTATGAATGTGAGTGTGAATGGTTGTTTGATCATGTGCTATACATATCACTATATTGACACTTACTATGGTACCCATTATGTTATTGAATGGTCATATCACCTCATACTTTGATATGTGACGAAAAATAAAAAAAAAAACAAAAAAAAAACCCTTAAACTATATTAGAAAGCAGGAAGTGAACAAATGTAACAGTTACTGATTGTAAAAGTACCAGATGGAGGGGTAGGATTTGATAAGCTTTGCTTCTT
This sequence comes from Doryrhamphus excisus, assembly GCF_037039965.1. Classification (NCBI taxonomy): domain Eukaryota; kingdom Metazoa; phylum Chordata; class Actinopteri; order Syngnathiformes; family Syngnathidae; genus Doryrhamphus; species Doryrhamphus excisus. Next base: position 23,324,369 of record NC_136359.1, read on the forward strand.
CCTACTCCTTTTAGACATGTGGAACTGTGAACTGATTATGGGATGCACTCAATTGAAAAAAAAAAAACAAACTATATTAGGAAAGCAGGAAGTGAACAAACGTAACAGTTACTGATTGTAAAAGTACCAGATGGAGGGGTAGGATTTAATAAGCTTTGTTTCTTCCTACTCCTTTTGGACATGTGGAACTGGGAACTGATTATGGGATGCACTCAATTGAAAAAAAAAACTTAAACTATATTAGGAAAGCAGGAAGTGAACAAATGTAACAGTTATTGATTGTAAAAGTACCAGATGGAGGGGTAGGATTTAATTAGCTTTGCTTCTTCCTACTCCTTTTGGACATGTGGAACTGGGAACTGATTATGGGATGCACTCAATTAAAAAAAAAAAACTTCAACTATATTAGGAAAGCAGGAAGTGAACAAATGTAACAGTTACTGATTGTAAAAGTACCAGATGGAGGGGTAGGATTTAATAAGCTTTGCTTCTTCCTACTCCTTTTGGACATGTGGAACTGGGAACTGATTATGGGATGCACTCAATTGAAAAAAAAACTTAAACTATATTAGGAAAGCAGGAAGTGAACAAACGTAACAGTTACTGATTGTAAAAGTACCAGATGGAGGGGTAGGATTTAATAAGCTTTGCTTCTTCCGACTCCTTTTGGACATGTGGAACTGTGAACTGATTATGGGATGCACTCAATTGAAAAAAAAACTTAAACTATATTAGGAAAGCAGGAAGTGAACAAACGTAACAGTTATTGATTGTAAAAGTACCAGATGGAGGGGTAGGATTTAATTAGCTTTGCTTCTTCCTACTCCTTTTGGACACGTGGAACTGTGAACTGATTATGGGATGCACTCAATTGTAATCTGATGCATGTTCAAAAATGAAATAAAACCATTACCATAAATCCACTTAAACATTTCAAAGATGCTCTAAATGTTCATTCATACTTGATGGTAGATTTTAGGATATAAACGTACCTGATAACCCTCAGTTTTCTTCTGGCACCACTTCAGCAGGGCATTCCTCTTGGAGCCTCCATACTCTCTGGCCAGTGCAGACAATGGATCTTTCCGCTCCTCTCTTAAGAAATTAAATCAAAATGAAAATATAATTGTAACTGTTAGGTTGGGGTTAAAAAAAAAAAGTGCGTACCTTAGGCGGCTCCGTGCCGTGGGGGTGATGGAGGCGGTGGGTGAGGAGGAGGACAGTGAGAGTGGAGAGGAGGCAGCGCTCATGGCCATCAGTGAGGAAGAGGAGGCCCCATCTTGGGTGGACATGTCCCTCTTTATCTCTTCACTACTCCGACGGGACACTGGGTAAAATGGATGCATATGTTAGAATGTATTGATCATAAAGTTAGCTTTCAAGTTCTCCAACCTGATATTGTCTTAGTGGAATCCATATTGGAGACCCTCTGGAGAACAGATGGGGGTCTACTGGTAGGGGCTCCCCTGAGAAGGTGCTCGGCTGTGATAGGACACATCATATCGCTTGCATTACATTCAGCATTGCAGTTGCAGTGTTTGCCATACAGCCATTTATTTGTGGTGGTCATTTGGACCCTCACAAAAAAATTTGGCGTCCCCCCCTCGTTTTTTTTTTTCTTGTTAGATTTGGCACTACCGGTCAGTTATCAGTTCCATGTTTTTTTTCATGTGTAGATACGTACATATGAAAAAGCTAGCATTTTGTATTAACAAAAATACTGATATACAGTAATCCCTGTTTTTTTCGCGGTTATTTGGGTCCAGAATCAACAGTGATAAGTGAATTCAGGGAAGTAGGATTCCTTATTTATGAATGGAATATTTTTGTAGTTTGAGCATTAAAAAAAAAACTCTTTACAACCGTCTAAATATGTTTTTAAACACCTTTACACTGGTATTGTGTATAGTATAGTATAGTAGTGCACAACTACTACAATATAGTAGTATTTTTGTTCATTTCCTTTCCCTATTTCAGCTGTATTTCCTTGAATTTTCGAAACGGTCTGTTTTAAATTTATTGCAACTACTGCGAGGACGCCCACTTCACTGTGATTGGTCACAATCCCAAGTACTTCTGGACTACTGCCGAAACCACCTTTCGAATTTTGTGGTTTTTTTATAGGAGTTGCTAATAAATGAAGCCTTTGGGGAGTTAATTGAAAAGGACTTAATGGTAGTTCATGAGCGACCTCTGATTGACCGTGTATTAAGTCAAAGAGTGGTCTGCGTTTACCAAATGTAAGCGCAGTGTGTCTGACATTAATACACCTTTCCCGGCGAGAGCACATATTTCACTTTCATGTTCACAAAAACTGTCCCGTGTGAAATGTCAACTGTAAACAGAACAAAGCAGAGCTGTGGGGAGGGCTGTCTTAGAGCGTATCTGGCCTACGGCACATGCCCATATAAGGAAGCCCGGCTCCCAGTGTGAGAAAAAAACTCTCTGAAACAGAGCATTCCGAGCCATGTTACACCCGCAAACCTAATAACTACACCCGAAAACGTAATAAACCACAAATGTAATACAAATCTGCAGCTTTGAATGTAATAATCCCGCAAATATAAAATATAAATATATAATATAATTTTTTTTATTTTTTAATTTATTTAAATTTTAATTAAAAATTTGCCTACTGCAAACGTAAACTATTAATATAAATTATTTATTATATTATTTATTTATTTTTTAGATTTTTTATTTTATTATATATTTATTATTTTTATTTATTTAGCATATTATATATATATCTAATTATTATTATTAAATTAATAATATAAATTTTATATAACTATATATCCTGAACTATTACATTTGCAGGAAATTATTACATATGTGGGAAAGTGAAAATCTGTAAATGTAATAACTTCCTACAATAATATGAGTAATATGAGACAAAATAATGATCTTTGTGGTTGTTGTTTGTTCTTTCGTCTTTTAATGAGGGAGAAGGTGTAGATGTATTTTGAAGATTTTAACAAGATAATTCTTTTTTTCTTTTTTGGGGAGAAAAAATATTATTCAAAGTATTATTCAAAGTTCAGAGTATCATCAGTATTACGTTTACAGTAGGCAAATTTTATTACGTTTGTGGTTTATTACGTTTTCGGGTGTAACAAGCCACCCCAAACTTTTTTGTGCAAACATCATTATCTGAAACTTTGGCATGGTTTAACACGAGAATACAACATTTATAGGTCAAAAAAAGAGGAAAAAGCGAAGTACCCAAATGTGAAGTACCAAAAATACATTTTTGAAAGTCACGGTAGAGCGAAACCGCAAATTTGTAGCAAGGGATTACTGTAATCACAATATTTCACACTGTTATTAAGTGGGAAAAAAAGAGGAACATTTAAATAAAATCTGTAGTTTTGTGTTGAAAAACTCTGCATATACGTAATACAATGTGTCAGGCTACTCTGACCACAGACCGTATAAACTATACAAAAGGGCAAACATTCCAATCACCACTGATGCAGACTGTGTCACTTTTGTTTACAATAGACTGCGCTACTGGTGGGAATCTGCAAACATTAGCATTACATAAGCAGCGTGCAACCCCCTTTGAGACTGACCACAGTGCACAAAGCCTAACAGAGTATGTTGGTATGAACTGCCTCACGTGGCATGGACATGTCCGAGTAGCTGGTCCTCTTGTCGCTCAGGGACGAGAGCGGCTTGACTGCTGACAGAGATGTGGACACCGAGTGCCTCTGAAATGGCAAAAAAGGTCTTTATGGCAGAAAAATATAAAACATCATATTCTAGCAAAAAGCTGCGGGTGGATGCAGAAACAGGAGAAATGTCAATATTAGACACAAAAGTACCTTAATATTGTAGCTGTCCCGCTATTACTACTACTGTACTACTGTAATTTCGGGATGATTTACACCACGGGTCTCAAACACGCGGCACGTGGGCCAAATGTGGCCCGCAGGACACTAGTTTGAGGCCCCCGCCTTGATATGAAAGTTTAATGTTAGTACGGCCCGCGCAAGTTTGATATGGATGCTGTATGGTATCATGTACCCAGAAAAAATTATTACGTTTGATTCATGTTCATGTTAAAGGTTAAATAACTGTTAATAGTTATCCTCCCTATCCGTGTGGAAGTGGTAAGTTTTTGGCTATTTAAGTTGAAAGGAAATAACTTGAAGGAGGGCAGAAGATCTAAACCAGCGGTCTCAAACACGCGGCCCGCGGGTCAAATGATGCCCGCAGGACACTAGTTTGAGGCCCCTGTCTTGATATGAAAGTTTAATGTTAGTACGGCCCGCGCAAGTTTGATATGGATGCTGTATGGTATCATGTACCCAGAAAAAATTATTACGTTTGATTAATGTTCATGTTAAAGGTTAAATAACTGTTAATAGTTATCCTCCCTATCCGTGTGGAAGTGGTAAGTTTTTGGCTATTTAAGTTGAAAGGAAATAACTTGAAGGCTACCGTTTAGGTCGCTAGCTCTCTAGTTTGCGAGTTAGCATGTGTCTCAAGACCCTGCAGTTGCGCAATATGTTGTAAATAAAAAGAGTATAAATGTGACTATAGTCGTGTTTTGTCATGTCTACAGGGCTCTAATAATGCTTTGTTCATTTTAATCTGAAAAAAATAATTTGTCTAACCACCAACTATATGTGGTTTCTTAAGTTTTTATTATTATTATTATATTTATTTATTACTGATTGATTGATTTTCTTTATTCTTGATTTGTTTATTTATTTTTCATCTTATTTTGTGCAGAAAAAAAATTAAGATATTTGAGAACAGTGGAATGTTTTATCAGAGCTTTTATTGTAGAAAATCGGAACCAAAGCACTGAAAAAGTTTGTATATTTTTCTGTTTTTAATAAATGTGTTTTTTTGTTTTTTTTTGGAAAACCTGATGTGGCCCAGTCTCACCCAGACCCTAGTTCCAGTGTCCCCCAATTAAATTGAGTTTGAGACCCCTGATTTACACATTTTATAACAATCCAACATGAAAAATAAAGAATTTCTCGATCAGAATGTTCCAAATATTCCAAATAGTCGTCCCTGACTATATCACGTTTCAAACATCACTCCTTTAATGTAATTAATTAATAAATGCTTAATAAATTGCTGTTTCGTGCTTGAATACAACCTGGTATTACTAAAAAGAAACATGCATATTTAAGTACCTGGATGGGTGATACAGCAGCTGCTGGGGGTGTCTTCATGGGACTGGGACTAAGAGGGGTGCGTGGTATTGGGGCGGCTGACACTGTGGGAGCCACGGTTGCAGCAGCGGTCGGTGGTAGCGCTACAGGGTAAAAGAACAATGCGGATCACACAATAAATTATCACTGATTAATAAAAAAAAAAAAAGAAGACACTGCGGATTCCCCGATACCTTGTGAGGCACTGTCAAAGCTCTTGATGAGTGTTTTGACAGTCGGTGACGGCTCAGAAGAGGTGGAAGATCGACGACTGAGGCCCATGCCCTGTCTGAGTGCAGCCAGGTCCCTCTCTACTGCGTTCATGTAGTTATACACTCGTCCTCTTTCCTCCTCCTGCCTAGAAAAAATATTTCATTCTCTCCTTAATTCAGTAGATCAGGGGTCTCAAAGCTCTGATAAAACATTCCACTGTTCTCAAATATCTTACTTTTTATTTTTCTACACAAAATAAGATGAAAAATAAAAAAACAAATCAAGAATAAAGAAAATCAATCAATCAGTAATAAATAAATAAATATAATAATACCAATAAAACGGCAAATAATAAAAACTTAAGAAACCACATATAGTTGGTGGGTAGACAAATTATTATTTTCAGATTAAAATGAACAAAGCATTATTAGAGCCCTGTAGACATGACAAAACACGACTATAGTCACATTTATACTCTTTTTATTTACAACATATTGCGCAACTGCAGGGTCTTGAGACACATGCTAACTCGCAAACTAGACAGCTAGCGACCTAAACGGTAGCCTTCAAGTTATTTCCTTTAAACTTAAATAGCCCAAAACTTACCACTTCCACACGGATAGGGAGGATAACTATTAACAGTTATTTAACCTTTAACATGAACATTAATCAAACGTAATCATTTTTTCTGGGTACATGATACCATACAGCATCCATATCAAACTTGCGCGGGCCGCACTAACATTAAACTTTCATATCAAGGCGGGGGCCAAAGTGTCAATATGCAAACTGCTCCGAAAACGAAAGTGAAAGTTAAAACGTATATGCAGCAGTGAGTATTGGGTATGGGTGTTTGGAGAAAAGAGTTGGTTTTTTTTCAGTTTTGTGGCTTACTTGCGGCTCTTGACTTCATCCAGCTCCTTGCTCAGCTTCTCATTCTTCTCCTGGGCTTCCTGCAGGCGGCGGCGTAGGTCGCCAATCTCCTCTTGTGCTTCTGACTTGATGTCGTTGGCAATGACGACAGCCGTTTGCAGGTCTGCTTGGAACTGACGCCACTCCATCGACTCTTCCTATGTGGCCAAGTGTTTTTAACAAACGTATTAAAGCGGATCATTGAATAGTCATTTATTTGTGGTGGCCTGCCACAGATTAATTTGGACCACCACAGTTCAATTTTATTTTATTTTTTGGCGCTGCCACACGTCTTCCTTCCATGGGAAGGGTCAAAATGCAACTTTTGTTGTTTGTTTTTTAACAAAACGTATTAAAGCAGATCATTGAACATTCATTTATTTGTGGTGGCCTGCCACAGGTACATTTGGACCACCACAGTTCAATTTAAAATTTTTTTTTTGGCGCTGCCACAAGTCTTCCTTCCATGGGAAGGGTCAAAATGCAACTTTTTTTTTTTTAACAAACGTATTAAAGCAGATCATTGAACATTCATTTATTTGTGGTGGCCTGCCACAGATAAATTTGGGCCACCACAGTTCAATTTTAATTTTTTTTTTTGGCGCTGCCACACGTCTTCCTTCCATGGGAAGGGTCAAAATGCAACTTTTTTTTTAAACAAACATATTAAAGCAGATAATTGAACATTCATTTATTTGTGGTGGCCTGCCACAGATACATTTGGACCACCACAGTTCAATTTATTTATTTATTTATTTATTTTGGCGTTGCCACAAGTCTTCCTTCCATGGGAAGGGTCAAAATGCAACTTTTTTTTTTTTTAACAAACGTATTAAAGCAGATCATTGAACATTCATTTGTGGTGGCCTGCCACAGATACATTTGGACCACCACAGTTCAATTTTATTTATTTATTTTTTTGTCGCTGCCACACGTCTTCCTTTCATGGCAACTACATTTCCACTAGTTTATGCTAAACAGATGGATGTACCATTTTAACAGTAAGCCAACTGGCACTGGTGCTGAGGCCCACATACCCTGAGTCTGCGATGAAGGATCTTTATCTCTCGCTCCATATCGTGTTTCTGGTCCTGCAGCTTCTTTACAGAGTCTGGGGAAGAAGAGTAGAGGCATTTTAATGAGCTGAGGAGAAAACTCACTAAAATCATGTACGCCAGATGCTTGAAGCAGAGCTCCACCGGTGCGTTGTGTTGCCAAAACATGTTTTTCATTCAAAACGTGTTACCCAAGACAAAGAGAATTCTTTGAAGAATAACTTTGTGTTGATGTGTAACATCATAGCTGCGAATGCCACAGTGCAGTGAGTATATACTTCAAATATTTGTCAAATAAACGCTAAAGAGCCTGCTCCAGAGTCAGGCTAATTTGGACGTTAGCTGAAGAATTTAGCAAGAACGTCAGCCCAGCTCGTGTAATATCAACGGACCACCCTTATCTCTTTTTAGCCACAAACAACATACAGACTCTTGCCGAATGTTCTGTCAGCAACCTTTTCCCACATACTTGGCCATGACACGTATCATAAATCCTCTTTACACAAAGTCAGTCAATGACTTCCAGATTTCTGTTTGCATTCTTGCTGACTGAAACAGCACAGCTAATCCACACAGCAACGTTATGACTAGGGCTGGGACGACGTGTCCACATCATCGATGACATGGACACAAAAAATACGTCGACACAAGTGCATGCCGATGCGTCTTTATGCAGAATTAGTGGTGGGCAAAATTGTTCATTTCAGTGAACAGGATCATTCCGCTTCATTCAGTAAAAAGAGCCGTTCATTTTGGTCAATTGGTCGTTAGCCTGTGATGGAGTCGTGTTGAGTCAGTCCGTTCATGTTCACGTTCGTTACGACTCAACAGCTCAAAACGGCTGGTGGACTGAACGGGTATTTTATGGGCGTTTGCAAAAAAGAAGTAGTTATTTTGACCCGTTCGTTCACGAACACCACACCACTACTCAGAATCGAAACATGGCGACGGCAACAAGTTTCAGTGAGTCCGACCAGAACAAAAAAATCGAGTTTTAACTGACACAGACACACACTCCTCAAATACACGTTATAGTTTGTTTTATTTCTATTATTATTATTATTATTGTTATTAATATTATTCATGTTATTATACTTTATTGATATGGGTAGATCATTTAGAAATATATATTTTTATTAACCTGTGCATGTGTTTGTGGTTTATGTTTTCGGGACTTTCCAGGATTAATCTATGCATTGAAAAACTATTTTCTAGATTAATCGATTACAGAAATAATCATTTAACCCAGCCCTAATGCTAATGAATATTAGGGATGCACCCACCCACATTTTTTTCGATTTTTTTTTTTACTTTTTTCTTAATCTTTGCTCAAATTACATTACATTATATTTCTCTATTTTACTTACAATCTAGTTACAATCCACTATTGCAAAATGTATCTTTCATCTCGGTCTGAAGGCAAAAGGAGAAGCAACATAAAGTAGGATTTGCAAGTAACACTTTCTCCAACAAACTACAGTATGACCAAATGTTGGTCCTGGCTGTACTACAGACAAAATAGTCTTGCATGAAAACACACAAGGCTCCATTCCATGTTGTGTAGATTTTCCACCCAGGTCAGAAGAGACCTTACTTGTTGCTGTCATAGCCAGAAAGATTACTTGGGACACAGCTGGAAGCCAATAGTAAGTGCTTCAGCATGGACTTGGTTGCATTTTTGCATTTTTGTACACAGGAATCCCTCTCAACGATCAGCGTCTGATTCTGTGGTCTGTTGTTTTTCAGAGAAAAACTATTTTCTAGATTAATCGATTACAGAAATAATCGTTTTATCCAGTCCTAATTATGACAAAGGTTAGAATCAGTGTTGTTTCATTCATGATTCCAAACACGATGGTTTTGCTTTGCTGCCCTTTAGACACATAAAACCGTTTTTCTTGTGTTATCTCACGTTCTTCTGGAACGCAACACAAATGAAACAATGAATGGCTTTTTATTGTTAAGCTTTCCTCCCAACAGCCAGGTGGTACAGCTACGTTACAGGACCACCAATGTAATTGATACACCCATAAAAATGTCTATTTTTGACACACGGCTACCCCTCAAATGCAATAAAAGTGACTATTGTAATTCCCTTCTCTCTTTAATAGCCATTGTCCAAATGTAACACAATCACTGTTTAAATATGTATTTCTAGTATTGTATATAGCAGGGGTCTTAAACACGTGGCCCGCAGGACACTAGTTTGAGGCCCCCACCTTGATATGAAAGTTTAATGTTAGTGCGCCCCGCGCAATTTTGATACCCAGGAAAAATTATTACGTTTGATTAATGTTCATGTTAAAGGTTAAATAACTGTTAATAGTTATCCTCCCTATCCGTGTGGAAGTGGTAAGTTTTTGGCTATTTAAGTTTAAAGGAAATAACTTAAATAGCTACCGTTTAGGTCGCTAGCTCTCTAGTTTGCGAGTTAGCATGTGTCTCAAGACCCTGCAGTTGCGCAATATGTTGTAAATATTTACAAATATTTATTTATTACTGATTAATTGATTTTCTTTATTTTTGATTTTGTTTATTTATTAAGATATTTGAGAACAGTGGAATGTTTTATCAGAGCTTTTATTGTAGAAAATCAGAACCAAAGCACTGAAAAAGTTTGTATATTTTTCTGTTTTTAATAAATGCGGTTTTTTTTTTGTTTTTTTTTTGGAAAACCTGATGCGGCCCAGCCTTGCCCAGACCCTAGCTCCAGTGGCCCCCAGGTAAATTGAGTTTGAGACCCCTGGTATATAGTATACTATAATTCTAGTATCACTAGTAACTCCAGTGCTTTTGTAGCCAAATTAACTTGAATTACGGTGCATTCAAGGACCACTAAAGTGCAAAATCCCAATGTTTGATGAAAAAAAAATTGTCAAATGTAAACAGTAAAACCTGTCAGCTTTCTAACTGGTACATGTATGCTGTACTTTCTACATGCATTGTCACATATTTATACATTATTACCGACTTACGGTGATGTGTTTGCTGCAGGAAAAAACATAGCCGTGGATGCTGACTCCCGCTCTGTACGTCACTTTTTTCTGCCCTCTTTTCCAACAGATGGCCTATTATATGTGTGTGTTTGTTGGGTTATTGCTACTACTGAAAGTTGATTTTGTTGAGTGCAACTACGGAATTGAACATCCTTTCAAGCATTCGCGCATGTGTGAGTGGGATCATTTGTGTGGCGGCGGCGGCGGCAAGTGAAGGCTACTTACTCTCCAGGTCCGTAATGATGAGGTTGTCGTGTAGCTTCAGAGCTCGGTGCTGCTCCACCTCATCCTCCAGCTCAAAGATGGTTTCTTTCATGTCCACAATCTCCGTCTCCTTCTCCTGCAGCTCCATGCGCTGCTTCTCCAGCATGCGCTCTTGCTCGGCCATCTGCTGCTGCACCTGCTGCTGAAAGTCTCTATATTCCCTGTCAAGCTGCACACACACACACACACACACAGGAATAGACATCCATCGTTAAATATCAACAGTGAGGTCATTAGATTCATGTGCAATAGAGTAATATTCAAATTGTATTCATACAGCGGAATCTGATTATATCGACATCAAAAGGAAAGTGGCCATTGCTTTACATACGTTTGGTAATTATAATGGTAATGGTTTTATTTCATTTGAACATGCATCGGATTATAATTGAGTGCATCCCATAATCAGTTCACAGTTCCACATGTCCAAAAGGAGTAGGAAGAAGCAAAGCTTATTAAATCCTACCCCTCCATCTGGTGCTTTTATAATCAGTAACTGTTACATTTGTTCACTTCCTGCTTTCCCAATTTATTCATTCATTCATTTTCTACCGCTTTTCCTCACGAGGGTCACGGGGGGTGCTGGAGCCTATCCAAGCTGTCTTTGGGCAAGAGGCGGGAGTACACCCTGGACTGGTGGCCAGCCAATCACAGGGCACATATAGACAAACAACCATTCACACTCACATTCATACCTATGGACAATTTGGAGTCGCCAATTGACCTAGCATGTTTTTGGAATGTGGGAGGAAACCGGAGTACCCGGAGAAAACCCACGCATGCACGGGGAGAACATGGAAACTCCACACAGAGATGGCCGAGGGTGGAATTGAACCCTGGTCTCCTAGCTGTGAGGTCTGCGCGCTAACCACACGACCGCTGTGCGCTTTCCTAATGATTTAATTTAATTTAATTTAATTTAATTTAATTTAATTTAATTTAATTTAATTTAATTTAATTTAATTTAATTTAATTTAATTTAATTTAATTTAATTTAATTTAATTTAATTTAATTTAATTTAATTTAATTTAATTTAATTTAATTTAATTGTTATTAGCCAATATTTCCACACAATAAGTAAGATATGGTAGAACCGGAGAGCAATAAAGAGTGTGGAGTGATTTCTGATTGAGAACAAATGTTTGCTTTGTTCAATATTGAAATATTTCTGGCCACATTATGTTTGTATATTTTTGTATATTTTTATATATTTTCATCTATTGTGAGACGTTTGACTTAGGCCTGAGACATAAGGGCATACAGCAGTTTATGACATTATTTTCCTCCATTTGTTGATTAATCAATATAATTACATTAAATAGAAATGTACAAATATTTTTAAAAAGTGATTAAAAATGAAAAATTTTTTTTTTTTTTTTTTAATTAAATCAAATTTTTTGTCCATTTTATTTTCCAAACTAACCTTACTGAGCGTCTCCTGCATCCGGGCAAGATCATTGTGAGCTTGCTCCAGCTCCTCATGTGACTTTGCAGCCTTGGCTTCAGCGTCCTCCTTCTCCAGGCGCACACCTTCCAAAAGCTGACGTATGTCATTTTTGTCGCCCGCTGTATGAAGAGAGTAGAGCTCGGCAACCCTCTGCCTTTCCTGGTCCAGCTGGACTCTGCAGCGGCTCAGCTCCGCCTGATCGCTGCTCACCGCGGCTTTATACTCATCGAGTGCGGCTGCCATGGCGGCCCGATCCTGTCTCTCCGATTCCATGATGCGCTCCATTTGGTGGTTCCTTTCCTTCAGAGCTCCGATCACATCCTGGGCCTCGGCGTTGTCCTGCTCTGCCATCTTCAAGGTGTTGGACAGGTGCTGCTGCACGCCCAGCAGCTGCTCTCTCTCAAAGCGAGCGTTATCTGCCAGGTCGGCGTAGCGCTGCTCCAGCTCCATGTAGCGACCGCTCTTGATGTCCTCCTCCAGCACGTACGAGATGTGATGCTCGTCTAGCAGAGAGCGGAGATACTCGATCTGTCGGCCGTAGAGCTCCAGCTTATCGCTCTGCTGGCACAAGGAGTCCATGAGAATGACTTTCTCCTCACCGAGCCGCTCGTTCTCCCCGTTCAGCTCCTGGGTGATTTGCTGCAGATCGGCCAGTTCCTGCAACGTGGCCTGCAGCTCCTCGGCTGTGCTGTGCTGGTTCTCCTCCATCTGATGAATTCGCTCTGTAAGACACGCCACCGACACCTCGCTGGCATTGCCACTGCTGCCCCTCCGTGAGCGCTCTCTGCTGGGAACGCACTCCGATTCGGACGATGAGGAGGCTCCGGAGGGGGCGTCCAGAGCATCATCGCTGGAGGTCACGGCCTGATAGACCTCGCTGGATTCGCTGTCGAGATTGTCTGCTGAGCCACCATGCTGGTGTCCGGTGAGCAGGTCCTCCAAAGAGCCTGGAGCAGAACCCTCAACCGAGGAGGTCAGCGTGGCTCCGCCCTCACTCTGCCCACTGCCCGCTGCCAAGTCTGGGCTCAGGGACGAGTAGCTGAAGAGCTTGTCGGAACCATCAAGTCTCTGCTCCAGGGAGAAGCCCAGTGCGTTAAGACGGTCCTTGAGCATTCGGTTCTCGCTCTTCAGCAAGTTGAGCTCCCCTCTGATGGCCTGGTTCTGCTCTTGTAGAAGAAGCAGGGTGGACTCCACATCAGCTGCTGTGATGGCGGATACCTGCGGCTTCTCTCCTTCTTCTACTTCTTCTTGCGGTGGCAAGTCCTTCCCATCCATGCCCAGCTGTACCCTCATGTCTCGAAGTTCACTTCGCAGGTGGAGAATCTCCACATCTTTGCTCTTAGCGAGACCCAGCAGGTCATTGACTTTGGCCTCCAGGGCCACTTTATCGCTAATCTGGCCATCGGATTTGGACTTGCTCATACGGCTCTCGGACTCGGTCGGGACATGGCTGCGAGAGCGCTTCCCTGAGGCCGCATCGCCGGCTGCTGCCCCCGAGACCAGCTGCTTCTTGTTAGCCGACGTCCTGTATGTCCGAAGACGGTCTCGTGTAGAATTTGGCTCTTTTGTAGCTGATGATGTCATACGCTTGGTGGAGGTACCTTATGCAGAAACAAAAACAAACATTTCTCTCAGGCAAAACGTCAACTACCAAAGCTGAATACCCTATGGGTGTCCAAAGGGTGGCGCGCAGCCCATAATCGACACCGTATCCCTCTGTGCCTTACATATGCACACTATTTTCCCATTTCCCGCCCGTCAGGGTTGACCGTATGGCGGGACGTCAACTCTGTGAACACCTTTCCTCGCCGTTTAATTTGTTAGCTTCCTTTGTTGCAAGCGAACAACGGTAATTAAAGAGAGAAGGGAAATTACTGCAGCTGAAACTAATCAATGGCGGCACGGCGGTCGAGTGGTTAGCGCGCAGACCTCACAGCTAGGAGGACCGGGGTTCGATTCCACCCTCGGCCATCTCTGTGTGGAGTTTGCATGTTCTCCCCCGTGCATGCGTGGGTTTTCCCACATTCCAAAAACATGCTAGGTTAATTGGCGACTCCAAATTGTCCATAGGTATGAATGTGAGTGTGAATGGTTGTTTGTGTATATGTGCCCTGTGATTGGCTGTACCCCGCCTCTCGTCCAAAGACAGCTGGGATAGGCTCCAGCACCCCCCGTGACCCTCGTGAGGAAAAAGCGGTAGAAAATGAATGAATGAAACTAATCAATGTGTCATTTCTATTGCAAATGTTGATCCAAAAACGAATGAGGGGGGGGTACCTTATGCACCCAGTGAATGTGTTGCATACAGGAAATAAGGTACTACAAGCCAGGTTGGATTCATTCATTCATTCATTCTCTACCGCTTTTCCTCACGAGGGTCGCAGGGGGGGTGCTGGAGCCTATCCCATCCCCGTCTTCGGGCGAGAGGCGGGGTACATCCTGGACTGGTCGCCAGCCAATCACAGGGCACATATAGACAAACAACCATTCACACTCACATTCATATTTATGGACAATTTGGAGTCGCTAATTAACCTAGCATGTTTTTGGAATGTGGGAGGAAACCGGAGTACCCGGAGAAAACCCACGCATGCACGGGGAGAACATGCAAACTCCACACAGAGATGCCCGATGGTGGAATTGAACCCTGGTCTTCCAGCTGTGAGGTCTGCGTGCTAACCACTCGTCCGCCGTGCAGCCTTAAATGGAATATTTACGTTCTAAATTCTTTTTACCATTATTAGAGCCCTGTAGACATAAACTAACACCCACATAGTCACCTTTACACATTGCTAATACACAGGCTACGGGACACAACAGACAGACATAGCTAAGTAGTCAGCCTCCAGTTTATTTATTCTAAATTTAAAAAGGGGGCCCGTTACGCTCATTTCTCTGCCCTTTTCATTGACTTGTGGACTCCCATAGAGCAGCTACACACAATAACCAGCGCAGAAAGCTTTCTAGATCTTCTAGAATCTGCACCTATGCAAACTCCACACAGAGATGGCATCTGGAATTGAACACTGGTCTGCGTGCTAACCACTCGACCGCCGTGCAGCCAGTTTGGATTCATAATAAGGTATAACTGTAGAAGCAGTACAACATAGTACAAACCTGATGTTGCTTTCTGCTTACTGTCGAGGGTGCTCGTCGTGGTCCCAATTGAGGCAGTTCTTTTGGTTTTGGTGACAGCACTATTTGAAGCAGGATTCCCTCCAGCCATTGCTGCTAAAAGATCATCATTGCTTTTCACCTAAAAAAAAAAAAAAAATACACACAGTAAAAAAAAAGCTATTATGGACACAGTATCTAGTACACGGGCAACACATGGCGAGTCATACCTTAGACAGAGGTGCAGTACTGCTGATCTTGGCGCCAGGCTTTGCGGTGCCGCCGCCGCCGCCGCCGCCTGCAGCCTCAGCCTTCGATCGGTCAGCACTCGCCTTATTCACCGCAGGCCGGACTGACTTCTTCATACTGAGTTCGATGTTGTCGATACATTTACAGCGTTATCTGCGTATACAGACGGGGAGAATCGTCATGACTGTTGACGTCATCGATTATGTCGACACAAGAACTGTACAAGAACCTCCCATCCGTAACAAGTAGATTTTAGACCTGTGGGGAAAAATGTGGTTTGGTTCTATTTACTGCATCCCAAACCAGGTACTCCTGGCTTCCTGCCTACATTCTAAAACCACAAACAACAACCTTCTCATAATAGTGTACAAAGTAGCTCACAAATAATCCTTTGCCTTTTGCTTTCTTTATTGAAGCTTAAAACAGCAGGGAGGCATTTCCTTGCCAAAACAAGCACTTCCTGTGACGGCGTCGCCATGAATAAACAAATTTTAAAAAAAAACTATTAGAGAGACAGTACGTGCTTGCAGACAAGTAGGCCTCACTATGTTTGACACAGAGCAGATACTATTAAACCTTCATGTTACAAGCCAGAGCTACACTCAAACACTCCGAAACTATTCAGCAATATCAAGACCAGGGGTCTCAAACACGCGGCCCGACACTGATTTGAAAGATGTTAGTGCGGCCCGCGCAAGTTTGATATGGATGCTGTATGGTATCATGTACCCAGAAAAAATTATTACGTTTGATTAATGTTCATGTTAAAGGTTAAATAACTGTTAATAGTTATCCTCCCTATCCGTGTGGAAGTGGTAAGTTTTTGGCTGTTTAAGTTGAAAGGAAATAACTTGAAGGCTACCGTTTAGGTCGCTAGCTGTCTAGTTTGCGAGTTAGCATGTGTCTCAAGACCCTGCAGTTGCGCAATATGTTGTAAATAAAAAAAAAAGTATAAATGTGACTATAGTCGTGTTTTGTCATGTTTACAAACACGCGGCCCGCGAGCCCGCAGGACACTAATTTGAGGCCCCCGCCTTGATATGAAAGTTTAATGTTAGTGCGGCCCACGCAAGTTTGATATGGATGCTGTATGGTATCATGTACCCAGAAAAAATTATTACGTTTGATTAATGTTCATGTTAAAGGTTAAATAACTGTTAATAGTTATCCTCCCTATCCGTGTGGAAGTGGGAATTTTTTGGCTATTTAAGTTTAAAGGAAATAACTTGAAGGCTACCGTTTAGGTCGCTAGCTCTCTAGTTTGCGAGTTAGCATGTGTCTCAAGACCCTGCAGTTGCGCAATATGTTGTAAATAAAAAAAAAGTATAAATGTGACCATGAGTATCCAGGGATTCCCAAGCATTTTTTGTGGCCTGACACAATTCCAGATGGACCCCACAGAAGGAAAAGCTCAGTTTTATCCATTCACACATCCGCCCTCCCAACACACCACCACAAATACATTGCAGTCCTGTGACAAAGACCATACTAGCCTATTAAAGTAACTCAATACACAGCTATTATTGTCTAAATAGCTCCTTATAAAAGCATTCCTTACAATGAACATATCCAAATTGGGTCAAAGTGCCGATATTCCATTATTCCCTAACACTGCCTTAATCCTCTTCTGCTCAGGTTGTTACTGGAATCCTCGTCCATTCTTCTAAGATGACATCACATAGCGGGTGAATGTTCAATGTTCATCCTTCTTCTTGAAGATAACCCACAGGTTCTAGTCTGGAATAGACGTACTTGGCCACTCCGTCATTTGGAGTCGTGATCATGTCGGAAAACTGTGATGTGGAACAGATTACAAAGGGATGGGATAATGTTCTTCTTCATGAACTGCCCCAGTGCCGGCAGCACTCGTGTAATCCCGGACCATGACAGTACTACCACCATGGTTCAGTGTAAAGTATATATAAATGTATAGTCCCCTGAATCAATTAAATGGCCTATTCTAAAATAAGTATCATCTGAACCATCTTAAAAGACCGTCTCCTGCATCTTCTTCAATTGTGGAAGAAGATGCATCATCTACGGATATGTAACAATTACAATCTCATTAAGAACATGTCACTCAGTTACTCATCACATACTTTGGACCATAAATTGTTTGATTTAAAGTAAGTCAACATAGTAAACTCAGCATTCAGGGGGAAAAGAAAGTATCAAACCAAACCCAAGGGCGTAAGCCATCTAGCTAGTTAGCGCTCGACAAGCAGTGAGTTCAAGTTATTACACTTCCTGTTTGTGGTTGAGCTTTCAAAACAAAATCACATAATTGCGTTCCCAAACATTTCAATGGAAACTTCACAAACAATACTAATACACACCTTATATGCTAGTGTTGAAAATAGTAAACAAAAGTGATTTAAAAAGTAGCTGACGTTTTTTGAGTCCAGTTATACGAATGTGGTAAACTTATTTTGAAAAAATCCAAAACGACACATACAAGTAATTTTCACTAACTAGACAGTACTTCTAAAAACCTGGCTAAATAGCTATCCAATTGTTTCAACAAACATCACAAATGCACATGAATCTGGCATAAAAAACTACTATAACGACTCGACTGTCTAAATCCAGCCGTTAATTTCCTCTCGTGTGTTAGCAAAACTGTGACAACGCAAAAGGGTGCTAACGCTATTGTGGTGCTAACAGTGTTAGCATAGCCGGCAAACAAAATGGAAAGACGTGCTCAAACCTGCGTTTTCCTCTACTTTTTTTCCAGTTCGGGGTTTTGTTGTTAAAAGTGCGATGGAAGCCTGGTCTCGGTGCCGCAGCGGTTCTTAATCCCAACCGCAAGCAGGCAAGCAGCATCAATTCGGGACGTCAGCTCGCCTCTGCTGGCGGCAGCTAAGATTGATCCTCTGCACCCTCTTCTGGTCAGCATCACCTCGAAACACTTTTCATTCACCTTGATTTAATTTTACCTGTAAATGATCACAGTCTCGAATTTCCCTATCAATTTATCACGGAATTGTGATAATTGACACGGCGTGTCTCTTATATGTTTGATAGAACGTGCTTGAAATACTACTAATAGTTAAGAGATGTGCGAGTCATGATCGAGTCGTTCAAAACTTTTTTCTTTTTTTTTTACTGAATCGGGACTCACCGGTACTCGTCTCATTTAACTCGTTCAAGTTCACGCCTGAAAAACAATATTTTTTTACTCATATTTCTAATATAATAATAATCATATCGTATTCATAACACAGTGTTAATAAAAAAGTGCAGAATTTTTTAAATATTTTTTTTTTGTATTTTTCATTCTTTTTTAATAGATGTGCCTGCACCTACTATACCAATACAAATTCCTAGTATGTGTTTGATCATACCTGGCAATAAACCTTTTCTGATTATGATTCTGAAGAAGAAAGACAGCTTTATGACAATAATGTTAGGTAGTCTTTATTTCAAGAAATCATACATTACATTACACATTTGGCCATTGTTCACTAATTGTGTATTTTACATGAATCACAAGTAGAAAGTCTTAGTTTGTGCTAAACAATCACATGCAAAGATTTGGAAAAATAACTCTTCTTATAAGCACTGTCTGCTTTTTTTTTCTATTATTTATTTTTTACAGAGCTTTGCCATGAATACAATAAGGGGGGTATTAAGCCTGCTATTACCCCTGGAGTATTGGATATATTCCTTTTGAGCTTCATTACTGTGCAATGATGAGATTTATGATTGTAAAAATGTAAGTCAATGGCTCAATAAACTAAACAAGACAGTGTTTGGTAAGATACTAGAGTAGGAATGCAGTTAGAACACAGACAATCTTACATATATCAGATGAAAAATAAGAAAAACAGACAATATGAAGAACAGGCTCAAGCAGGAGTGTCCAAATCTTTGGACCATAAAATGGAAAAATTAAGAACGTGGGAGTAACTTTTAATACATTTTGTATATTAAAGATGCTAATAATCCAATATAAATCAATATATGCCAAGTTATCTGAAACAAATTAGATATCAAGTAATATATCGACATTTGGACACCCCTTGGTTAAAGGAACTGAAATTAAAATAAAACATTTAAACAGTAGATTCTTATTTATTTGCGCATGAAATGAAACACTTCCAATTTGAGTCCACTTCAACATGCCTGCATGTTGGGACAAAAAAACCCTTCAACTATTAAAAGGAATAATAATACTGTCAGCAGGCAAACATAGCATTATCCAAATTTTTAAAAATATTTAATTACGACAAATAATTGGTTGCACGGTGCACAAGCGGTTAGCATGTTGGCCTCACCTCTCTATTGTACTCAGGCTTCCTATCACATTCCTCTGAATTGTCCAGAGTTGTGAATGGTTGTTTGTCTACGTATATCTGCCTTGTGATTGGTCGACGACCAGTCCAGTAAATGCACAAGTAAATAGCAGAATTAACCTAATCATCTTGATACATTGACGTAGATGTTTTCCTCCGATTTAGGATCAACATTTTCAATAAAATTGACTGTTGTAATTATTCGATTAGCTTCAGTGACTTTTCTCTTCAATTGCCATTGTTCACTCGAGGCACAATCCAGTTTGAACCGTTTCAGGGACAGCGGTCACTACAGTGGCCACTCATTGGTCAACTTTTGTAAGTGCAAAAAAATTTTTTTTAAATGTTAAAAGATCAAACATAAACATGTTTTATACTGTTTACAATATGTTTTTGTTTATATTGGTTTACTTAAAACTATATTTAATCAGTTGTTCAAATGTATGTTGTCCACTCTAATGGACACATCACCAACTCCTTGAAAAATGTATGATTTTTTAAAATGAAGGTGATAATTTTTTTCCGAAAAAATAAGAAAAAAAATATTTTTATTATTTTTATTATTATAATGCGTGCATGAAAGGGTTAAGCCCTAAATATGCCTCACATACGATTAAACACATTTTAAAGTACAAGATGTATTATTCACCCCGAATGAATGACAATGTAAGAGGATCCCTGACAAACTGTGTCTCAACATACAACTATGATGCGTTCAAGGACACTGAACAAAGTGAGAAATCTCAATGCTTGATGAAAAAACATTATCGGTAAAGCATGAAGATATTCATTCATTCATTTTCTACCGCTTTTCCTCACGAGGATCGCGGAGGGTGCTGGAGCCTATCCCAGCTGTCTTAGACAGCACATATAGCACATATAGACAAACAACCATTCACACTCACATTCATACCTATGGATAATTTGGAGTCGCTAATTAACCTAGCATGTTTTTGGAATGTGGGAGGAAACCGGAGTACCTGGAGAAAACTCACACATGCACGGGGAGAACATGGCCAAGAGTGGGATTGAACCCGGGTCTCCTTAGCTGTGAGGTCTGCGCGCTAACCACTTGAGCACCGTGCAGTCGCATAAAGATATAAACATGTAAAAATTTGTGTTTTTTTATGTAATATTTATTTATTTCAGGTTGACGGTTTCAGTTTTTTTTTTTTTAACATAGGCCCTGCGTAAATTAATTTATCTTCCATGCATATTGATAAGACCGTAAAAAACAAACTTTACAAATTGACTCTTTGCGAATATGGACCTAATGTGCATAATGACAGGTGATCATCTAATATATACTAGTATATATATATGAAGATGAATTTCATCCATACATCAAATTAAGGGTGTAAAAGCAGCAGGTCTTGACTCATGACGTGATGGCTCCACCTTGTGGTAAAACTGTGCATCCTATTCCAGTGAGTCTTTTTTCTAAGCAGAACATTTTAGCCAATAGGATTCCAGTTATACTTCAGTTGAGAAGAGAAGGCTTTGCCGTTTGCTATCAGGTGTTGGAATGTTCTCCAGCTGAAGGAAATAGAGCAGAACCTGCACCTGTGACGAAGCAAAAATATCAGCACACAATCCACAAAGCAGTATTAGATGCCACCAACGGCCATGTTCTACCTGAGCCATGACCTCCAGGGACCAGCTGTCGTTCATGGAGATGGGCTGTGAGCTGTTTATGCTGAGTTTGCTGTCCTTGTCTGAAGGCCGGAGCAGAGTGGGGCCGAAAACGGTGGCCAGATTGTGCAGAGACATTTTGTTGATGCACTCGTTTTCAGACACTCTGTTAGAAAAAGGAAATTACATCGTAACAAAACATTCATTCATATATAGACAAACAACCATTCACACTCACATTCATACCTATGGACAATTTGGAGTCGCTAATTAACCTAGCATGTTTTTGGAATGTGGGAGGAAACCGGAGTACCCGGAGAAAACCCACGCATGCACGGGGAGAACATGTAAACTCCGCACAGAGATGCCCGAGCGGGGAATTGAACCCGGGTCTCCTAGCATGTGAGACCTGGCAAAACGGCAACAGCAGCAGAGTCAACTATAATGGGTAATATGAATGGAAAGATGACTGTAGGGGTGTTATTTCATTTCTAGAGGGCTCTATAAATATTAATTCATTAATTCATTAATTTTCTACCGCTTGTCGCGGGGGGTGCTGGAGCCTATCCCAGCTGTCTTCGGGCGAGAGGCGGGGTTACACCCTGGACTGGTGGCCAGCCAATCACAGGGCACATATAGACAAACAACCATTCACACTCACATTCATACCTATGGACAATTTGGAGTCGCTAATTAACCTAGCATGTTTTTTGGAATGTGGGAGGAAACCGGAATACCCGGAGAAAACCCACGCATGCACGGGGAGAACATGCAAATTGGAGGAATTGAACCCTGGTCTCCTAACTGTGAGGTCTGCGCGCTAACCACTAGACCGCCGTGCCGCCCTTGTAACAAAACAATACCACAATTTAAAGCATAGCCCACACTTCCTCAGCAGGAAGTTATCCAGCATGCTTTGTGGGCTATAAATGCTAAATATTATTTTGCATTGGTATAAGCATGTAATGTATGTTGATACATTGTGTGTTCCATATGTGTTTTTTTATTGCATTGTAAGTGCGGTACAAGGTGGTTGCACGGCGGTCTAGTGGTTAGCGCGCAGATCTCACAGCTAGGAGACCAGGGTTCAATTCCACCCTCGGTGGCCATCTCTGTGTGGAGTTTGCATGTTCTCCCCGTGCATGCGTGGGTTTTTCTCCGGGTACTCCGGTTTCGTCCCACATTCCAAAAACATGCTAGGTTAATTAGCGACTCCAAATTGTCCATAGGTATGAATGTGAGTGTGAATGGTTGTTTGTTTATATGTGCCCTGTGATTGGCTGATGACCACCAGTCCAGGGTGTACCCCGCCTCTCGCCCGAAGACAGCTGGGATAGGCTCCAGCACCCCCGTGACCCTCGTGAGGATAAGCGGTAGAAAATGAATGGATGAATGAATGAAGTGCGGTACACACACACACACACACATGTTAAATGTGCCTTACCTTTTCAGGTGATCCAGCAGGAAGAGGAAGGTGACCAAATTAGGCTCTGGTAGAGAAAGCAGCAGGTTGAGCATGCAGCTCTCCTTGGCCACACTGTCAGAGAGAGCTGTAAGAACAGGTTAGATGTAAGTCATATACAGCAGAGGTGTCGGGTATAGGAGCATCAATCCCACGGGTGTCCAATGTGCGGCCTGGGGGCCAAAACAATGACAGCAGCTACCTTGCACAAAAACATTAATTCATTCATTTTCTACCACTTATCCTCACAAAGGTCGCAGGAGGTGCTGGAGCCTATCCCAGCTGTCTTCTGGCGAGAGGCGGGGTACACCCTTGATATTAACTATTTTTTTGCGTTATAATGCACAGAAAAGGCAAATAAATATGTGTTCATGTTTCACATAAGGATTGTGAATGATGGGCAAAATTGCTCAAAAAGTGCAGTTCCCCTTTAATCCATCCATTTTCTACTGGATGTCTTCTTGTCCTGAGCTGGAGCCTACCCCAGCTGACCTTTTAACCATTCATTCATTCATTTTCAACCGCTTATTTTCTACCGCGGGGTGCTGGAGCCTATCCCAGCTGTCTTCAGGCGAGAGGCGGGGTACACCCTGGACTGGTGGCCAGCCAATCACAGGGCACATATAGACAAACAACCATTCACACTCACATTCATACCTATGGACAATTTGGAGTCGCTAATTAACCTAGCATGTTTTTGGAATGTGGGAGGAAACCGGAGTACCCGGAGAAAACCCACGCATGCACGGGGTGAACATGGCCGAGAGTGGGATTGAACCCGGGTCTCCTTAGCTGTGAGGTCTGCGCGCTAACCACTTTTCCACCGTGCAGTAGCATAAAGATATAAACATGTAAAAAATTGTGTTTTTTTTAATGTAATATTTATTTATTTCAGGTTGACGGTTTCAAACTCCACACAAGGTGGAATTGAACCCTGGTCTCCTAGCTGTGAGGTCTGCGCGCTAACCACTAAACCGCCGTGCCGCCCCGCCCTTACATACAGTATGATTAATTTGCTGTTGAAAATCGAGTAGAATTACTCACCAACACCCCCAGAAAAGTTGGGGTACAGCTCATCAGTGAAAAGAGGCTCCGGCAGCTCCCGGAAATACAACTTGAGCGTCCCGGCGATGGCGTTGACGTCCATGTCCCTCATCATCACAGACACGTCCTTGTTGTCTAGCAGGAAGAAGACAAATTGGAAATAAACATTGAACTATGGAAGAAAGTATGCTCATATAAGGATGCCCAGCAACCTGTGACATCACAGGGAGCCAGTGTTAGAAAAAACTCTCTGAAACCGAGCATTCAGGGTTGCCGTAGGTAGCTGCTACCAGTGACAGCTAGGCTAAACCGTTGTGGCCAGAAAGTCCAAAGTCATCGACTTCATTTTGGTCTCAAAATGTCGAACATGGAACTCACTGCAATCGAAGGCAGCCTTCAGAGCTTGGATATCCGTTGCCACGCCAGACACTCTGTAGATGCCCACTTCTTCCATCCCTCGGCGCTCTATCTCCTCAACACACTGCCTCACAATGAGAGGAACCTTGGAGCGCTCCCGTCTGTCGAAGCGTGCAAAAGGCAGACTTTGTTCAATCGACAGACAAGAACATATAACGCATCTTTCATATCAGATCTTTAGGATTCCAGTAAACATCACAAAAAGAGTTCTACTGAAACGTGTCATGGATGATGAACTTACTTTGTGACGACATGGATTTTCACCCCAAACACACCGGACTGTTTCCGTGAAGGCATACGCTTGAGACTGAACTCTCTGCTGGTGAACTTCATGGAAAGCTTGACCTCAACCTGGACATGGAAGATAGAATGAGAAAAGCCTCTTACATGACGCCTGGTCAATAAGTCCTTAAAGCTGCATTAACTGCTAGCCATAACACATTCAGTGGAATTTAGGAATCGCTCAACGATATCGTCATGTATCCCAGGGGTGTCCCAAAAGACCCACGGCTCGTTCTTCAATATTGTAAACACAGACCACATTAAAAAAAAATTGAAATGTAGAAATATACTAGGAATGTGTTGAAATCTATTGATCGACTGAGGATCGAACCAGCAGTCATCAGGTTTGGAGACAACCTGAGCTATGCCCACACGAAGTTAAATGAAATGCTGCCCCCTACTGATGAATCAGTACCAATCCGATGGCTGTTGGTTCGATCCTCGTGTAACTGTTCATGTTTATACATAATGTTTATATATAAAAATGGAGAATGGTTGAAATGTATCAACATGTATCAACAATTACACGAGGATCGAACCAACAGCCATCGTGTTGGATGAATCAGTACCAATCCAACAGCTGTTAGTTCGATCCTCATGTAATTGTTCATGTTTATACATCATGTTTATATCTAAAAATCGAGAATGATTGAAATGCATCAACATGTATCAACAATTACACGAGGATCGAACCAACAGCCATCGTGTTGGATGAATCAGTGCCAACCCGATGGCTGTTGGTTCGATCCTTGTGTAATTGTTCATGTTTATACATCATGTTTATATATAAAAATGGAGAATGGTTGAAATGTATCAACATGTATCAACAATTACACGAGGATCGAACCAACAGCCATCGTGTTGGATGAATCAGTGCCAACCCGATGGCTGTTGGTTCGATCCTTGTGTAATTGTTCATGTTTATACATCATGTTTATATATAAAAATGGAGAATGGTTGAAATGTATCAACATGTATCAACAATTACACGAGGATCGAACCAACAGCCATCGTGTTGGATGAATCAGTACCAACCCGATGGCTGTTGGTTCGATCCCCGTGTAATTGTTCATGTTTATACATAATGTTTAGATATAAAATGGAGAATGATTGAAATGTATCAACATGTATCAACAATTACACAAGGATCGAACCAACAGCCATCGGGTTGGTACTGATGAATCAGTACCAATCTGTACCAATGAATCAGTACCAATCCGATGGCTGTTGGTTCGATCCTCGTGTAATTGTTCATGTTTATAATTAATGTTTATATATAAAAATGGAGAATGGTTGAAATGTATCAACATGTACCAACAATTACACGAGGATCGAACCAACAGCCATCGTGTTGGATGAATCAGTACCAATCCAACAGCTGTTAGTTCGATCCTCGTGTAATTGTTCATGTTTATACATCAATTTTTATATATAAAAATGGAGAATGATTGAAATGTATCAACATGTATCAACAATTACACGAGGATTGAACCAACAGCCATCGTGTTGGATGAATTAGTACCAATCCAACGGCTGTTGGTTCGATCCTCGTGTAATTGTTCATGTTTATACATCATGTTTATATATAAAAATGGAGAATGATTGAAATGTATCAACATGTATCAACAATTACACGAGGATCGAACCAACAGCCATCGTGTTGGATGAATCAGTACCAACCCGATGGCTGTTGGTTCGATCCTCGTGTAATTGTTCATGTTTATACATCATGTTTATATATAAAAATGGACAATGATTGAAATGTATCAACATGTATCAACAATTACACGAGGATCGAACCAACAGCCATCGTGTTGGATGAATCAGTACCAACCCGATGACTGTTGGTTCGATCCCCGTGTAATTGTTCATGTTTATACATAATGTTTATATATAAAAATGGAGAATGGTTGAAATGTATCAACATGTACCAACAATTACACGAGGATTGAACCAACAGCCATCGTGTCGGATGAATTAGTACCAATCCAACAGCTGTTAGTTCGATCCTCGTGTAATTGTTCATGTTTATACATCATGTTTATATCTAAAAATCGAGAATGATTGAAATGCATCAACATGTATCAACAATTACACAAGGATAGAACCAACAGCCATCGTGTTGGATGAATCAGTACCAACCCGATGGCTGTTGGTTCGATCCTTGTGTAATTGTTCATGTTTATACATCATATTTAGATATAAAAATGAAGAATGATTGAAATGTAATAACATGTATCAACAATTACACGAGGATCGAACCAACACCCATCATGTCGGATGAATCAGTACCAATCCAACGGCTGTTGGTTCGATCCTCGTGTAATTGTTCATGTTTATACATCAATTTTTATATATAAAAATGGAGAATGATTGAAATGTATCAACATGTATCAACAATTACACGAGGATCGAACCAACAGCCATCGTGCTGGATGAATCAGTACCAACCCGATGGCTGTTGGTTCGATCCTTGTGTAATTGTTCATGTTT
This sequence comes from Doryrhamphus excisus, assembly GCF_037039965.1. NCBI lineage: Eukaryota > Metazoa > Chordata > Actinopteri > Syngnathiformes > Syngnathidae > Doryrhamphus > Doryrhamphus excisus. The sequence continues at coordinate 23,351,419 of NC_136359.1, forward strand.
ATACATCATGTTTATATATAAAAATGGAGAATGATTGAAATGTATCAACATGTATCAACAATTACACGAGGATTGAACCAACAGCCATCATGTTGGATGAATTAGTACCAATCCAACGGCTGTTGGTTCGATCCTCGTGTAATTGTTCATGTTTATACATCATGTTTATATATAAAAATGGAGAATGATTGAAATGTATCAACATGTACCAACAATTACACGAGGATCGAACCAACAGCCATCGTGCTGGATGAATCAGTACCAACTCGATGGCTGTTGGTTCGATCCTCATGTAATTGTTCATGTTTATACATCAATTTTTATATATAAAAATGGAGAATGATTGAAATGTATCAACATGTACCAACAATTACACGAGGATCGAACCAACAGCCATCGTGTGGGATGAATCAGTACCAACTCGATGGCTGTTGGTTCGATCCTCATGTAATTGTTCATGTTTATACATCAATTTTTATATATAAAAATGGAGAATGATTGAAATGTATCAACATGTATCAACAATTACACGAGGATTGAACCAACAGCCATCGTGTTGGATGAATCAGTACCAACCCGATGGCTGTTGGTTCGATCCTTGTGTAATTGTTCATGTTTATACATAATGTTTATATATAAAAATGGAGAATGATTGAAATGTATCAACATGTATCAACAATTACACGAGGATCGAACCAACAGCCATCGTTTTGGATGAATTAGTACCAATCCAACAGCTGTTAGTTCGATCCTCGTGTAATTGTTCATGTTTATACATCATGTTTATATCTAAAAATCGAGAATGATTGAAATGCATCAACATGTATCAACAATTACACGAGGATCGAACCAACAGCCATGGTGTCGGATGAATCAGTACCAATCCAACGGCTGTTGGTTCGATCCTCGTGTAATTGTTCATGTTTATACATCAATTTTTATATATAAAAATGGAGAATGATTGAAATGTATCAACATGTATCAACAATTACACAAGGATTGAACCAACAGCCATCGTGTTGGATGAATCAGTACCAACCCGATGGCTGTTGGTTCGATCCTCATGTAATTGTTCATGTTTATACATAAATATAAAAATGGAGAATGGTTGAAATGTATCAACATGTACCAACAATTACACGAGGATCGAACCAACAGCCATCGTGTTGGATGAATCAGTACCACCCCGATGGCTGTTGGTTCGATCCTTGTGTAATTGTTCATGATCATACATAATGTTTATATATAAAAATGGAGAATGATTGAAATGTATCAACATGTATCAACAACGAGGATCGAACCAACAGCCATCGTGCTGGATGAATCAGTACCAACCCGATGGCTGTTGGTTCGATCCCCGTGTAATTGTTCATGTTTATACATAATGTTTATATATAAAAATGGAGAATGATTGAAATGTATCAACATGTACCAACAATTACACGAGGATCGAACCAACAGCCATCGTGTCGGATGAATCAGTACCAATCCAACAGCTGTTGGTTCGATCCTCGTGTAATTGTTCATGTTTATACATCATGTTTATATATAAAAATGGAGAATGATTGAAATGTATCAACATGTACCAACAATTACACGAGGATCGAACCAACACCCATCGTGTCGGATGAATCAGTACCAATCCAACGGCTGTTGGTTCGATCCTCGTGTAATTGTTCATGTTTATACATCATGTTTATATATAAAAATGGAGAATGGTTGAAATGTATCAACATGTATCAACAATTACACGAGGATCGAACCAACAGCCATCGTGCTGGATGAATCAGTACCAACTCGATGGCTGTTGGTTCGATCCTTGTGTAATTGTTCATGTTTATACATAATGTTTATATATAAAAATGGAGAATGATTGAAATGTATCAACATGTACCAACAATTACACGAGGATCGAACCAACAGCCATCGTGTCGGATGAATCAGTACCAATCCAACGGCTGTTGGTTCGATCCTCGTGTAATTGTTCATGTTTATACATAATGTTTATTTATAAAAATGGAGAATGATTGAAATGTATCAACATGTATCAACAATTACACGAGGATCGAACCAACAACCATCGGGTTGGTACTGATGAATCAGTTCCGACCAGTTCGATCCTTGTGTAATTGTTCATGTTTATACATAATGTTCATATATAAAAATGGAGAATGACTGAAATGTATCAACATGTATCAACAATTACACGAGGATCGAACCAACACCCATCGAGTTGGTACTGATTCATCAGTAGGGGGCAGCATTTCATTTACCTTCATGTCTGTTTTTTTTAACCAGACTAAAAATGGCAGAATTTGAAATATTTTATTCCACTTCATTTTTTTCAGTCGTACTGAAAAATCTGATGGTTGCTGATTCGATCCTCAGTTGGGGAGTAGATTTGAACCCATTTCTAGGATATTCCTACATTGATTTTACATTTCAGTTCAGCATTAGCCATTAGCCTTAGCATTAAAATTGCTTCACAAGGATTTGACTAAGAAGGACAGTAAAAGAAACCTCAAATAATACATTTTTTAAACATATTTACAATTTCTTATTGCCTTACTGTTAGTATTACTGTCTGACGTCAACTTAAGCAGTTGTCAACTAGGAATTGCTTGCACATTTACTTAAGTACATAAGGAGAATTGATGATAATGAAGGATTTTTCAACAGTTTTCATATGAACGACTCATTCGGGTATCTAATTTTATGTGAAGAAAATCGTTCAAGCATGTACGCCTACGTCAAGTAGTGGACCAAGACTTAATAAGTTGGTCAACACGGACATAAAGGACATTTATTTAATTGAGTTCCATTGAATAACTTATATCTCTTTATTGACTTACCCCATTCATAGCAATAACCGTCCTCTGCCAGTCTTTGTTTTGCAGGTTCTGTGGATCCAACTGTGAAAAGAAAATGGTCAAAGTCATGATCATGTTTGCAGTACGGCAGAACGATTCTGTAGTAACATCCCATCACTATACCACATGATACCAACAATGGATCAAATCATACCTCCCGTATCCATTCATAACTGCAACCTCCTAAATTACGCATCTGTCCTAAAGTGTTCCCCCAAGGTTCAGTTCTGGACCTGAAATACCACTGATCACAAATCGATTCGCATTTCGATCTCTGCCACGCACACAAACACTGACTGTACAACAATTTCCTAAAATTTAACTACAGTAAAGTCTCGTTATATCGATATTCTCGGGAGTCGGAAAAAATATCGATATAACCGGACTATCCATATATCCGATCCTGCGCCGAACTGCATTAAAAGTGGGCAATAATGCACTCGACATTGTTCTATACACACGAGAGAAACCACGAACGCCAGCATGTACATATGAAAAACAGTGATTATTGCAAGCGATAAAAAGATATCTGAATACAACACAATTAAATACATGTATTTGTACGCTTGTGTCTTCGTTGGAATAGGTGTGTATGCTATGTCAGTTGGTTCTTCACCCTCATCATCCTCGTCATCCTCGTCATGAAAACACTAAGTCTATTCACTGAATCTTCCCTCTAAATTATACAAATATTTACTCCTTTACTTCAAAAGATTGTTTAATACTTACCTCATATTAATTACCTGTAATCCTCTAATTACCGTCCGTCGGTGGAAAAGCCGAAACGGTGTTAGCCGAAAATCAAACAATACGCCGTTTACAGATTTCTCTAATGGTTGTATTGAAATCCTTAAGCAAAGATTGATTTAAGCTGCTTTTGTATCGATATAAGCAGACCAAATTGGCTGGCTGGAGATGAAAAGGGCATCGTAGTAACCGGGTTATCATAATAACCGGGTATCGTACTAACCGGAACTAATTATATCATAAAAGACTAGAAATTTGCCGGGAAATGAAAATAGTATCGTAATAAACAGTACTATCGATATAACCGATATCGATATAACGAGACTTTACTGTATAGTAAAACAGAATTCATCAATATTGGTCCAAAATCTCATAGTCAATAAATGCAAGCTCCTCAGTCCAACTCCCCAGGGTCCTCTAAGCACATCCAGTTTAAGGTCCTATTCTTCACCCACAAAGCCATTCATGACCTGGACTGCTTCTGTTGGAAACAAGCCTTCTCCATGGATGCCCTCTCCCATCAGAAGCCATCAGTGAATGGCAAAATTTTTATGAATAATTGATACACTCATGGGCTGCACGGCCATATTTCATACGGTTCGGTTTTCGACTGACCTTTTCAAACTGATGAATAACAAAAATATATATAATAATCCCTCGATCTGGTGTACATATTATGTTGCGTGCATAATGTTATTAAAATAAACAATTATTTTTAAAAATAAAATAAAATAAAATAAAATAAAATAAAATAAAATAAAATAAAATAAAATAAAATAATTTTTTTAAAGATATATACAGTCACAAAAAAAATTAGACCATCTTTATTTCTTCTGTGTGAATGAATAACAAAAATATATATAATAATCCCTCGATCTGGTGTACATATTATGTTGCGTGCATAATGTTATTAAAATAAACAATTATTTTTAAAAATGTAAATAAAATAAAATAAAATAAAATAAAATAAAATAAAATAAAATAAAATAAAATAAAATAAAATAAAATAAAATAAAATAAAATAAAATAAAATAAATTAAAATAAAATAAAATAAAATAATTTTTTATTAAAGATATATACAGTCACAAAAAAAATTAGACCATCTTTGTTTCTTCTGTTTGAATGAATAACAAAAATACATATCATAATCCCTCGATCTGGTGTACATATTATGTTGCGTGCATAATGTTATTAAAATGAACAATTATTTTTAAAAATGTAAATAAAATAAAATAAAATAAAATAAAATAAAATAAAATAAAATAAAATAAAATAAAATAAAATAAAATAAATACTATATTAAAAAGATGCTGTATACAACACATGTGTGAACATTCCACCACCATATGTCATGTTCCACATGTCAATATCAGCTGATATTGGTATCAGAAATTTAGTTTAGAGTTGGATGATATCGGGGTTGTCAGCCAAAAAAAAGCCAATATGGGACATCACTAGTAAACAATGGTACTACATGTATGCGTACGTGAAAGAGATGTGTTTTCTACAACAACAACAAAAAATGTGACCAAAATTTCGCCAATTTGCCAAGTCCAAGTCCTCCTTTACCTTTGGTCTGAGCAGACTGCTCCGGACTCTGTCCCAAAGACGAGCCCCTGAACTCGAAGATCTCCTGGGAGTCATGTCCACCTCTTCTTCCAGTGCACTAAACATCTGATACTCACTTTCTTCACTGGGATTGCACTCACTCATCATTTTTCCTGGCATGAACCCCGTCACCTTTCTAAAATGTCTCCTTCACTGACAACAAAACAGGAAACCGTTCCGACTGTGAGCACACATCCAATAATCTTTTTGCCTTGGCATCTTGAAAATCTTCCTTAAAGAAGCTCAGGATTCTTCCCAAACGTTCCATAGATATTGTAACACAGTCGATTTCACATGATGCTTTATTCCACAGCATCGGAGAAAGCAACAAAGCCATGCAGCCTTGCTGACCATGCTACCTTTGTGTTGGTCTACTTTTCTTGGTGGATTTGTGGGATTAACGCCCGAAGAATCCCCTCCTACCCTCATTATCAACGTGTCGACGCCTGCTGCTGCTTCTCACTGTCACAACCACAGAGTGGCAACTCAAGCTGACCACAATAGGATTGTCTGATTAGCACAAACGACAACATGTTAACATTCTCTTCACCTAAGCCAAGGGGCGTCACAACTGTGTCGATTGTTATTTATTGGCCTTTATAACAATACATTCAATTAATTAATTAGCATACATGTCAATGTTTGCAAGATGAAGTATTGCTCCAGAAAAATATCTGGAAATTTGGGGGAAAAAATAATAATTTAAGACACAATTTTCCACTACCACCCCAATTGTATAGTATTATTTGTTTCATTTTTTTGTTTCAAGTACCAAGCACACATTTTTGGTGAGGATTATAATAAAGATTACATCTGGTGTAAAAGTAAGGACACATTTCATACCAACAGTAAAATATGGTGGTGGTAGTGTGAAGGTCATGTTGGCAAGATGGAGTATTGCTCCAGAAAAATATGGGGAAATTTTTTTGGGAAAAAAAATTGAATTTAAGACACAATTTTCCACTACCAATTTTCCAGAAAAATATGGGGACATTTTTTGGGGAAAAAATTGAATTTAAGACACAATTTTCCACTACCACCTCAATTGTATAGTATTATTTGTTTCATTTTTTTGTTTCAAGTACCAAGCACACATTTTTGGTGAGGATTAGAATAAAGATTACATCTGGTGTAAAAGTAAGGCCACATTTCATACCAACAGTAAAATATGGTGGTGGTAGTGTGAAGGTCATGTTTGCAAGATGAAGTATTGCTCCAGAAAAATATGGGGAAATTTTTTTGGGAAAAAAATTGAATTTAAGACACAATTTTCCACTACCAATTTTCCAGAAAAATATGGGGAAATTTTTGGGGGAAAATTTTGAATTTAAGACACAATTTTCCACTACCACCTCAATTGTATAGTATTATTTGTTTCATTTTTTTGTTTCAAGTACCAAGCACACATTTTTGGTGAGGATTAGAATAAAGATTACATCTGGTGTAAAAGTAAGGACACATTTCATACCAACAGTAAAATATGGTGGTGGTAGTGTGAAGGTCATGTTGGCAAGATGGAGTATTGCTCCAGAAAAATATGGGGAAATTTTTTTGGGGAAAAAAAATGAATTTAAGACACAATTTTCCACTACCAATTTTCCAGAAAAATATGGGGAAATTTTTGGGGGAAAAATTTGAATTTAAGACACAATTTTCCACTACCACCTCAATTGTATAGTATTATTTGTTTCATTTTTTTGTTTCAAGTACCAAGCACACATTTTTGGTGAGGATTATAATAAAGATTACATCTGGTGTAAAAGTAAGGACACATTTCATACCAACAGTAAAATATGGTGGTGGTAGTGTGAAGGTCATGTTTGCAAGATGAAGTATTGCTCCAGAAAATTATGAGGAAATTGTTTTGGGAAAAAAAATTGAATTTAAGACACAATTTTCCACTACCAATTTTCCAGAAAAATATGGGGAAATTTTTGGGGGAAAAATTTGAATTTAAGACACAATTTTCCACTACCACCCCAATTGTATAGTATTATTTGTTTCATTTTTTTGTTTCAAGTACCAAGCACACATTTTTGGTGAGGATTATAATAAAGATTACATCTGGTGTAAAAGTAAGGACACATTTCATACCAACAGTAAAATATGGTGGTGGTAGTGTGAAGGTCATGTTTGCAAGATGAAGTATTGCTCCAGAAAAATATGGGGAAATTTTTGGGGGAAAAAATTTTGAATTTAAGACACAATTTTCCACTACCACCCCAATTGTATAGTATTATTTGTTTCATTTTTTCCGACAAGTACCAAGCACACATTTTTGGTGAGGATTATAATAAAGATTACATCTGGTGTAAAAGTAAGGCCACATTTCATACCAACAGTAAAATATGGTGGTGGTAGTGTGAATGTCATGTTTGCAAGATGAAGTATTGCTCCAGAAAAATATGGGGACATTTTTTTGGGAAAAAAAATTGAATTTAAGACACAATTTTTCACTACCAATTTTCCAGAAAAATATGGGGAAATTTTTTTGGGAAAATTTTGAATTTAAGACACAATTTTCCACTACCACCTCAATTGTATAGTATTATTTGTTTCATTTTTTTGTTTCAAGTACCAAGCACACATTTTTGGTGAGGATTATAATAAAGATTACATCTGGTGTAAAAGTAAGGACACATTTCATACCAACAGTAAAATATGGTGGTGGTAGTGTGAAGGTCATGTTTGCAAGATGAAGTATTGCTCCAGAAAAATATGGGGAAATTTTTTTGGGAAAAAAATTTGAATTTAAGACACAATTTTCCACTACCACCCCAATTGTATAGTATTATTTGTTTCATTTTTTTGTTTCAAGTACCAAGCACAAATTTTTGGTGAGGATTAGAATAAAGATTACATCTGGTGTAAAAGTAAGGACACATTTCATACCAACAGTAAAATATGGTGGTGGTAGTGTGAAGGTCTGGGGCTGTTTCTCTGCTTCAGGACCTGGAAAACTTGCTGTTATAAATTGAACCATGAATTATGCGGTCTACTTAAAAATCCATGTATTTAAATAAGAATGGGAGCCTGTATAAATTGTGGCCGATTTTACGGCTCTTAACTGTACCAAAAATTTTCTTGCAAAAAACGTATGATTACATCTTTTGTAGCAAATGAGTTAATGCGTCTTTGAGTACTCTGAAAAGCACTATACAAAAAAAAGTATTATTATTATTATTAAATGACACATTTTGATTATTTTGAAGGCGGACGGTGTTTGAGTGGTTTGGGCGCAGGCCACACAGCTAGGAGACTTGCGTTCGATTCCCCGCTGGTGCAGTTTGTATTTTCCATGGGGTTTTTTTCCGGGGACTCCGCTTTCTTCCCACATTCCAAAAACATTAATTCATTCATTTTCTACCGCTTTTTCTCACGAGGGTTGTGGGGGGGGGGGGGGTGCTGGAGCCTATCCCAGCCGTCTTCGGACGAGAGGAGACGCTGACACACCAAAGGTCATAAAAGTGCTCGAGTGTCGTTCTATCCGCAGGCCACACAACACAACAGAGTCGGACACACCTCCCCATCAGGGAAATCCCTTCACTGGTTGATCAAAGAGTGCTTTGTGAGTCCCTGTGGCATACTCTGGACCGGCGCCAACAGCACATTTGGTCAACCTAAAGTCTTAATCCACCCTCTGTCACAACAGGTTCAGATGAAGTGACCCATGAGCTAACACATAGCAGAGTTACTTTTCAACACACAAATAGGAGTCCCACAGGCGGGATCAGACAAAGAAGCGTGACCCGGGTCAGCAATGCAGATCATTCGCCACAAAGTTTAAAGTTACTGCAATAAATAGAGGGAGGAATCAAACACAGGTAATAGCTGTACTTTCTTTACAAAATAGTTCAACTATTCATTTGCAACGTATATTGTTCTCCATTGTGTCCCATACTTGGAGCCAAACTGGCAGACATTAAGTCAGTATGTGATATGTAAAATATCACTTACTTCATCAAAGTAGTTTTATCAAATAAAACTATTTTTATTTTTATTTTTATTTTTATTTTTATTTTTATTTTTATTTTTATTTTTATTTTTATTTTTATTTTTATTTTTATTTTTATTTTTATTTTTATTTTTATTTTTATTTTAAATTAAATTAAATTAAATTATTATAAAATTATTACACAATTATAAAATATTAAATTCAATTCAATTATTATAAAATTATTATAAAATTATTATAAAATTATTATAAAATTATTATAAAATTATTATAAAATTATTATAAAATTATAAAATATTAAATTAAATAAAAATAAAAATAAATTGAATTTTGATTTTTAAAAATAAAAATAAAAGAAATGAAATTTTAATTTTAATTTTAATTTTAATTTTAATTTTAATTTTAATTTTAATTTTAATTTTAATTTTAATTTTAATTTTAATTTTAATTTTAATTTTAATTTTAATTTTAATTTTAATTTTAATTTTAATTTTAATTTGGTGCTGTTTTGTTGAATGTGATTCAAACATCTAAGTATTCACAGCACAAAAACGAGGCAAGTACAATATAGCTACACTACATAAAATTCATTTCATTTCCAAACTGTACTTTGGAATGAAAAAAAAATTGGTTATTTCAATAAAATAAATGTTTAAAAAGGCATGGAATTGTAACTTTTTGGATGGAAAATATATTGAACCATGACTTAATCAGGTGTGTCCACATGTTTTCCACTGAGTGACATTGTGTATTAGTGTGAACTTAGTATGTATGATTGTTATTATTATATTTTCATTTTACATTATATATTTTTTTACATTTTTTAAATGTTACAAATATTTCAACTTTGTTCTTGTACATTTTGTGTTCTTAATATTATGACTTTATTGTCATATTTTGACTTTGTTATCAGCACTTTCCCATCATTATTTTATCTTTATTCTTGTAAAATGCACTTATTTTTCCTTTTTGCTGATATTTTTTTTCTTTTCATATTTAACTGTAGTTTTAGAAAGTGCAGAGTATACAAAACTGTGGTTTGGCCTACAGACAGTGCCACTGAGGAAAAGACAGGAAGCTAGAGGTAGCAGAGATGAAGATTGGGTGTGACCAGGATGGATAGGATCAGGAAGGAGTGCATGAGAGGGACATTCCATGTTATAGGCCTTGGAGATAAAGTCAGAGAGGCCAGACTGAGATGGTTGGGACATTTCCAGAGGAGAGATAGTCAATATATTGGTAGAAGGATGCTACCAGGTAGGAGGCGTAGAAGAAGACCAAAGAGGAGGTTTATGGATGTAGTGAAGGAGGACATGAGGGTAGTTGGTGTGAGCGAGACAGATGCAGAAGAAAGATTTGGATGGAAATTGATTTGCTTGGGAAAAGCCGGAATAGAAAGAAGAAGAAGAACAGCAGAGGGCCAATTAAAAAAACAACCATGTGCTGTAAATGGCCCACAGGCTGCACATTGGACATCACTACACTAAAATTTTGAACCCAACTATGAATTTTCTGTATTTTTATATCTATTAAATATTAAGTTAAAGCATTGTGACGTTAAACAAAATAAAATATTTTCCTTTAAGGGGCAAAAAAAAGAAAACCAATTCCAAATTCTTCTACCTTGATCTGTCCTTTGGCCACAATCTTGTCTGTCATCTCGCCATCTTCTTTGCTCTGTTTGGGTTTGCTGCAGGACTTTTCATAGCAGAGCAGCCTCAACGTCTGAGATCCTTCCAGCTCAATTTCAAACTCCTTGCATGCAAACAAGAACACACAAGTTTCCACCCGGTGAGCATCAATGAAAAAGCGATTGCCCCCTAAACCTAATAACTGGTTGCACCACTCTTAGCAGCAACAACTGCAATCAAGCATTGGCGATAACTTGCAATTAGTCTCTCTGTGGAAGAATGTTGCCCCACTCATCTTTGTATAATTGTTGTAATTCAGCCACAATGGAGGAGTTGTTATGGGGCCTTTTGTGACCTCTTGGATGAGTCGCCACAATGCTCCTGGGGTCATTTTGGTTGGGCGGCTACTCCTGGGAAGGTTCACCACTATCCCATGTTTTCACCATTTATGGATAATGGCTCTCACTGTGGTTTGCTGGAGTCCCAAAGCTTTATAAATGGCTTTATAAACAAAATCTTAATTAATCTGACCTAAGTTATATTTTAACAGGGGGGGTGGGGGGGGGGCAATCGCTATGTCTTTCTCTATTCTGGGTCTCACTTTCTTGTGGTGGAGTCATGACCTCACCTTATCTGAGGTAAGTGAGGCCTGCAGTTCTTTGGATGTTGTTGTGGGGCCTTTTGTGACCTCTTGGATGAGTCGCCACAATGCTCCTGGGGTAATTTTGGTTGGGCGGCTACTCCTGGGAAGGTTCACCACTATTCCATGTTTTCACCATTTATGGATAATGGCTCTCACTGTGGTTTGCTGGAGTCCCAAAGCTTTATAAACGGCTTTATAAACTAAAAGTTAATTAATCTGACTTAAGATATATTTTAACAGGGGGGGTGGGGGGGGGGCAATCACTATGTCTTTCTCTATTCCGGGTCTCACTTTCTTGTGGTGGAGTCATGACCTCACCTTATCTGAGGTAAGTGAGGCCTGCAGTTCTTTGGATGTTGTTGTGGGGCCTTTTGTGACTTCTTGGATGAGTCGCCACAGTGCTCCTGGGGTCATTTTGGTTGGTCGGCTACTCCTGGGAAGGTTCACCACTATTCCATGTTTTCACCATTTGTGGATAATGGCTCTCACTGTGGTTTGCTGGAGTCCCAAAGCTTTATAAACGGCTTTATAAACTAAATCTTAATTAATCTGACTTAAGTTATATTTTAACAGGGGGGGTGGGGGGGGCAATCACGATGTCTTTCTCTATTCTGGGTCTCACTTTCTTGTGGTGGAGTCATGACCTCACCTTATCTGAGGTAAGTGAGGCCTGCAGTTCTTTGGATGTTGTTGTGGGGCCTTTTGTGACCTCTTGGATGAGTCGCCACAATGCTCCTGGGGTCATTTTGGTTGGTCGGCTACTCCTGGGAAGGTTCACCACTATTCCATGTTTTCACCATTTGTAGATAATGGCTCTCACTGTGGTTTGCTGGAGTCCCAAAGCTTTATAAATGGCTTTATAAACAAAATCTTAATTAATTTGACTTAAGTTATATTTTAACAGGGGGGGTGGGGGGGCAATCACTTTGTCTTTCTCAATTCCGGGTCTCACGTTCTTGTGGTGGAGTCATGACCTCACCTTATCTGAGGTAAGTGAGGCCTGCAGTTCTTTGGATGTTGTTGTGGGGCCTTTTGTGACCTCTTGGATGAGTCGCCACAATGCTCCTTGGGTAATTTTGGTTGGTCGGCTACTCCTGGGAAGGTTCACCACTATTCCATGTTTTCACCATTTGTGGATAATGGCTCTCACTGTGGTTTGCTGGAGTCCCAAAGCTTTCTCTATTCCGGGTTTCACTTTCTTGTGGTGGAGTCATGAACACGGACCTTATCTGAGGTAAGTGAGGCCTGCAGTTCTTTGGATGTTGTTGTGGGGCCTTTTGTGACCTCTTGGATGAGTCGCCACAATGCTCCTGGGGTCATTTTGGTTGGTCGGCTACTCCTGGGAAGGTTCACCACTATTCCATGTTTTCACCATTTGTGGATAATGGCTCTCACTGTGGTTTGCTGGAGTCCCAAAGATTTATAAACGGCTTTATAAACTAAATCTTAATTAATGTGACTTAAGTTATATTTTAACAGGGGGGGGGGATCATTTTTTTCACACTGAACAAAACTGCATTTTGTGTTTAGTTGTCATTAACTAATATTTATTTTGGTGTGATGATCTGAAACATTTCCATGTAGGAAAGATGTCAATAAATATTAACTCAGGGAGAAGGAAACACTTTTTCACACCATGAATTTGCTGCCAAGAAATGTCTTTCTCTATTCCGGGTCTCACCTCGTTCCAGCTGGGCTCTGTAGAGTCCCTGTGCACGCGTGTTTTGGCTTTGTTGACAAAGTAACCAAAGGAATCCACCTCAAGAGAGCAGTAAAGATCTGGCGTGGGAGTAGAAACATAAATAGAATTACATATGAATCTCAAAACACGATGGAGCATCTGCATCTGCAAAGTATTCACAAGGCTTCACTGAATTATTTTAATAATGGCTGAGCACCGATAATGCAAATAGGGGTGGGGGAAAAAGACTGCCCAAAGGCACGCGTGCCAAGCTTGTCATCCTATTGAAAAAGACTTGAAGGCTGTGGTTGCTACAGTTACCATTGCAATTCGTGGCTTTTTGTTTTTTTTTTTATTTGAGTGTGTCCTCTTGTATTTGAAGCAGCAGTGAAAAGTACAAGTGAAATTAAAGGCAGCTTGTACACAGCGTTCCTGACTAATCCCACTTGTTCCCTCCGTCCCTGCAGCTGTTCTTCCAGATGACAGTCGCAGAGACACAAAATGAAACCGGTGCACATAGAATTACTGCATCACAAATGGGCGGATATATCACTTACTTAAACTGTACTTGAGTCCGCATGCAGAGTGTACAATGACATTTAGGAAGCCATACAATCCTGGGGATTCGTCATCTGCGTAGGAAACAAAAATACTCAACCACAAGTATTTGGTATTTAAATGGAGTAATAAAGACATTTGTGAATCTCACCCTCTTTGTTCATAGTCACAGGAACGGTGTGGACAGTCTGGAGTTTTACACACGAGTTAGTGAGCATCTGCAGCTCCAGAGATGTGAGCGAAAAGCTTTTGAAACCTAAAAGGATACACCAATAGAGTAAGGAAATCAAACAATGCACAACGATGAGCCGATTCAAGAAACAATACAAGCAGTTGACGTTTGCTAAATACAAGGATGAAGAGTCTTGAACCAGTCATAATTAAATTAAATTAAATTAAATTAAATTAAATTAAATTAAATTAAATTAAATTAAATTAAATTAAATTAAATTAAATTAAATTAAATTAAATTAAATTAAATTAAATTAAATTAAATTAAATTAAATTAAATTAAAAAAGCAGGAAGTGAACAAATGTAACAGTTAAGAGTCTTGAACCAGTCATGATGTGCTATATATATCACTATATTGACACTTGCTATGGTACCCATTGGATGCTCATATCACCTCCTACTTCGGTAAGAGACAAAAAATTAAATTAAATTAAATTAAATTAAATTAAATTAAATTAAATTAAATTAAATTAAATTAAATTAAATTAAATTAAATTAAATTAAATTAAATTAAATTAAATTACATTAAATTAAATTAAATTAAATTAAATTAAGAAAGCAGGAAGTGAACAAATGTAACAGTTAAGAGTCTTGAACCAGTCATGATGTGCTATATATATCACTATATTGACACTTACTATGGTACACGTTATGTCATTGTATGGTCATATCACCTCGTACTTCGGTACGTGACAAAAAATTAAATTAAATTAAATTAAGAAAGCAGGAAGTGAACAAATGTAACAGTTAAGAGTCTTGAACCAGTCATGATGTGCTATATATATATATCACTATATTGACACCTGCTATGGTACCCACTGGATGCTCATATCACCTCCTACTTCGGTACGTGACAAAAAATTAAATTAAATTAAATTAAATTAAATTAAATTAAATTAAATTAAATTAAATTAAATTAAATTAAATTAAATTAAATTAAATTAGGAAAGCAGGAAGTGAACAAATGTAACAGTTAAGAGTCATGATGTGCTATATATATCACTATATTGACACTTACTATGGTACCCATTATGGCATTGGATGCTCATATCACCTACTACTTCGGTACGGGACAAAAAAAAATAAATAAATAAAAACTTCAACTATATTAGGAAAGCAGGAAGTGAACAAATGTAACAGTTACTGATTGTAAAAGTACCAGATGGAGGGGTAGGATTTAATAAGCTTTGCTTTTTCCTACTCCTTTTGGACATGTGGAACTGTGAACTGATTATGTGATGCATTCAATTGTAATCTGATGCATGTTCAAATGAAATAAAACCATTACCATTACCATAGAGTTCCAAGTGTACGCTTTGTACTGTTACATATTTTGATTGCGTGAGATTACTTACATTTCTTTTGCTGTTCACGAATGATCTCCCTCCATTCAGCACGTTCGTAGTCAGAGGAGATGAGAAAGGTGAAGCCCTGGATGACACAAAGAGATTTTTTTTTACAGATTTATAATTGACTACTGTAATGACAAGCTTTAAACAGCAGAGGGCAGCATCGCCTTTAGAACTAACTAACTAAGTTATTTTTCTGATTGACTAATCCAAAGCTTGCTGTTTCAATTAATTGAGTTAATATCTTGTTTTGCCACAAATATAATAGGTCTGATTTCATGGATGACTAAGGAAATTTTAAAAAAAAATCAAATTTGAGATATTGAAATCAGAAGACATTTACATTCTTAAATAAAAAAAATAAAAACAAAGTCAAAATACCAAAACATTCATTCATTCATTCATTCATTTTCTGCTGCTTATCCTCACGAGGGTTGCGGGGGTGCTGGAGCCTATCCCAGCTGTCTTCAGGCGAGAGGCGGGGTACACCCTGGACTGGTGGCCAGCCAATCACAGGGCACATATAGACAAACAACCATTCACACTCACATAGTAGGGCTGCAACTAATTAAGTTATTTTTCTGATTGATTAATCCAAAGCTTGCTGTTTCAATTAATTGAGTTAATATCTTGTTTTGCCACAAATATAATAGGTCCGATTTCATGGATGACTAAGGAATTAAAAAAAAAAAATCTAATTTGTGATACTGAAATTAGAAGATTTACATTCTTAAAAAAAAAAAAAAAAAAAGTCAAAATACCAAAACAGTAGTCGATTAATTGGATAATCGTTCAATTAATTATTCCTGTAATTAGTTCTTGAGCAAGTCTCATGTTTCGGGACCAAAATTACGTTTTTATTAATTTTTTATTTTATTTTTTATCATTATTAAACGAAGGATTATCTGCAACTATAAATCATGCGATTGGAAATCAGTTCCCATTGGCACTTGCACTACACGCTACCATCGATTAATCATCTGAGCCGGTCTCCAGGCTCTTTTTTTGTCATAATATTGTGGATTTCACCCTTCTTCCTCGTTTTTGTTTGTACTCCCAGTAAAAAAAAAAGCCAGATAAAAACAATGTATGTCCCGCTTGAGACAAGATTCTGGGCAGTCCATGAAAACTCACCTTGCCGTTTCTGTTAGCCACCCTGAAAGCCATGCTGGGCGACATGAGAAGAAGCAGAGACTCCTGCTCGGATAACTTCTTCCTTAGTCGCTCCACCGCTTTGGGTCCTTTGGTGGTTCTCTGAAGATGAATAGATGCGAGGTGAGGTGAGTGAATGCCTTTTTGTCGTGCTTTTAGTGTCTAGATTCCGTCTCTCCTCATCCTCACCTTCTCTCTTTGGATCTCGTTCTTGATCTGGGATATTTTGATCTTGAGGGCATCAATTTCCTCGTCCTGCACCAGAGGGATCGGAGTCGACTCGGAGTCTTCGATGGTTTGGAAGGTGAGGTCAGCCAGAGGAATGTACCACTTGCAGTCATACTGTTGTCCTTTGCTGTTTTAGGACAAGATGTGCAAATCATATACTTCTTCAGAAATGTGTTCATTATATACTTTTTGAGTACTTTTTGACTCTGAACCTGAAAGGAAAGTACCAACTGTTTCAATTCTCAATGAAAATGAACTGCTGTACTTTATGTAACATTTATAAACAAACGTAATATTGACCCTGACTCACCCTACAGCCTGTTTCTTCAGCTTGGTGCAGAGCAGAAGGTCGGTGAAGAGGAAGACGTGACGGAGTTTCCTGGAACCTTCAACCAGTTCTACCATGAAGCGGTCTCTCAGAAGTTGACGATTCTACACAAAGGAAATGACAAGGTCGTTATGGGGACTGGAACCACGCTTCATATAACCGTATCAAGTGAAAAAAAATTTTTGTGCTAACACAACTATGCTAAGCTCAGTATTTACTATACATTATGTCCCGTCAACACCGGAAAGGGTTTATTCACCAACGGTAAATTTATATTCGGTAATGCCCTTTCACTTTGCGGTTGTGATATGTAGTATTCTACACTGGCCACCGGGTGTCAGTAATCTTACTATAATGTTCGATAAGACACACAAGCACCAGAACAAAAGCCTTTATTGCAGGTTTGAATGATCTCACAACAGTCCCAATCGCAAGCACTGGTTACCTTTGTCATTTGAATGGTCATATCACCTCGTACTTCAGTATGGGACACAAAATGTAAAAATTCAAAAAAATAAAAAAAACTGTATTACGGAAAGCAGGAAGTGTACAAATGTAACAGTTACTGTTTGTAAAAGAACCAGATGGAGGGGTAGGATTTAATAAGCTTTGCTTCTTCCTACTCCTTTTGGACATGTACGTGACAAAAAAATAAAAACATAAATAATAATTAAAAAAAAAACGTTAAACTATATTAGAAAGCAGGAAGTGAACAAATGTAACAGTTACTGATTGTAAAAGTACCAGATGGAGGGGTAGGATTTAATAAGCTTTGCTTCTTCCTACTCCTTTTGGACATGTACGTGACAAAAAAATAAAAACATAAATAATAATTTTAAAAAAACTTTAAACTATATTAGAAAGCAGGAAGTGAACAAATATAACAGTTACTGATTGTAAAAGTACCAGATGGAGGGGTAGGATTTAATAAGCTTTGCTTCTTCCTACTCCTTTTGGACATGTAAGTGACAAAAAAATAAAAACATAAATAATAATTTAAAAAAAAAACCTTAAACTATATTAGGAAAGCAGGAAGTGAACAAATGTAACATTTACTGATTGTAAAAGTACCAAATGGAGGGGTAGGATTTAATAAGCTTTGCTTCTTCCTACTCCTTTTGGACATGTAAGTGACAAAAAAAATAAAAACATAAATAATAATTTTTAAAAAACCTTAAACTATATTAGGAAAGCAGGAAGTGAACAAATGTAACAGTTACTGATTGTAAAAGAACCAGATGGAGGGGTAGGATTTAATAAGCTTTGCTTCTTCCTACTCCTTTTGGACATGTAAGTGACAAAAAAATAAAAACATAAATAATAATTTAAAAAAAAAACCTTAAACTATATTAGGAAAGCAGGAAGTGAACAAATATAACAGTTATTGATTGTAAAAGTACCAGATGGAGGGGTAGGATTTAATAAGCTTTGCTTCTTCCTACTCCTTTTGGACATGTAAGTGACAAAAAAAATAAAAACATAAATAATAATAAAAAAAAAAACTTAAACTATATTAGGAAAGCAGGAAGTGAACAAATGTAACAGTTACTGATTGTAAAAGTACCAGATGGAGGGGTAGGACGTAATAAGCTTTGCCTCTTCCTACTCCTTTTGGACATGTAAGTGACAAAAAAAATAAAAACATAAATAATAATTTAAAAAAAAACCTTAAACTATATTAGGAAAGCAGGAAGTGAACAAATGTAACAGTTACTGATTGTAAAAGTACCAGATGGAGGGGTAGGATTTAATAAGCTTTGCTTCTTCCTACTCCTTTTGGACATGTAAGTGACAAAAAAATAAAAACATAAATAATAATTTAAAAAAAAAACCTTAAACTATATTAGGAAAGCAGGAAGTGAACAAATATAACAGTTATTGATTGTAAAAGTACCAGATGGAGGGGTAGGATTTAATAAGCTTTGCTTCTTCCTACTCCTTTTGGACATGTAAGTGACAAAAAAATAAAAACATAAATAATAATTAAAAAAAAAAATTCTTAAACTATATTAGGAAAGCAGGAAGTGAACAAATGTAACATTTACTGATTGTAAAAGTACCAGATGGAGGGGTAGGATTTAATAAGCTTTGCTTCTTCCTACTCCTTTTGGACATGTAAGTGACAAAAAAATAAAAACATAAATAATAAATTAAAAAAAAATCCTTAAACTATATTAGGAAAGCAGGAAGTGAACAAATGTAACATTTACTGATTGTAAAAGTACCAGATGGAGGGGTAGGATTTAATAAGCTTTGCTTCTTCCTACTCCTTTTGGACATGTAAGTGACAAAAAAAATAAAAACATAAATAATAATTTTAAAAAAAACCTTAAACTATATTAGGAAAGCAGGAAGTGAACAAATGTAACAGTTACTGATTGTAAAAGAACCAGATGGAGGGGTAGGATTTAATAAGTTTTGCTTCTTCCTACTCCTTTTGGACATGTACGTGACAAAAAAATAAAAACATAAATAATAATTTAAAAAAAAAACTTAAACTATATTAGGAAAGCAGGAAGTGAACAAATGTAACATTTACTGATTGTAAAAGTACCAGATGGAGGGGTAGGATTTAATAAGCTTTGCTTCTTCCTACTCCTTTTGCACATGTAAGTGACAAAAAATAAAAACATAAATAAATTTAAAAAAAAACCTTAAACTATATTAGGAAAGCAGGAAGTGAACAAATGTAACAGTTACTGATTGTAAAAGTACCAGATGGAGGGGTAGGATTTAATAAGCTTTAAAACTGCATCTTAACGCCAAACTGGATAAAAAGAAAATCAGTGTTTCCAACTCCTGAGTGGCTGTTTGTGCTCGGGCCTTTGACCCGAGGGTGGAGGCTGTTTACATTGTGACACATCCCAACGTGAAACTTTGTTGCCAAACACGGCAGCACGGCCCAAACAAGGAAATCCATGTAGCACATGCTTGTTGAGCGGTGGTTGAGCGGCACTCCAATATGTCTGACGGTGTCCTGGTTTCAGAAAGATTACATCCGCTTATTGCTTTCATGACACAAACAGGACGGCAACTGCTCAATAATCCAATGGAAAAAAGCAGCTGTTTGTGCACCCACTTTTAAAAATATGCATCTATGAAGAGATTGGGTATTTTTGCATGGGGAGATACAAATATCAGATCAATATAACCATGATAAGGTCGATGTTTTTTCTTTTTTTTCAATGTTTTTTTTCTTATTGTTACACAGTTGCTAAGTTATATCAACATATTGTTATATTATTTGTTATATATTAAGGTTGTTCAGGTTGTTTATAAACTTTGGGGGCAAATTGGGGGTAATGCAATGTTATTTGTACTTCGGGCCTTCACATTAAAAGCGCATTTACATCTTCTCTAACTGCGATGAACCAAAGTCTTCCAACAACATCAAATTATAAGGACAAACTGATTAAAGATTCAGCATTGGTACAAGCCTGGAGTTTGTTTTCCAGAGAGAAGATGATCACATCCTTTTTTTGATGCGCATAAATTAGCATGAATTAATTTGTCATCAAATAAATACGGACACTAACACGCCACGCAGACGTATTAACGTCATTAAAGCTGTTCCGCGACACATCATGTAACACAGGAGGTCTCAAACACGCGGCCCGCGGGCCAAATGTGGCCCGCAGGACACACTTCTCTGACATTTTTTGACATTTAACATCCATAAAGAATAAACAGGTCATAGCCGCTTTCATAGATCAGCCTTATTTTCTATCTTGAAAATATTGTCAAAAGCATTTTAAGGTGTGCCTCAAGGGTCTATCTTAAGCCCAAACTTGTTTTCCAGCTAAATCAGGGGTCTCAAACACGCGGCCCGCGGGCCAAATGTGGCCCGCAGGACACTAGTTTGAGGCCCCCGCCTTGATATGAAAGTTTAATGTTAGTGTGGCCCGCGCAAGTTTGATATAAATGCTGTATGGTATCATGTACCCAGAAAAAATTATTACGTTTGATTCATGTTCATGTTAAAGGTTAAATAACTGTTAATAGTTATCCTCCCTATCCGTGTGGAAGTGGTAAGTTTTTGGCTATTTAAGTTTAAAGGAAATAACTTGAAGGCTACCGTTTAGGTCGCTAGCTCTCTAGTTTGCGAGTTAGCATGTGTCTCAAGACGCTGCAGTTGCGCAATATGTTGTAAATAAAAAGAGTATAAATGTGACTATAGTCGTGTTTTGTCATGTCTACAGGGCTCTAATAATGCTTTGTTCATTTTAATCTGAAAAAAAATAATTTGTCTACCCACCAACTATATATGGTTTCTTAAGTTTTTATTATTTGCTGTTTTATTATTATTATTATATTTATTTATTTATTACTGATTGATTGATTTTCTTTATTCTTGATTTGTTTATTTTTTTTCATCTTGTTTTGTATAGAAAAATAAAAAGTAAGATATTTGAGAACAGTGGAATGTTTTATCAGAGCTTTTCTTGTAGAAAATCGGAACCAAAGCAAAGTTTATTCATTTTTCTGTTTTTAATAAATGCGTTTTTTTTTTTTTTTTTTTTTGGAAAACCTGATGCGGCCCAGTCTCACCCAGACCCTAGCTCCAGTGGCCCCCAAGTAAATTGAGTTTGAGACCCCTGATGTAATAAAACGACATAAACATGCAAAAACTATGGGCTTTCTAACAGTAATTATTGTCTTTTTTTAATCATTGCTACAAAAACTGGGCTGGTCCGACTTTGTGGAGGTGACCCCCTTCCACAGCATTGACAGTGAAGTCAGGAAGGATGGGAGTCAGCTCTGTTAGTTACTCAGCAGGTCTTCCTCATTAGCAATTCAGAGACCCTCGCCTCCGGCGTTCGCACTGGTTAGTCACAAGCTTCCTTTCCTACCGCTTCCTTCACGACTTCAGCAGATGGGCCAGAATGAGTCAGCAACCGGGTTTTATTGGCGCTTCCATGCAACGTGTGCAATGAGCTTTTACCGTCGACAGCATGAATACAGTGGAACGTACTTCAGTGTAACCTTTTAAAGTATTTTTCAATTATATTAAACCAAAAGCATAATCCGTTGAATCTGGCATTGCCACACGTGGCAAGTCCTACATTTATTTTATGTACATATTTAGATTACTTAGATTACCATGAAAAAATACCATGGAAGGGCTTGAATGACTTAAGGAATGCTAACAAGCTAAAATTAGCATGAAAACAGTTAGCATAGTAAATGTTTATATAAGTGCCTACCTCTAAAAATTAAAAAAAAAATAGTTTAATTTTAGTTTAATGACTGTATGGTCATATCACCTCGTACTTCGGTACAAGACAAAAAATAAATAAATAATAATATTAAACTATATTAGGAAAACAGGAAGTGAACAAATGTAACAGTTACTGATTGTAAAAGTACCAGATGGAGGGGAAGGATTTAATAAGCTTTGCTTCTTCCTACTCCTTTTGGACATGTGGAACTGTGAACTGATTATGGGATGCATTCAATTGTAATCTGATGCATGTTCAAATGAAATAAAACCATTACATTACCATTTAGTAGAAATATGTTAGCATGCTAACATCTAGCATAATAGTGGTGTCTGATTTCACATTCATGAAAATAACAGAAAATGCTAGTATACTTATGTTAGCAATGTTAAAATGCTAATGTTAGCATGCTAACACCAAGCATGACAGTTATTAAGTGTTTATATATGTGTCTACCCATGAATATAGCAAAGAAATGCTAGTATTCTGATGTTAGCATGCTAACAATGCAAACATGCTAATGTTAGCATGCTTAAGCATTGCATGATGCCAGGGAGGCTAAATGGTTTGGCACAAATGCGTAGTAATTGATAAGTGTTCATATAAGTGTTTACCTATGATAAAAGCTAAAAATGTTACTATGCTAATATTGGCACGTTAGCAATGTTAACATGCTAAGGTTTGGATGCTAACACCAAACATGACAGTACTAAGTGTTTATATATGTGTCTACCCATGAATATAGCAAAAAAATGCTAGTGTTCTGATGTTAGCATGCTAGCAATGTAAACATGCTAATGTTAGCATGCTTAAGCATTGCATGATGCCAGGGAGGCTAAATGGTTTGGCACAAATGCGTAGTAAGTGATAAGTGTTCATATGAGTGTTTACCTATGATAAAAGCTAAAAATGTTACTATGCTAATATGGGCACATTAGCAATGTTAACATGCTAAGGTTTGCATGCTAACACCAAACATGACAGTGGTAAGTGTTTATATATGTGTCTACCCAGGAATATAGCAAAAAATGCTAGTGTTCTGATGTTAGCATGCTAGCAATGCAAACATGCTAATGTTAGCATGCTTAAACATTGCATGATGCCAGGGAGGCTAAATGGTTTGGCACAAATGCGTAGTAATTGATAAGTGTTCATATAAGTGTTTGCCTATGATAAAAGCTAAAAATGTTACTATGCTAATATTGGCACATTAGCAATGTTAACATGCTAAGGTTTGCATGCTAACACCAAACATGACAGTAGTAAGTGTTTACATATGTGTCTACCCATGAATATAGCAAAATAAAATGCTAGTATTCTGACATTAACATGCTAGCAAACATGCTAATGTTAGCATGCTTAAGCATTGCATGATGGCGCAATGTACCAGGGAGGCTAAATGGTTTGGCACAAATGCATAGTAAGTGATAAGTGTTAATATTCATATTCATGTTCATATTCAAGTGTTTACCTATGAAAAAAGCTAAAAATGTTACTATGCTAATATTGGCATGTTAGCAATGTTAACATGCTAAGGTTTGCATGCTAAAACCTAACACCAAACCAATATTTGTGTCTACCCATGAAAATTAAAAAAGTTAGCTACTATGAAAAAAGCTAAAAATGTTACTATGCTAATATTGGCATGTTAGCAATGTTAACATGCTAAGGTTTGCATGCTAACACCTAACACCAAACCAATATTTGTGTCTACCCATGAAAATTTAAAAAGTTAGCTACTATGAAAAAAGCTAAAAATGTTACTATGCTAATATTGGCATGTTAGCAATGTTAACATGCTAAGGTTTGCATGCTAACACCTAACACCAAACCAATATTTGTGTCTACCCATGAAAATTAAAAAAGTTAGCTACTATGAAAAAAGCTAAAAATGTTACTATGCTAATATTGGCATGTTAGCAATGTTAACATGCTAAGGTTTGCATGCTAACACCTAACACCAAACCAATATTTGTGTCTACCCATGAAAATTAAAAAAGTTAGCTACTATGAAAAAATCCAAAAATGTTACTATGCTAATATTGGCATGTTAGCAATGTTAACATGCTAAGGTTTGCATGCTAACACCTAACACCAAACCAATATTTGTGTCTACCCATGAAAATTAAAAAAGTTAGCTACTATGAAAAAAGCCAAAAATGTTACTATGCTAATATTGGCATGTTAGCAATGTTAACATGCTAAGGTTTGCATGCTAACACCTAACACCAAACCAATATTTGTGTCTACTCATGAAAATTAAAAAAGTTAGCTACTATGAAAAAAGCTAAAAATGTTACTATGCTAATATTGGCATGTTAGCAATGTTAACATGCTAAGGTTTGCATGCTAACACCTAACACCAAACCAATATTTGTGTCTACCCATGAAAATTAAAAAAGTTAGCTACTATGAAAAAATCCAAAAATGTTACTATGCTAATATTGGCATGTTAGCAATGTTAACATGCTAAGGTTTGCATGCTAACACCTAACACCAAACCAATATTTGTGTCTACCCATGAAAATTAAAAAAGTTAGCTACTATGAAAAAAGCCAAAAATGTTACTATGCTAATATTGGCATGTTAGCAATGTTAACATGCTAAGGTTTGCATGCTAACACCTAACACCAAACCAATATTTGTGTCTACTCATGAAAATTAAAAAAGTTAGCTACTATGAAAAAAGCTAAAAATGTTACTATGCTAATATTGGCATGTTAGCAATGTTAACATGCTAAGGTTTGCATGCTAACACCTAACACCAAACCAATATTTGTGTCTACCCATGAAAATTAAAAAAGTTAGCTACTATGAAAAAAGCTAAAAATGTTACTATGCTAATATTGGCATGTTAGCAATGTTAACATGCTAAGGTTTGCATGCTAACACCTAACACCAAACCAATATTTGTGTCTACCCATGAAAATTAAAAAAGTTAGCTACTATGAAAAAAGCTAAAAATGTTACTATGCTAATATTGGCATGTTAGCAATGTTAACATGCTAAGGTTTGCATGCTAACACCTAACACCAAACCAATATTTGTGTCTACCCATGAAAATTAAAAAAGTTAGCTACTATGAAAAAAGCCAAAAATGTTACTATGCTAATATTGGCATGTTAGCAATGTTAACATGCTAAGGTTTGCATGCTAACACCTAACACCAAACCAATATTTGTGTCTACTCATGAAAATTAAAAAAGTTAGCTACTATGAAAAAAGCTAAAAATGTTACTATGCTAATATTGGCATGTTAGCAATGTTAACATGCTAAGGTTTGCATGCTAACACCTAACACCAAACCAATATTTGTGTCTACCCATGAAAATTAAAAAAGTTAGCTACTATGAAAAAAGCTAAAAATGTTACTATGCTAATATTGGCATGTTAGCAATGTTAACATGCTAAGGTTTGCATGCTAACACCTAACACCAAACCAATATTTGTGTCTACCCATGAAAATTAAAAAAGTTAGCTACTATGAAAAAAGCTAAAAATGTTACTATGCTAATATTGGCATGTTAGCAATGTTAACATGCTAAGGTTTGCATGCTAACACCTAACACCAAACCAATATTTGTGTCTACCCATGAAAATTAAAAAAGTTAGCTACTATGAAAAAAGCCAAAAATGTTACTATGCTAATATTGGCATGTTAGCAATGTTAACATGCTAAGGTTTGCATGCTAACACCTAACACCAAACCAATATTTGTGTCTACTCATGAAAATTAAAAAAGTTAGCTACTATGAAAAAAGCCAAAAATGTTACTATGCTAATATTGGCATGTTAGCAATGTTAACATGCTAAGGTTTGCATGCTAACACCTAACACCAAACCAATATTTGTGTCTACCCATGAAAATTAAAAAAGTTAGCTACTATGAAAAAAGCTAAAAATGTTACTATGCTAATATTGGCATGTTAGCAATGTTAACATGCTAAGGTTTGCATGCTAACAACTAACACCAAACCAATATTTGTGTCTACCCATGAAAATTAAAAAAGTTAGCTACGTTAGCTAGGCTAGTTAGGCGAGTTAGACTAAATGGTTTGGCACAAAAAATGGTCCTGTGTCTCACAGTGCTAAAGAATCCTTAAAAAAAATCCTGGCGGAGTTTAATATTAAGGAGGAAAAACTAGATAGATAAATGTCATGCTGACATTAGCATTCAGCTAAAAACAACACTTCTTGGCTGCTGGTGTCATTTATGGTTTGCAGTTTGCAAAACATATCTAACATATTTCCATGTTGCTCTTAACGTTTGACAACTTGAAAAGTCAGAGCCCAAGCCTGAGTCACTGCAGGGAGGCACAAAAAGCCAGAATGGAAGTCAGTTAAGTAAGAAAAGGAGTGGGCGTCAGGTATTTCTGTTTGCACCAGCACACTTTCCACTCCATTGAATTTGCCGTGGGGAAAAAGGAACAAGGTGTGCAAAAACAGAACAAACTGTACCGGTTGTTATTTTGTGCCGCTGGACAATAAAGAAACATCAGATTACCACTTACTACAGTAGATATACTATACCTGTATGTATGTATACTATACTGCACCTGGGGGTGCTGGAGCCTATCCCAGCCATCTTCGGACGAGAGGCGGGGCACACCCTGGACTGGTGGCCAGCCAATCACAGGGCACATATAGACAAACAACCATTCACACTCACATTCATACCTATGGACAATTTGGAGTCGCTAATTAACCTAGCATGTTTTTGGAATGTGGGAGGAAACCGGAGTACCCGGAGAAAAACTCCACACAGAGATGGACGAGGGTGGAATTGAACCCTGGTCTCCTCACTGTGAGGTCGGCGCGCTAACCACTTGACCACCTTACTATATAAATACTGTGATAAGTCAAAGGTAACCAGTGTTTGCGATTGGCACTGTTGTGAGATCATTCAAACCTGCAATAAAGGCTTTTGCTCTGGTGCTTGTGTGTCTTACCGAACATTATAGTAAGATTACTGACACTCAGTGACCAGTGTAGAATACTACATATCACAGTGAAAGGGCAATTTACTGTTGGTAAATAAACCCATAAGCCCCAAGAGCCTTTTTTATTATTATAATTATTATTTTTATTTAATTATTTATTTTTATAATTCTAATTATTATTATATATTTTATTATAATTATGAAAGTTTGTTGACATGGTGTTCCTCTCTGTGTGCACCTAGTAATTTTTTTAATTTTCTGAATTTCGTGGCATCACGCTATCACAAGTTTTCAAAAATATGTTAATGAATCAATAATGCTGTTCAGTGGATGAATGGTGTGGATGGGTGGTTAGCGCGCAGACCTCACAGCTAGGAGACCAGCGTTCAATTCCACCCTCGGCCATCTCTGTGTGGAGTTTGCATGTTCTCCCCGTGCATGCGTGTTTTTTTTTTATTCGGTTACTCCGGTTTCCTCCCACATTCCAAAAACATGCTAGGTTAATTAGCGACTCCAAATTGTCCATAGGTATGAATGTGAGTGTGAATGGTTGTTTGACTTGATGCGATTGCCATTTAATGTTTCACTAACCTCTCCCTTCTTGACTGTCATGGACTGCCTACGAGGGGTGATTTCTTCATTAATGCTGGACAGGAAGTTCTGCGAGATGCGCAGGGCGTCCTGTAACAGTGGATAGTCGGGGTGGCTGCAGGGAGTATGCTTCAGTAAATCCTAGAATGGGAAAAAATGAAGGCAATATCAGATAGGACTATGCAATACGACTTTCCAGGCGGACTTACATGCAGGACGAGTGTGCTGCGGGTCACTCTGTCGATCGGCTTGTAGAGAAGAGCTGAAGAGAAGAAAAAGTTAGCTCATAACTGCAAATAATGAACATGTCAACATGTCATTCCTGCACTTAATACTCACTTTCTAGTGATTTCTTAGAGGATTGATCTTTGCAGTCTTTCGTGCTTTTGACCTTGAGATTCTGGCAAGACAAAAATAAGTACATTAAATCCGAGTTGAGTGCCTCCATAAGCACAATGCCGCAATTAAAACAATCAAAGAGCTTTGTTTCTCTTTACAACACCGTCGTACGGACCGTTAAAAAAAGTGCTCCGTCATCACTTGTCCCTAGCAGCTGCACCGCATCAAACGCTCGACTGCTGCAGTTGCCTGCTGCGTGTAGCGTGATTACATACCTCGGATATCTGGGCAAAATGCATGTTTGCCTGGCAGCACTTGTCTGCTGTCTCCACAGCAACCTTATAGTTATCCACGAAGGCCCGGTACACTCCCAGCTGGCTGGCCTGCAGGGCATGATAAGAATACTAATCAAGATCCGGACCAAAACATAGTTACTGGATTTAACTAAGTATATAGGTGAGAGGCTTCTATTCATTGATGGGGTGTGTGGCTTCTAATTTCTCGACACGAGACATGACGTAGTGTGTAAAATATGTTCCTGTGCAGCTATAGTTCTTACCAATTATCTGTATAAACCTCATTATCTGAAACTTTGGCATGGTTTAACACGAGAATACAACATTCTAACTACATTTATAGGTCAGAAAAGTGGAAAAAGCATAATAGGGAAAGAAAGTGATTATTGGAATAATACAGAAAATACATTTAATATAGTTTAATGGACAAATATTAATATGTATGTTATGTTATGTTATGTTATGTTATGTTATGTTATGTTATGTTATGTTATGTTATGTTATGTTATGTTATGTTATGTTATGTTATGTTATGTTATGTTATGTTATGTTATGTCATGTTATGTTTTATGTTATGTTTTATGTTGTGTTTTATGTTGTGTTATATGTTATATGTTATGTTTTATGTTGTTTTATGTTGTTTTATGTGTATGTTATGTTTTATGTTATGTTTTATGTTATATTTTATGTTGTTTGGTTATTTTATGTTTTATTAGGTTAGGTTATGTTCTATCTGATCTTATCTTTCATGTTATGTTTAATGTTATGTTAGGTTATGTTATGTTTTATGTTATGTTTTATGTTATGTTAGGTTATGTTTTATGTTATACATATGTTATATGTAATACAGAAAATACATTTAATATAGTTTAATGTTATGTTTTATGTTATGTTTTATGTTATACATATGTTATATGTAATACAGAAAATACATTTAATATAGTTTATTGTTATGTTTTATGTTATGTTATGTTTTATGTTATGTTAGTTTATTTTATGTTTTATGTTATGTTAAGTTATGTTTTATGTTATGTTTAATGTTATGTTTAATGTTATGTTTTATGTTATGTTATGTTTTATGTTATGTTAGGTTATGTTTTATGTTATACATATGTTATATGTAATACAGAAAATACATTTAATATAGTTTAATGTTATGTTTTATGTTATGTTTTATGTTATGTTTTATGTTATGGTGTATGTTATGTTATGTTATGTTATGTTATGTTATGTTATATTATGTTATGTTATGTTATGTTATGTCATGTCATGTCATGCTATGCTATGCTATGCTATGCAATGCTATGCTATTGTCTGTCTCACCTACCTACCCTAACTTTGGTCATTGTCAACATACATAGTTTTCTATGAAAAATAGGCCAATTTATATCGACGTGTTGCAGTACTGTTAACTTCCTCATGAACGCTAAGCAATGTGAAATGACTACAGCAACATAACCATTGTTTATTTGTGTCTTTCGGCTTTTTCCTGATGACAAAGTCGCCACAGCGGATCTTTTTGATCTGAATACTGATTTTTGGCATGAGCCCTTTATATTCCGGATGAAAACAGTAAAACTGAACATTTTAGAGTGGCCTTTTACTGTGGCCACCTCGGGCTGTCTAATCAGCATCTTGACATGCCACACCAGTAAGGTGGCAGGTGACTGTATGTATGTGGACAATACTTGAAAAATACTTGAAAAAGTTTTACATGTTTTTCAGCTCATTAAAAAATGGGATCCAAAACCAAAGAATATTTCTGTTCAGTCTCGTCACACTATAGATAGATGAAGTGTGAATTGTCTTTTTTTGTCAAACAGCGTATAAAAATATACTTCCTTTTCCTTTAACAGCAGATGACAACCACTGGAAATTGCTGTGTCATGTACGTATGCATGTATGCTCAGGCCTTGATTCACCAAAGCCAATGGAACGAAAGCCAGCAAGGGAGACTGATGGATTTGTCACACGTCTGTAAATAATCCATGTTTTTCATCTTTCTCCAACACTGAACAAGGTCTTATCCGGCATCCTTCTATAGAGCATTTATGTTCCCCTTTACTGCTTGTCATGTGGTGAGGCCAGTCTTTTATGGGGCGGAGAGATGACTCCAGACAGTCTGCTCACATGTGCACTCCAAAATGTACACAATGATTGTAACCTTTGTTTCTCTGGAAAGCCTGTTTTGAGATAACTGTTATATAGACAAACAACCATTCACACTCACATTCATACCTATGGACAATTTGGAGTCACCAGAGAACCGAAGATTCATGTTTTTGGAATGTGGGAGGAAACACAGGGAGAACATGCAAACTCCACACAGAGATGTCAAGCTGGGAATCGAACCTTAGTCTCCCAGCGCTAACCACTGTGCAGCCTCACTCTATCATAATTTTTCATTCATTCATTTTCGACTGCTTTTTCCTCACGAGGGTCGCTGGGGGTGCTGGAGCCTATCCCAGCTGTCTTCGGGCGAGAGGCGGGGTACACCCTGGACTGGTGGCCAGCCAATCACAGGGCACATATAGACAAACAACCATTCACACTCACATTCATACCTATGGACAATTTGGAGTGGCCAATTAACCTAGCATGTTTTTGGAATGTGGGAGGAAACCAGAGTACCCGGAGAAAACCCACACATGCACGGGGAGAACATGCAAACTCCACACAGAGATGGACCGAGGGTGGAATTGAACCCTGGTCTCCTAGCTGTGAGGTCTAAATCTAATAAATAAATACCGTGATAAGTCAAAGGTACTAACCAGTGTTTCAATTGGGACTGTTGTGAGATCATTCAAACCTGCAATAGAGACTTTTGTTCTGGTGCTTGTGTGTCTTACCGAACATTATAGTAATATTGGGAGGAAACCGGAGTACCCGGAGAAAACTCACTCACACACACAGGGAGAACATGCAAACTCCACACAGAGATGTCGAGCCGGGAATCGAACAATAGTCTCCGAGCGCTAACCACTTTCCTACTGTGCATCCTCACTCTATTATAATTTTTTTAAAAATACTTAAATCAAGCTGCTCCATGGCTGAATGCAGCCAATTATTTGTCCATACATTTGCATATTTAAGCAAATTTGACCTATTTTTTGCCTAAATTAAGCATTTTCAAGCATAAAAATGGGTAAATTAACTCAAATACACTCAGAAGACCCATTTTAGACGCAAATGTAGGTCACTAGGTGCCAATAATGTTACTGTAATGTTTCGTGAGACACACAAGCACCAGAGTTGATTGCCGGAACAACAGGCTTTTATTGCAGGTTTGAATTGAACGGGCAAACTAGTCCCTAATATGGGATTTTGTTGTAGCTAGAGCTCACACCAAGCTAAAATCAACTCTGAATCCCCGACGTCACATCCTGTCCGCGCCACCGGAACACATTTACAGCAACATACAGAAATAAAAGTCTTAAAATTATGCGTTAAATTACTTTTTTAATGTTTTTTATGGTTTTATTATGTCTACCATATTGGGTAATATGAGTGTAAAGCTGACTCTAGGGGTGTTAGGTCATGTTTAGAGGTCTCTAACAATGCAAAAAACTGTATTCAGTAGGTCGTAAACTGGTTTTCTGTGCTCTTGGGAAAATATTTTATGTAGAAATAAGGAATCCTACTTTGCGGAAATTCCCAAATCAGGTCTGGAAGCAATTAATAAACAAGGGATTACTGTATTTAGAGCCCATGAGATACTAAAAAAAAAAGTTTTGTTAGTGTGCCAGAGCTTGTTTTTTTTCCCCCCTCTCAATAATTTCCCGACACAAGAATAATGATACTTAAATTAAAATGACTAAATCTGAAAAAGAGATCGTACCAGTCTCTGGAAGAGGTCTCCCACACACTGCTGGTAACTCCAGTCTTGGACACGAGGAAGCAGTGCATCATAGAAGTCCTTATGGATCTCATGGAGCTCTGGGACTTTGAAGAAAATGGTCTCAATCTGTTGAATGGTCAGCATTGGTTGGGACGTTGTGGCCGCCGCCCTCAGGGGCTTCATGGGCTTTAAAAACACATGTCAGCATGTTAAAACACATGGCGGGAATGAGGATTAAATCAAATATGATTCTTGATCCTCTTTTTATTACGTATTGAATGGTGTAAATGTAATCATGTGACTTTGTTCCCAATCCTTATATGAACCATGAACACATGCTGTATTTTATTCCCTAATCTCTGCATTGTAATGCTAGAAAACAAGTTAATATGAGCTAGCTGACAATGTACATCATTGGGATATTTTGACTATCGTTTATATACATGATCATACAAGAACAAGTACAGTGATGATAACACTTAATACTTACAGTATTTTGATGATTTAAGACATTACTGGAACGTCTTTCCTGACAATGTTCGCTCTCATTGGGATGCCGCCCGATGGAATAGCTGTATCTGTCAGCACAAGACGTGTGCTCCATGTTGACCTCACAAGGTCAAAATAATCAACGAGCATCTTGCTGAGTCTTGGTCTAAGTTGAGAGCTGGTATCCACTGCGTTGTTTTGTTTGTCAAAGTAGCAGTGTCCCGATGATGTGCATTGTTAGCTAGCTCATATTAACTCTTTTTTTTTGCATTATAATGCACAGAGAAAGCAAATAAATATGTGTTCATGTTTCACATAAAGATTGTGAATGATGGGAAAAATATAGACATATAGACAAACAACCATTCACACTCACATTCATACCTATGGACAATTTAGATTTTGGCCAATTAACCTAGCATGTTTTTGGAATGTGGGAGGAAACCGGAGTACCCGGAGAAAACCAGATGGCCGAGGGTGGAATTGAACCCCGGTCTTCTAACTGTGAGGTCTGCACGCTAACCACTCGACCACCGTGCAACTAACTTTTTCAACCATTATAAAAAAATTCAAATGATTTGTGCGTCACGAGTCAAACATACAATCAAAAGTGCTTCTAGGTGGCTGAGGTAGGTCTCCTCACTGGCCAGGATTCCCGACAAAACCCACTTCCTCATCTCCACATCTTTTTCCTGATCCAGCTCAACCTGAGGACACACGGCAAAGAGAAAACAATCATACGGGAACATAGCAGTCACTTATGGATGGATGTGTGAAGCATAATGAATTATCCGTACACACTTTATGTAATATTGTAAGATTAAACACAAAACATATTTAATTGAACTCTGGAGGAGTTTTACATTCCACAGGGCCTCGGTCAGAGACATGTGGTATCTTGACAAATGTGTTTGTAGACCAGCAGTTATTATTCCAACAGGTCAAAGACATCAGTCATGCTGGTGCAGGTTATCATGTTGGAGTTACAACCATTATATGAACCTCCCTCAATGTTGAAGACCACCAGTAGTGCACATGAAAGCATAAGAATACCTTCCATGCAGGAGGAACAGGGCAAGCGAGGGAGGGGGTGTGGGTCTCCTAACATCTATTTGCCCACACTGCGTTTTCTGCATGTTCAACGACCTTCTTTTATACTGAAAAGCACTGTTTTACATCCACTTTGGACTGCTATTTATAGACATATTTATCAATCACAGAAAAGTGGATGCCCATATTCGTAATTCAGCATTACTCAGATTTCTGATTAAATATTTTTTTCTTTACTTTTTATTTTATTTCTCAAAAAAAAAGGTAATTTTTTGACACAACATGACTGAACAGATAAAATGTACAGAATTCATATAACACCGTTAGAAAGAACACAGTTTATATATGGGTTTGACTGATCATCACCGAGCATTGAGATTTCGCACTTGGTTTGGTTTTTGAACACACCGTAAGTGTGTTCTATGGCTCTTGGAGAAACGCCTTTTCTAGCCTGTAAGCCTCTAGTGCAAGCCGCATGTCAAAAATAAAAAAAAAAGTTTTATGAGCATCTCAATTACCATACTCGCCTTTTTTCTACAGCTGCTATTCATTCATGGGTGGGCTTATTAATTGGGTCGACTATATAGTTCAGGGGTGTCCAAATTTTTTCACAAAGGGCCTCATACTGAAGGGTCGGATATATTTGAAAATATAAAATATATAATAGTATTTTTAATATGTTGTAAAATGTTTAAAGAAAGATTTTGTGTTATTTTTTTGTTTGTTTGTTCTCTTTACAAAGTGCTGTACTGTCCCCTGCATTTATTGTTGCTGGGTTGTTTATATGTATATATATATATATATATATATACATGTATATTTATATATATATATATATATGATATTATTATATATTATATTTATAATAATATATTATATCTAATGTATAAAATTATATAAAATAATATATATATTTTTTATTTTTATATATTTATTAAATAATTATATTTTATATATATATATATTCTTTTCTGTATATATATATATATATATATATATTCATTCACAGGCCGCCAATGGCCCCCACACCGCACTTTGGAGAGCACCGGTCTTAATGAAAAGTAAATAAACAAAATCAAGCTAGCGCATTGGTTTGTAACTGTAACTGTTTTACAACAAGCGGACATCTGTTACTTTTGTTCCTCAAAGCATTTAACGTGTCAGTACTACTACGACTACTACTACTACTACTACTACTACTACTACTACTACTATGACTGCTGCTATTACAGCAACAACTATAGTGTTAGCTCAGCTAATTAGCCCCAAGCCAAGGCCCTCAGTTCAGGCTAACAAGCAATGTCGGAAACATTGTCGTCCGCTAGCTTTGCTAACTTTCGTAATACACACATTGCTATAAAAAAAAGTGAAAGAAAGAAAGTGAAATACATGTACTTATGGTTTAGAAAGATACAACACTCGTACAACCTGAGACGCAATCATATAGCTGCAATAGCATGCGCTGCTAAATTAAGCTAACCCAGCAAGATGAGTTTACAAGTTTTTTCATCAACTTAGCTGATGGCCACTTCAACATGTTGTTTAGTTCGGGTGGAGGTAAGTTATTAACTAAGTACATATTACGTGCGGGCCATATTTCATTATATTTTTTTATTTTGATACCAGTTAGTAGCATGCGCTGCTAAATTAAGCTAACCCAGCAAGATGAGTTTACAAGTTTTTTCACCAATTTAGCTGGTGGCCACTTCAACATGTTGTTTAGTTTGGGTGAGGGTAAGTTATTAACTAAGTACATATTACGTGCGGGCCATATTTCATTATATTTTTAAATTTTGATACCAGTTATTAGCATGCGCTGCTAAATTAAGCTAACCCAGCAAGATGAGTTTACAAGTTTTTTCACCAACTTAGCTGGTGGCCACTTCAACATGTTGTTTAGTTCGGGTGGAGGTAAGTTATTAACTAAGTACATATTACGTGCGGGCCATATTTCATTATATTTTTTTATTTTGATACCAGTTAGTAGCATGCGCTGCTAAATTAAGCTAACCCAGCAAGATGAGTTTACAAGTTTTTTCACCAACTTAGCTGGTGGCCACTTCAACATGTTGTTTAGTTTGGGTGAGGGTAAGTTATTAACTAAGTACATATTACGTGCGGGCCATATTTCATTATATTTTTACATTTTGATACCAGTTATTAGCATGCGCTGCTAAATTAAGCTAACCCAGCAAGATGAGTTTACAAGTTTTTTCACCAACTTAGCTGATGGCCACTTCAACATGTTGTTTAGTTCGGGTGGAGGTAAGTTATTAACTAAGTACATATTACGTGTGGGGCATATTTTATTATATTTTTTTATTTTTGATACCAGTTAAAAATGAATGGCGGGCAGTATTGAGAAAAATTGACACTGATGAGTCGGTCAATATGAATTGGTAGTCTACATAAGTGGCTGTAAATTAAGCGGCAATCTATCGAAATTAAGATACCCACACAAGTAAACAAGATGTCAGACACAGACAGCAAAAGCAAAAGTGAAGGACAATATATCAACATAAGCACAGTGCAGGGATATTACCGACAATGTGGACTCGAGGGAACAAGACGACCGGGTGTCTCGGCTGCATCGACTCTTAGAGCGAAGTTGTGGCGAGGAGGAAGGAGACCCGGTGAGGGACAAAGCATCGTGACGAGACTGGTGGTCTTCGGAGTTTTCCAGGTCATAGTTATACGACAGAGGTGCCTCAGTGTCTGTTGGAAGCAAGACAAAAACATAAAAATGGTTTTATAATGTAGAACCTTGGTAGGACTGGTCCATAGCAAGCCAAATATATAGCATATGATTTACTACAGGGCGGCACGGTGATCGAGTGGTTAGCGCACAGACATCACAGCTAGAAGACCAGGGTTTAATTCCACACTCGGCCATCTCTGTGTGGAATTTGCATGTTCTTCCCGTGCATGCGTGGGTTTTCTCCGGGTACTCCGGTTTCCTCCCACATTCCAAAAACATGCTAGGTTAATTAGCGACTCCAAATTGTCCATAGGTATGAATGTGAGTGTGAATGGTTGTTTGACGAAATGTGCCCTGTGATTGGCTGGCCACCAGTCCAGTGTGCACACAGCCTCTCGGCCAAAGTTAGCTGGGATAGGCTCCACCCTAAGTGGCATAGAAAAAAAAAATAAATTAAATCATAAAAAATAAAATAATAAAATAAATGAGTACTGGTTGTGGTGTCTATGCTATTTGGTGAGCTATTACAGCAGGCAGCATGCAACCATTTGTCCTTGTATCAAATCCTCTTTAGACCTCCACAACACTGTGTCCTTCACAAATCCACCATCCGGCTTGTGCCAGCCACCGAGTGTTTGTGCCAGGTGAGTGGATAAGCAGGCAATACGCATGCACAATCATGCCCATCATGGTGTTGTTTGCTACTTTGTTGTTTTTGTACGATGATGAACCACAACAAACCCATGTGGTGACAATTGTCCCTTAGGGCAAAAAAACAAGTGTAACATGTCCGAAAATATATGCTGTACACTGTGATTTACAATGTTTTGGACATGAGGATCAACAGGCTGTGTATCCTGTAATCCAGGGGTCTCAAACACGCGGCCCGCAGGACACTAATTTGAGGCCCCCGTCTTGATATGAAAGTTTAATGTTAGTGCGGCCCGCGCAAGTTTGATATGGATGCTGTATGGTATCATGTACCCAGAAAAAATTATTACGTTTGATTAATGTTCATGTTAAAGGTTAAATAACTGTTAATAGTTATCCTCCCTATCCGTGTGGAAGTGGTAAGTTTTTGGCTATTTAAGTTTAAAGGAAATAACTTGAAGGCTACCGTTTAGGTCGCTAGCTCTCTAGTTTGCGAGTTAGCATGTGTCTCAAGACCCTGCAGTTGCGCAATATGTTGTAAATAAAAAAAGTATAAATGTGACTATAGTCGTGTTTTGTCATGTCTACAGGGCTCTAATAATGTTTTGTTAATTTTAATTTGAAAAAAATAATTTGTCTACCCACCAACTATATGTGGTTTCTTAAGTTTTTATTATTTGCCGTTTTATTATTATTATTATATTTATTTGTTACTAATTGATTGATTTTTTTTATTCTTGATTTATTTATTTTTCATCTTATTTTGGGCAGAAAAATAAAAATTAAGATATTTGAGAACAGTGGAATGTTTTATCAGAGCTTTTATTGTAGAAAATCGGAACCAAAGCACCGAAAAAGTTTCTATATTTTTCTGTTTTTAATAAATGCGTTTTTTTTTTTTTAGGAAAACCTGATGCGGCCCAGCCTTGCCCAGACCCTAGCTCCAGTGGCCCCCAGGTAAATTGAGTTTGAGACCCCTGCTGTAATCACTGTCAGCTATTGCACTTACTAACTTACTGTGTATTCTTTGATTTAATATATTTTATACTTTGCAAACAGAGCTACTGCAGTAATTTTGGAACCAGGACTGGAACCAGGAGCGAAAGAACAAAAAGTTTGACAACAGGAAAGAGAGGATTCCGGAACAAGTCACCCTGGAGAGGCTTCAGGCGTGTTAAAGAGAACACACTGACATCTACAAAGGCCTTGACAAAGGGCTCCAACAAACAGAGACGGGGACAGAGTGAGGAACAGGCGAGAGCTGGCCAAGCAGCTTTGGGACGCAAGGGAAG
Organism: Doryrhamphus excisus; assembly: GCF_037039965.1. Taxonomy (NCBI): domain Eukaryota; kingdom Metazoa; phylum Chordata; class Actinopteri; order Syngnathiformes; family Syngnathidae; genus Doryrhamphus; species Doryrhamphus excisus. Next base: position 23,389,805 of record NC_136359.1, read on the forward strand.
TTGATGTGAAAGGCCACTCTGTGTTCCAGCGAGATTATACATCAGCTCAGCCACTGGATGAATAACACATCCTCTCTCAAAGCAGCAGCCTCACAGCCACAAAGTATCTCCTTCCAGTGGAAAAACAAAGAGTCAGACTTTACCACAATACCACAGAAAGCAACAGGGTACGTTTATATATTCAACCATCCTAAAACTTTTGTGCGTTTTATTGTGCCAGTCCTTAGACCAGGGGTCTCAAACTCAATTTACTTGGGGGCCACTGGAGCTCGGGTCTGGGTGAGACTGGGCCGCATCAGATTTTCCAAAAAAAAACCAAACAAAAAAAAACACATTTATTAAAAACAAAAAATTTTTAAAAACTTAATTTTTGTTCCAATTTTCTACAATAAAAGCTCTGATAAAACATTCCACTGTTCTCAAATATATTACTTTTTATTTTTCTACACAAAATAAGATGAAAAATAAATAAACAAATCAAGAATAAAGAAAATCAATCAATCAGTAATAAATAAATAAATATAATAATAACAATAAAACGGCAAATAATTAAAAATTAAGAAACCACATATAGTTGGTGGGTAGACAAATGATTTTTTTCAGATTAAAATGAACAAAGCATTATTAGAGCCCTGTAGACATGACAAAACACGACTATAGTCACATTTATACTCTTTTTATTTACAACATATTGCGCAACTGCAGGGTCTTGAGACACATGCTAACTCGCAAACTAGAGAGCTAGCGACCTAAACGGTAGCCTTCAAGTTATTTCCTTTAAACTTAAATCGCCAAAAAACTTACCACTTCCACACGGATAGGGAGGATAACTATTAACAGTTATTTAACCTTTAACATGAACATGAATCAAACGTAATAATATTTTCTGGGTACATGATACCATACAGCATCCATATCAAACTTGCGCGGGCCGCACTAACATTAAACTTTCATATCAAGGCGGGGGCCTCAAACTAGTGTCCTTGTTATTTACAACATATTGCACAACTGCAGGGTCTTGAGACACATGCTAACTCGCAAACTAGAGAGCTAGCGACCTAAACGGTAGCCTTCATGTTATTTCCTTTAAACTTAAATAGCCAAAAACTTACCACTTCCACACGGATAGGGAGGATAACTATTAACAGTTATTTAACCTTTAACATGAACATGAATCAAACGTAATAATTTTTTCTGGGTACATGATACCATACAGCATCCATATCAAACATTAAACTTTCATATCAAGGCGGGGGCCTCAAACTAGTGTCCTGCGGACCACATTTGGCCCGCGGGCCGCGTATTTGAGACCCCTGCCTTAGGCAGACTGAGGCAGCGTGAAGGGAAGTGGACTTCAAGTAAGAGCCTTACTATTTGTGGTGACAACAAGAAGTACTGAGGAAGTGTCCTGGCAGTTCTGCACGGGAAATTCAGCAATTCATCTACTTCAAAACGGAACAGGCATTCTGGACAAGGTCATCTTTATACAAACAGGTTCCACCCACAGCACGAGTTCAGTCTCTAAAATCTGGATTTATTTTATACAATAGTTCACCAGGAAATCTCATGTACTATCCATTCATTTTTTATACCGCTTATTCTCACTAAGGTCTCAGGGGGGGTGCTGGAGCCTATCCCAGCTGTCTTCAGGCGAGAGGCGGGGTACACCCTGGACTGGTCGCCAGCCAATCACAGGGCACATAAAGACAAACAACCATTCACACTCACATTCATACCTATGGACAATTTGTAGTCGCTAATTAACCTAGCATGTTTTTGGAACGTGGGATGAATCCGGAGTATCCGGGGAAAACCCACACATGCACGGGGGAGAACATGCAAACTCCACACAGATATGCCAAGCGGAGAATCGAACCGAGGTCTTCAGTTTCAGATACCAATCGGCTCGATTTCCACTTAGTGATACTTAACAGGGGCGGCACGGCGGTCTAGTGGTTAGTGCACAGACCTCGCAGATAGGAGACCAAGGTTCAATTCCACCCTCGGACATCTCTGTGTGGAGTTTGCATGTTTTCCCCGTGCATGCGTGGGTTTTCCCCGGATACTCCGGATCCATCCCACATTCCTTAAACATGCTAGGTTAATTAGCGACTCCAAATTGTCCATAGGTATGAATGTGAGTGTGAATGGTTGTTTGTCTTATGTGTTGCATGTCTTTGCAGGAAAAGTGCTCTACAAATAAAGTTGATTTGATTTAGTATCCATAACACAATACTCCATATAATACTTGTGTGGCAGATATAGTATTCTAATCTAGTATCACAAACTATCCTGTCACTGGATACGCAGTTCCATGTCCTGCCTCCGTCTTACTCAGCAAAAGCACAGTTTCAACCATGCAATATAAAGCTGTAATAAATACTTTCTAATGACCTTACATAAGAGCTGAGCCCACCAGCTGTGGATCAGAGAGAAGCTAAATTTGCTTTTGCATTCGGAACTCTGTAATTTGGTGTTTTTCAAGAATTTCACAAGACTGCAATTTGTATCTCATGATACCAGATCTTTAATACTGTATATGTACAGTACTAGAATTGACTTTTTATGCTACATACATTGTATTTGCTGGATTTATCATACTCCCCAAACACTCACTTAAGTCTCCATTCAGCTTTCGGAAGCTGATCAGTCGTCAAGAAAATCCCAGGAGTCATTTTGAACATACTATTGATGACAAAGCAAAGATACAGACAAACCTCTAATCCTAATCCACGGAGATAAACTATGCCGGCGACAGATGTGCAGCTGAGACTGTTACAAAATCAGTCATTCAGTGTCATCATTCGGTGATGCCAACAAACCCAGCATCATCATTCAGCGTTTTATGTTTATTTTGATGTGATGTAACACGGGCATATAGAGGAAATAACGGTACAAATAAAAGAATACAATCTATTTTGGATGGAAGCTAATCTAGATCAGGGGTCTCAAACTCAATTTACTTGGGGGCCACTGGAGATCCGGTCTGGGTGAGACTGGGCCGCATCAGGTTTTCAAAAAAATACAAAAAAAACGCATTTATTAAAAAAAAAAAAAAAAAAAAAAAAACTTAAAACATTCCACTGTTCTCATATATCTTACTTTTTATATTTCTACACAAATAAGATCAAAAATAAATAAACAAATCAAGTATAAAGAAAATCAATCAATCAGTAATAAATAAATAAATATAATAATAATAATAAAACAGCAAATAATAAAAACTTATATATAACCACATATAATTGGTGGGTAGACAAATGATTTTTTTCAGATTAAAATGAACAAAGCATTATTAGAGCCCTGTAGACATGACAAAACACGACTATAGTCACATTTATACTCTTTTTATTTACAACATATTGCGCAACTGCAGGGTCTTGAGACACATGCTAACTCGCAAACTAGAGAGCTAGCGACCTAAACGGCAGCCTTCAAGTTATTTCCTTTAAACTTAAATAGCCAAAAACTTACCACTTCCACACGGATAGGGAGGATAACTATTATTAATCAAATGTAATAATGTTTTCTGGGTACATGATACCATACAGCATCCATATCAAACTTGCGCGGGCCGCACTAACATTAAACTTTCATATCAAGGCGGGGGCCTCAAATTAGTGACCTGCGGGCCACATTTGGCCCGCGGGCCGCATGTTTGAGACCACTGATTTCTCCTTACATACAACGTTTTATGTACCCGAAAAAAAAAATCTTCAGCTTGTTTATTAGACCGCGGGCCTCTTCTGGCTCAGTGATCTCCCCTCGTGCTCAGCCTCAACGCCATTGGTCCTGCGGTCTCAGCTCTTTTCTCTTGGTCCCACTCAAAGGGCCCTCTGTACTGCTGGCTGGCAGGCAAGTGTTAATGGAATGTCTCAGCTGCTTGAAGGGCGTGGGGGGAAACGGATAATGCAATTTAAAGTGTGTTATGAGTCCACCTCTCTCACAAAGTTTGTTGAATTACTCGTCAACACGGATAGTTTTAGACAAATATGACCAAAACAAACACAAAGACAAACAATCATAACTAAACTAGCGGGAAACGTTATTGGTCAATGTCTGACCGGTACTCCATTAGCTGCATTTGTAGTTCTTTTTCTTAATCATACTTTGTGACGGTGTTGTATAACTGCACCATTATACTAAGAGATGTTTGTATAGTGCATGGGTCTCAAACACGTGGCCCGCAGGCCAAATGTGGCACGCAGGACACAAGTTTGCGGCCCCCTGCCTTGATATGAAAGTTTAATGTTAGCGCGGCCCGCGCAAGTTTGATATGGATGCTGTATGGTATCATGTACCCAGAAAAAATTATTACGTTTGATTAATGTTCATGTTAAAGGTTAAATAACTGTTAATAGTTATCCTCCCTATCCGTGTGGAAGTGGTAAGTTTTTGGCTATTTAAGTTTAAAGGAAATAACTTGGAGGCTACCGTTTAGGTCGCTAGCTCTCTAGTTTGCGAGTTAGCATGTGTCTCAAGACCCTGCAGTTGCGCAATATGTTGTAAATAAAAAAAAGTATAAATGTGACTATAGTCGTGTTTTGTCATGTCTACAGGGCTCTAATAATGCTTTGTTCATTTTAATCTGAAAAAAATCATTTGTTTACCCACCAACTATATGTGGTTTCTTAAGTTTTTATTATTTGCCGTTTTATTATTATTATTATTATTATATTTATATATATATTACTGTTATATATATATATATTACTGATTGATTGATTTTCTTTATTCTTGATTTGTTCATTTATTTTTTATTTTATTTTGTGTATAAAAATAAAAAGTAAGATATTTGAGAACAGTGGAATGTTTTATCAGAACTTTTATTATAGAAAATCGAAACCAAAGCGAAGTTTATTCATTTTTCTGTTTTTAATAAATGCGCTTTTTTTGTTTTTTTTTTTTGAAAACCTGATGCGGCCCAGTCTCACCCAGACCCTAGCTCCAGTGGCCCCCAAGTAAATTGAGTTTGAGACCCCTGGTATAGTGGAACCCTAGTCCTGGTTCGCTGTATACTTAAACTAAAACATGCTCACTTAGATGTGGTCAAAGAATATACAACTGTTTCCGTCTGGTTTGGAGGTAAGCGGCTCTATCCACTAATCCTTCATCTTTATATATGGTTAAATTAATATTTAACCATATATAGACCTTTCTGTGCACGTCCCCTGATCACATGTCTGCAATTATCAGTGTCAGCAGTTCTAATTAAAGTTAAGTGTGGACTAAAAGTAGCTCCATGTCCAGGACAAATTATATGCTCCATATAATAATGAATTAGCTTATCCAGCATATACTCTGCTGTGTGTTTATTTTTTTATTGGGTTTTGATGATTTCTGTTATAAAGCCCATTACAGGCCGCGGTCGCACCACCCTGAGCTATTTCAACCCACTGATTAGTAGGTGCGCCGGGCTGGGCTGGCCCAGTTCTAACCCGATGCTGTGCACTGACTGGCACTAATTTTAGGCTGTCCTACAACAGATGAGAGGCACGTGCGTGGAGGCCTCGATGCCTCCACAGACCAAGTCGTTCAAGTCCTTTGACTGACACTCTGATGATGTTTTGGGGCTCATATTCATTAAGAGTCCGTTTAAGATTCAGAAACCGTAGACCACACAAGTAGCATGACTGCTCGCACATCTTAATTACCAACTATCTTTAATTTTTGTTATTTCTATGTAAAAAAATCATTTATGTTGACGTGTCGGTAGTATATTGTTCAGTAGCGTCAAACGACAACAGCAACATCGCCACTCGTCAGTGACGAGCAGTGCGTTTTTTTTTCAACTTTGACTTTGGAAAACGGTGATGGACATTTTTAGTTGGATCAAACCACGAACAGTTTCTATTTGGTTCGTATTGTATTTAACTCAAATAATCGAAACAACAAGCTTCGGATTAATTGACTAAGATATAATAACTAAGATTAGAATCGTTAGTTGCAGCACTGAAATGCATTCATTCATTCATTCATTCATTTTCTACCGCTTATCCTCATGAGGGTCGCGGTGGGTGCTGGAGCCTATCCCAGCTGTCTTCGGGCGAGAGGCGGGGTACACCCTGGACTGGTGGCCAGCCAATCACAGGGCACATATAGACAAACAACCATTCACACTCACATTCATACCTATGGACAATTTGGAGTCGCTAATTAACCTAGCATGTTTTTGGAATGTGGGAAGAAAACCGGAGTACCCGGAGAAAACCCACGCCCTTAAATGCATCACAGATAAAAGCAGGAGGGATCTTTTCTTATGGGATGTCAGCCTCTGCACACATTGCTAGTAAATCTTCCACAAACTGTAATGTGCATGTTTGTGATTAAGGAAGATGTAGTCACCTATGCAGTTTCCAACTGCCTATGTAAGATAATTTTTATTACACTCTTATTTTATTTACACAGTCGGATGACATGGGGCAAACAATGCTCTTATTTTGAAGGCCAGAATTGTGTTCTGTGTGTTGACAATGTCAGTCATACGAGCTGGGTGCAAGAATATACGTACTTGTACTTTGTGCTAAATTCAATCCGTGTACTTTCTGAGCAGAATCGATCGCCGTGTTTGCTATTTGCTGTTTATTTATGGATGCTAGCAATAGAAGTAGGCGCCCCTCCCTGAGGTATAAACACACTGATCAATGACCTGTCAGTGCACTGACTTTCCCAGCAGGGATGCAGGCCATTATAGATGCCACTATTCCACTTTCCGTGCTCAATCAATGGACCTTTGGGATCAACTTCTACGCTGTTTTCAACTTTGAGTCCTATTTCATCTAGATCAGGGGTCTCAAACACGCGGCCCGCGGGCCAAATGTGGCCCGCAGGACACTAGTTTGAGGCCCCCTGCCTTGATATGAAAGTTTAATGTTAGTGCGGCCCGCGCAAGTTTGATATGGATGCTGTATGGTATCATGTACCCAGAAAAAATTATTACGTTTGATTAATGTTCATGTTAAAGGTTAAATAACTGTTAATAGTTATCCTCCCTATCCGTGTGGAAGTGGTAAGTTTTGGGCTATTTAAGTTTAAAGGAAATAACTTGAAGGCTACCGTTTAGGTCGCTAGCTGTCTAGTTTGCGAGTTAGCATGTGTCTCAAGACCCTGCAGTTGCGCAATATGTTGTAAATAAAAAGAGTATAAATGTGACTATAGTCGTGTTTTGTCATGTCTACAGGGCTCTAATAATGCTTTGTTCATTTTAATCTGAAAAAAAATAATTTGTCTACCCACCAACTATATGTGGTTTCTTAAGTTTTTATTATTTGCTGTTTTATTGTTATTATTATATTTATTTATTTATTATTGATTGATTGATTTTCTTTATTCTTGATTTGTTTATTTATTTTTCATCTTATTTTGTGTAAAAAAATAAAAAGTAAGATATTTGAGAACAGTGGAATGTTTTATCAGAGCTTTTCTTGTAGAAAATTGGAACCAAAACGAAGTTTTTTAATTTTTTTTGTTTTTAATAAATGCATTTTTTTTTGTTTTTTTTTGGAAAACCTGATGTGGCCCAGTCTCACCCAGACCCCAAGTAAATTGAGTTTGAGACCCCTGATCTAGATCATCTTATTTAGTTGGTCATTCTGTTTCCAGATAAAGCATCACACAAAGAGCCCATTGATGGGTTCGACTGTCAGAGCAGCTGGCAATGCCTGTCGGGCTGTTGTGATAGCCTGCCAGCTTTTGACTACTGTCCACTGTACACTGTATAAAGGAACAGGTGTATCTGACTTATTTGCCTGAGTGTGAGTGCGACTAGCACTTCCTCCAGTGGGGCAACGTTTACTCTAGGAAAGGGAGAGGCTACATTCTTTAACTTTTGTGATCATTACACTTCAGGTGTCCTGGTACAATAACAGGCCTGTCTCGGTTACCTCCAGAGTCCAGAGGGCAATACACTCTCACATGCTTACGGCTTTATTTGCGTAGACCAGGCGCGGTGTACCAGTAGAGTGTGGCCAGCGCACTTTGAAAATTTTGTGAGCAGCGCAGTCTGGCGCAGCGTGCCGCACCTACGCCTCCGTCCCTCCCAAGTGGAAAAGAAGGAGGGGAGTAGGTTTATCACAGCCGAGTGTAATATTAACCAATCAAATGACCGCGTCTCATTGCCTTTAAATGTGCACTCCAACTGGATTATGCATCAGCGGCCACAATGTAGACCACCTCTGTTCCTGACAGTCACATTAAACACAGCAGCAGGCTAATCCAGGCATTGTGCTTGTGTTCAACCTGCATTCATGTTCTTGAATAATTAAAAACCTTTCACGGTATATTCTCGGTATCTCCTCCTTATCCTCCTTGAGAAAAAATAAACAGTAAAAAAGTTGTTAGTTGTTATTAATTATTAGTTGTCTAATATGTCACTTTCTCTGTGTTGGCTTATTTGCATATGAACATTGGGTGTTTGGGATTGGATGACTTTCACTTTCTAGTTGAGATTCTGACAAGAAACCATGTATCACTCCTCTCAAGGTGTAAAAACGACAGAAGAACCCACAGAAGAAAGATGATTTGTTGTTGTCAACATATTTGTTGTGCTTTCTGTGCTTTTTTAGGCACTTTTTGTAACAAAAACAACCATTCACACTCACATTCATACCTATGGACAATTTGGAGTCGCTAATTAACCTAGCATGTTTTTGCAATGTGGGAGGAAACCGGAGTACCCGGAGAAAACCCACGCATGCACGGGGGAGAACGTGCAAACTCCACACAGAGATGGCTTAGGGTGGAATTGAACCCTGGTCTCCTAGCTGTGAGGTCTGCACGCTAACCACTCGACTCTTTGTAATTTATCATCTTCAAATCCTTTATCACTTTATAGATGTCATTAACATACAAATTGAACAGTTTTGGTCCCAATATTGACCCCTGGGGTACTCCACATGTAATATTTCATCTTGCAGATATGTATTCTCCTATCTTAACATATTGCTTCCTGTTAGCTAGGTAGCTTTTGACCCAATTCAATATTAATCCACTGATTCCGGAGCTTTCTAATTCGGTTGGTAGAATTCCGTGATTGATAGTATCGAAGGATTTTGGCAAATCCATAAATACTGCAGCTGCACACTTTCTGTGGTCTATGGCGTTGGTCATTTTTTCAGTGAATATGAATATGAGTTCTGTATCGGTATTGACTATGTCCAACTTGTTATTGAATAGTTTCTTAATTATTTCAGAAAATTGTGTTAATAAGGACTGGTCGGTAGTTTGTATGTGTGATCATTCCACCACTATACCACCACACCGGAGTACCCGGAGAAAACCCAACGCATGCACGGGAAGAACATACAAACTGCGCGCTAACCACTTCACCGCCGTGCAGCCCATTTTTCAAATATATTATTTAAAATATCCAAATATATGAAATTATCGCGGCTTCTTGCTCTGCAAGAAGACAATACAATGTGTGTCAATACTAACATTCAGAGTATTAACAAAATTACTGATGCACTTTTTGTCTCTTTTGGCTTTTTTTCCTCGTTTCGGAGTCACCGTGGCTCATTAGATCCGCATTCTGCACAAACTAACGAAACACAAACTAAGCTGCTTTTCACTGCCTGCAACAATAGCAAGAAAGACCTATTCTCTTCTACAATAGCGTTTGTGTGAAAGCTTGTCTCTCGGCATTTGCACAAGCAAGGTTGATACTTATAGGTTATCACATCTGGTATCGGGCCAGGTATCATGGTACCATCTAGGGCAGTGTTTTTCAACCTTTTTTAAGCCACGGCACATTTTTTTACATTGGAAAAATCTTGTGGCACACCACTAACTACACAAAAATGTTCCAAAATGTCACCACGACCTCACACGTGCATCAATAAGTCTATGGGAGGAACAAGGTAGGTGTTGCCACACGGACCAATATTACATTGCTATGCCAGTCTTTACACCACAGACACTCCACAGTAGCCATGTTTTTACATCACCACTTTTTCTCTTTCCGAATGACCTTTCGGGAAACAATGGTATCCATAGAAAGGAATATTCAAATTTTTTTGTCTACATGCGCTGTGAAAATCAACCAGAATAGTCAATAGGGCATGCCCAGTAAAACGTAAACATCAACATCACGTGATACCGACTTCCTGGAGTTGCCAGTTTTTTTTGCCAATTTAGTTTGAATCAAAAACAAACTTTGCTTAGTCCAGTGCCGATTGCTGGCCTCCATTTTTAAAAGTGAAGAACGTCTGGATCTGCGCGTTACGTCATATCTGAACATGCGCTGAAAGAACGCACCCGGGGTAAATCAATCTTGCTAATATTTTATAATTAAACTCAGGACATGTTTTAAATAGATATATATTTTCTTTTTAAATAAAAGTGGACTCGTGAATGGCGTATAGAAGGGTTTAGATTCTGTTCCACAGATGGCGCTAATGCACACCAAAGCTGCTTGCCAACCGCCAATAAACAACAGAAGAAGAAAAACACCACGAAAAAGAACGCACCCTGACAACTTTCCGTTTGAGCGGGTTCAAGATTGGTTAAAGGAATATTCCATCCCTGTTCAATTCTTTCCGTTTGAGCAAATAAACCAAATGCAATTTTAATATTTGGGTCCATGTATACTATTGACATAATATTTGCAAATTATGATTAATAAATGTTAATTATAAAAAGTGATATTGGATAATTCATCACGGCACACCTGACGGTTTCTTAAGGTACACTAGAGTGCCACGGCACTGTGGTTGAAAATCACTGTTCTAAGGTACAGCGCCAATTAATACTGTAGTATATAATAAACAACCGTAAATCCTAAAAACACTTCTCCAAGCTGTTATACATAAAGCCGATATATACGAGTTGTGATGATGATTAAATACGGCAAAATAGAAGTGTCATCGAGCTGGCCTTCTTATAGGAACTCCAGCTAATCAGGAGCTCTGCCCCCAACCTAGCTTGACAATTGGCCCAGATAACGAGAAACCAGCAGACAACAACCATTCTTCTGTTCTAAGAAATGTATGAACCGGTCCTTTCACAAAGATTACACAGAGCAATGCAGCTGATTAGCAGGCAGATCATGACTGGTAACCATAGCAGAGGGGGGGGGCAGAAAGTCCACACAAATGACCAGAAATCCTCAAGTAGGCAAACCACAAATATACCGGAATTTTCGGACTATAGAGCGAATTATAAGACTCACTTCGGCCATCTCTGTGAGTAGTCTGAGCAAAGAAAACCTGTTTTAACATTATTAGAGACCTCTAGGCATGAAATAGCACCCCTATGGTCAGCTTTTCACCTAATAAAGTAATTGATTGAGTGGGTGACGGACAGGAAGTGACATCAAACAGTAAACAAGCAACCCTCATGAGGATAAGAGGTAGAAAATGAATGAATGAAGGAATGCCCAACTAGGAAACCCGAGTTCAATTCCACACCCAGGCATCTCTGTGTAGAGTTTGCATGTTCTCCCCCGTGCATGCGTGGGTTTTCTCCGGGTACTCCGGTTTCCTCCCACATTCCAAAAACATGCTAAAAAAAATCATGCTAATAACATGCTAAAAAACATGCTAATAGGTGACTCCATAGGTATGAATGTGAGTGTGAATGTCAAAAACAAACAACTCTAATAAATAACAACTTACAACCAGCACTGTGGGATGCACGGCAATCGAGTGGTTAGCGCGCAGACCTCACGGCTCGGGTTCAATTCCACCCTCAGCCATCTCTGTGTGGAGTTTGCATGTTCTCCCCCGTGCATGCGCGGGTTTTCTCCGGGTACTCCGGTTTCCTCCCACATTCCAAAAACATGCTAGGTTAATTAGCGACTCCAAATTGTCCATAGGTATGAATGTGAGTGTGAATGGTTGTTTGTCTATATGTGCCCTGTGATTGGCTGGCCACCAGTCCAGGGTGTACCCCGTCTCTCGCCCGAAGACAGCTGGGATAGGCTCCAGCACCCCCCGCGACCCTCGTGAGGAAAAGCGGTAGAAAATGAATGAATGAATGAACTTAATAGGGGCGGCATGGCGGTCTAGTGGTTAGCGCGCAGACCTCACAGCTAGGAGACCTGGGTTCAATTCCACCTTCGGCCATCTCTGTGTGGAGTTTGCATGTTCTCCCCCTGTGCATGCGTGGGTTTTCTCCGGGTACTCCGGTTTCCTCCCACATTCCAAAAACATACTAGGTTAATTAGCGACTCCAAATTGTCCATAGGTATGAATGTGAGTGTGAATGGTTGTTTGTCTATATGTGTTGAAAGTTTGGGAAAAAAGCAGCGGCTTATAGTTCGGAATTTACGGTATATCAAATGATTGTTCAAGTTTCTTTTTTTTTTTTAGGGTTCATAGTCGTAGGTACGTACTTAGTTAGCTAGCTCATATTAACTTGTTTTCTGCCAGTGCAGTTTCTGCAAAAAAAAAGTTATGGTACATGTTTATAGTCAAATACATTTTAGTCAACGTAACAATTCTTTATGTAAGAAAAAAAACTGCTCCTTAACGACCACAAAGACCAGTTTATTGGAAACTGGTCTCAACCAAAGTCCCTGCCACAAATCCAGCAGTGAACACATAAATGTTATTACAACATCAAAAAGTAAATCCAGACTTCTGGTAAATTCATTACACAAGGCTCTCATGAAAACAGCTGTGCCTTTATGTCAGGCCTAAGCCTCCAATGAAGTACACGCCATTTTCATCAGTGGCTGTCAAACAAGGTGATGCACATTTGGTCATATGGATCAGCGTCCAAACTCTGTTCAATTCTGTTTTTTTAGACAAATATCTTCCCTCAAAAGTTCCCTGACACTCTCAACAACATTTCTGCAAAAAAAAAAAAACACTCTCATGTGTTCTGAAGCTCTTGACAAAAGGCAAGTATTTAAAAACAACATGGGTGATGGCTTAGTGATGTAATCAGGGTTGCCTCGACTTGTAGAAGATGAATTTGGACAAAAAAAATGAAAACACGTCACCAACTGAGGGCATGGCTGTAAAAGACTTTATATATGGGTAATGTCTATCCATTTTCTATGCCGCTTATCCTCACTAGGGCATGCTGGAGCCTATCCCAGCTGTCTTCAGACAAGAGGCGGGGTACACCCTGGACTGGTGGCCAGCCAATCACAGGGCACATATAGACAAACAACCATTCACACTCACATTCATACCTATGGAACAATTTGGAGTCGCTAATTAACCTAGCATGTTTTTTTGGAATGTGGGAGTCAACCGGAGTACCCGGAGAAAACCCACGCATGCACGAGGAGAACATGCAAACTCCACACAGAGATGCCTGGGGGTGGAATTGAACTCGGGTTTCCTAGCTGTGTGACCTGCGTCCACCAGGCAGCGTGGGCATTCCTTCCTTCATTCATTTTCTACCTGTTATCCTCATGAGGGTTGCTTGTTTACTGTTTGATGTCACTTCCTGTCCGTCACCCACTCAATCAACTACTTTATTAGGTGAAAAGCTGGCCATAGGGGTGCTATTTCATGCCTAGAGGTCTCTAATAATGTTAAAACAGGTTTTCTTTGCTCAGACTACTCATTCATTTTCTACCGCTTTTCCTCATGAGGGTTGCGGGGGGTGCTGGAGCCTATCCCAGCTGTCTTGGGGCGAGAGGCGGGGTACACCCTGGACTGGTGGCCAGCCAATCACAGGGCACATATAGACAAACAACCATTCACACTCACATTCATACCTATGGACAATTCGGAATCGCCGATTAACCTAGCATGTTTTTGGAATGTGGGAGGAAACCGGAGTACCCGGAGAAAACCCACACCCGGGGAGAACATGTGAACTCCACACAAAGATGCCTGAGCAGGGAATCAAACCCTAGCTGTGTATCCTGTTTTTGTGTTTGTTATATATTCTTACATTTTATTTGTATATATTTATTCTAGGAATTTATTCTTTTCATTTATTATTCTGCACGGTGGACGAGTGGTTATCCTGCAGACCTCACAGCTAGGAGACCCGAGTTCAATCCCACATCTCTGTGTGGAGTTTGCATGTTCTCCCCGTGCATGCGTGGGTTTTCTCCGGGTACTCCGGTTTCCTCCCACATTCCAAAAACATGCTAGCTTAATTAGCGACTCCAAATTATCCATAGGTATGAATGTGAGTGTGAATGGTTGTTTGTCTATATGTGCCCTGTGATTGGCTGGCCACCAGTCCAGGGTGTACCCCGCCTCTCGCCCCAAGACAGCTGGGATAGGCTCCAGCACCCCCATGACCCTTGTGAGGAAAAGCGGTAGAAAATGAATGAACGAATAAACATTATTAGAGACCTCTAGGCATGAAATAGCACCCCTATGGTCAGCTTTCCACCTAATAAAGTATTTGATTGAGTGGGTGACGGACAGGAAGTGACATCAAACAGTAAACAAGCAACCCTCATGAGTATAAGAGGTAAAAAAATGAATGAAGGAATGCCCATGCTGCCTGGTGGACGCAGGTCACACAGCTAGGAAACCCGAGTTCAATTCCACCCCCAGGCATCTCTGTGTGGAGTTTGCATGTTCTCCCCGTGCATGCGTGGGTTTTCTCCGGGTACTCCGGTTTCCTCCCACATTCCAAAAAAAACATGCTAGGTTAATTAGCGACTCCAAATTGTCCATAGGTATGAATGTGAGTGTGAATGGTTGTTTGTCTATATGTTGACTAACATTAATGTACTAACACATAAACAAACATAAAAATGGCGAATTTTTGATATATTTAGACGACTGGTTTTGAATTGTGGGGTGATACACAAAAGCATCAGATTTGATCACCAGAACAACAGTCTTATATTGCACAGGCACAATTATCTTTAACATGGGTTACGGCAAGCGAAAACTCAACACTGAACTCTGACATCACTTCCTCTACAGCTCAGCTCCCCAGCAACACATACAAGTACGACACACAAGTCTTATTTATGCCTTAAATGGCTTATTTTCTTTTATTATGTGTACTATATTGCGTAATAAGAGAGTAAAATAGAGGTAGTATAAATGTGTCAGATATCTAATTATCATCTGAAACGTCCTGTCGCACTCCTGTCTACAGCCGAGTGACAAATCGGAAAAAAAAAAGGGGGAACACAACCAGGATCAAATGGATTTTATACATTGCAGTCATCCCACAGGCGTGCTAGCTTACACTTCACGCTGATTAAATATCGGCCTATCTGCTTGTTTGTCACATGCTTTGTGTCAAAGAGCTTTGGACTGGATCACCTTATATAACAACACATTCTGTGCAACCGTCTAATCCAACCCACGCTGGATGGTTTTGAGGGTCGGAAGCAAACTATTTTGTCGTTGCGGAATATGCGGTTTCAACCTTGACAAAAGATATTCCAATTCCATTCGGGTTATTTGCTCAAACTGAAAGAATGTAACCTTTGTATACACCTCATTCCCAAAGAAAAGTGCGAAATCCGAATGAATATATAATGGGATTCCCAGGGGTGGAATATTCCTTTCCCCAATCCGATTGAGGTATCTTGTACCCGCTCAAACGGAAAGTTGTCAGACTGCGTTCTTCTTCTTCTTCTGTTGTTTATTGGGGCGGCACGGCGGTCAAGTGGTTAGCACGCAGACCTCACAGGCTAGGAAGACCAGGGTTCGATTCCACCCTCGGCCATCTCTGTGTGGAGTTTGCATGTTCTCCCCGTGCATGCGTGGTACTCCGGTTTCCTCCCACATTCCAAAAACATGCTAGGTTAATTAGCGACTCCAAATTGTCCATAGGTATGAATGTGAGTGTGAATGGTTGTTTGTCTATATGTGCCCTGTGATTGGCTGGCCACCAGTCCAGGGTGTACCCCGCCTCTCGCCCGAAGACAGCTGGGATAGGCTCCAGCACCCCAGCACGACCCTAAATAAAATAACACGGTGCTCAGGCCACACAGCTTGGAGACCCGAGTTCGATTCCACCCTTGGCTATCTCTGTGCAGAGTTTGCATGTTCTCCCCGTGCATGCGTGGTACTCCGGTTTCCTCCCACATTCCAAAAACATGCTAGGTTAATTAGCGACTCCAAATTGTCCATAGGTATGAATGTGAGTGTGAATGGTTGTTTGTCTATATGTGCCCTGTGATTGGTTGGCTGGCCACCAGTCCAGGGTGTACCCCGCCTCTCGCCCGAAGACGGCTGGGATAGGCTCCAGCACCCCCACAACCCTCGTGATGAGGATAAACGGTAGAAAATGAATGAATGAATGAGTTCTCCTCCTATGTTGTGTGGAAGTGGTAACTTTTTGGCTTCTTATTTTTCTTTCCCCACCCTCGGCCATTTTTGTGTGGAGTTTGCATGTTCTCCCGGTGCATGCGTGGGCTTTCTCCGGGTATTCCGCTTTCCTCCCACATTCCAAAAACATGCTAGGTTAATTAGCGACTCCAAATTGTCCATAGGTATGAATGTGATTGTGAATGGTTGTTTGACTATATGTGCCCTGTGATTGGCTGGCGACCAGTCCAGGGTGTACCCTGCCTCTCGCCCGAAGACAGCTGGGATAGGCTCCAGCGCCCCCCGCGACCCTCGTGAGGAAAAAGTGGTAGAAAATGAATGAATGTTGTTTATCGGCGGTTGGCAAGCAGCTTTGGTGTGCATTAGCGCCATCTGTGGAACAGAATCTAAACCCTTTTATACGCCATTCACAAGTCCACTTTTATTCAAAAAGAAAATACATATCTATATAAAACATGTGCCGAGCTTAATTATAAAATATTAGCAAGATTGAACTAAATTGAAAGAAAAACTCCAGGAAGTCGGTATCACGTGATGTTGGTGTTTACGCTTTGCTGGGCATGCCCCATTGACTATTCTGGTTGATTATAGCGGCGCATATAGACACGTGATTGGAATATTCCTTTCCATGTATACCATTGCTTTCGGAAAGGTCATTCGGAAAGAGAAAAACTCTTGGCTATTGTTATATTGTTTCTCCTATTGTGTTCCCGCATGACAACAGGAAGCGCTGATAACAAGCAATTCGATTGGAAACCACGTGACATGTTTTAAGCCACTCAATCCTCCTTTTTTTTTTTTTTTGAGTGAGTTGTCAGGGCTTTCCCCCGGCCCCCCCCCCCCCCCCCCCCCCCACCACCACCACCCATGACAAAAGAAACTCCCTAAATTTATCACGCTAGACAAACCCCTTTAAGTTAATTACTCGGCACCAAGGACAACAACACTGATGTGTCCTGACACGAAAGCACTCAGGGTGGACAAGACCGAGTGACTGAGACGCCCGGGGAGGGGCGGGGGGGGGGGCTCTGCGTCTACTCAAAGCCTTTCTCTGCGAGCATTACAGCAATCAGCGGGTTGCAAGCAGAAGGAAAGAACGAGAGTGCAAGCCAGCTGATGACAAAGTGTAAAAAAAAAAAAAAAAAAAAATGGCCGATCTGTCAATGATCCATGCATTATGCCAAGAAATGCTGATTCAAAAGCTAATTAAACCTGCAAATAATTAATTTCAAACATTAATTTACCAGGTTATGGGGAAGAACAAGTATTAGTGTTCATTATCGGGAGAAGAATATGCATTTCACCAAAACCTGGCCTAGTTTTTGTAGGCCACATCACTCATCTCATTATACTTGTAATTCACAGCACCACAGGCAAACAGCCCCATGCGGTAAAAATAAACTGCATATTAATCCTGCTGCTGGACGGCATTTAATGGTGGATTTAATGTGGTGGGTTCGAACTTCATTCATGAGATTGCAGGTCAACACACACAAGGGACCTTAGTGTTCCTTCTTTGGGACTTGATCTTATACATTCTTGACATTCATTCATTCATCAACGCTAGAAGAAGAGCTGCAACAATGCACTACGATTCGATTAATCGAGTAGTTAGCACGCACGCCACACACCTAGGAGACCTGGGTTCGATTCTCCGCTTGCCATCGCTGTGTGGAGTTTGCATGTACGTATTCCCTGTGTACCGGATTTTCCATTACGTTCCGATATACAACCAAGGTTGTTTGTGTCGATAAAGTTATTGCAAATCGACCACCTATTAATCATTCTTCGAACAGTTAAACTCTTAAAGAGTTCAGAGCTGTGGATTCGGCAGATTACGCACGTCCCAGCATGCTTTGCTGTAGTTAAAATGATCACTTTTAGTGTTTTGTGTTATTTTATACAGACAATGTGTAACAGTTAAAGTGCTGGCATTTTTAGTCGTGTACAGTTAAATCATTTTGACTTTAATCTGAATCTGGCAGGGCTGCACGGTGGTCTAGTGGTTAGCTTGCAGACCTCACAGCTAGGAGACCAGAGTTCAATTCCACCCTCGGACATCTCTGTGTGGAGTTTGTACGTTCTCCCCGTGCATGCGTGGGTTTTCTCCGGGTACTCCGGTTTCCTCCCACATTCCAAAAAAACATGCTAGGTTAATTAGCGACTCCAAATTATCCATAGGTATGAATGTGAGTGTGAATGGTTGTTTGCCATTTAAGGCCGTGGGTTTTCTCCGGGTACTCCGGTTTCCTCCCACATTCCAAAAAAACATGCTAGGTTAATTAGCGACTCCAAATTGTCCATAGGTATGAATGTGAGTGTGAATGGTTGTTTGCCATTTAAGGCCGTGGGTTTTCTCCGGGTACTCCGGTTTCCTCCCACATTCCAAAAAACATGCTAGGTTAATTAGCAACTCCAAATTGTCCATAGGTATGAATGTGAGTGTGAATGGTTGTTTGCCATTTAAGGGCGTGGGTTTTCTCCGGGTACTCCGGTTTCCTCCCACATTCCAAAAACATGCTAGGTTAATTAGCGACTCCAAATTGTCCATAGGTATGAATGTGAGTGTGAATGGTTGTTTGCCATTTAAGGGCGTGGGTTTTCTCCGGGTACTCCGGTTTCCTCCCACATTCCAAAAAACATGCTAGGTTAATTAGCGACTCCAAATTGTCCATAGGTATGAATGTGAGTGTGAATGGTTGTTTGCCATTTAAGGGCGTGGGTTTTCTCCGGGTACTCCGGTTTCCTCCCACATTCCAAAAAAACATGCTAGGTTAATTAGCGACTCCAAATTGTCCATAGGTATGAATGTGAGTGTGAATGGTTGTTTGCCATTTAAGGGCGTGGGTTTTCTCCGGGTACTCCGGTTTCCTCCCACATTCCAAAAAACATGCTAGGTTAATTAGCGACTCCAAATTGTCCATAGGTATGAATGTGAGTGTGAATGGTTGTTTGCCATTTAAGGGCGTGGGTTTTCTCCGGGTACTCCGGTTTCCTCCCACATTCCAAAAAACATGCTAGGTTAATTAGCGACTCCAAATTATCCATAGGTATGAATGTGAGTGTGAATGGTTGTTTGCCTATATGTGCCCTGTGATTGGCTGGCTGGCCACCAGTCCAGGGTGTACCCCGCCTCTCGCCTGAAGACAGCTGGGATAGGCTCCAGCACCCCCCGCGACCCTCGTGAGGAAAAAGCGGTAGAAAATGAATGAATCTGGCAACCTTATTTAGAATGGTTGTAATGTACAATATTGTTTTCCACTTTTAAAAGTACAATTCCACAGGAGTAGTGAGCTTATCCTCACTAGGGCATGCTGGAGCCTATCCCAGCTATCCCACCCTGGACTGGTGGCCAGCCAATCACAGGGCACATATAGACAAACAACCATTCACACTCACATTCATTTATACCTATGGATAATTTGGAGTTGCCAATTAACCTAGCATGTTTTTGGAATGTGGGAGGAAACCGGAGTACCCGGAGAAAACCCACGCATGCACGGGGAGAACATGCAAACTCCATTGCAACCATGTTGTATTCTCATGTAAAACGATGCCAGATAATAACGTTTGCACATTTGGAAGTGAGCTCTGGATGACGTTTTGGATGGCTACTGTTCTACTGATGTCCATGCAAATCGGACTTATTTATATGGGCTGCAAATTGTCTGCGCACTGTAAACATGGAACTTTGTATCGGGAAGTCCTCAGGAGCGCATGGGAGTGTGACTGTGGAGTGGCGGGCCTTGGGTGGAATAAATTAAACAGACAATGTAAACACTGCAGAAAGAGGTGCAGAATCTGGAAGATCTCGAAAGCTTTCGGTGTGGGGTTATCATCAACTCAATGCAAAGGGGTCAAAATAAGCATCTTTTTTTTTGTTTGTTTCTTTTTCGGCTTTGACCTGATTAATTTACCAATGGCGGTTATTTGAAACAATAACAAACTAATAACTGTTAAAATTGTTGTTGATGAATTGCATCTTGAAGCAATTGAGACGCTGCTTTGAGTGTGCTACCCAGCGGATATCTCAATTAGTTTGTGGTCTGAAGAACAAACAACATGAACCATGGGAAGTTCATGCAAGACCTCAACTATGACAGTCCTCCGGGCAGCATTATTTTGCTCGATAAACAGACGTTCAAGAGACATTTCCACATCCTCCAAAAAAAATAGATACCCAATATTAAATTGAAACCACCAGAAATTAATCGGCAGTCCAAATGACCATCAACTAAGATAAAGATAAATATTGCAAAGACAACACATCCAGTAACTCTAGAAGGAAAATTGTATTTTCTGCGTCCTTATGTGCTTTTAATCTACATAATTAGGACTTTTTTTGCGAAAAAACCCAGCTGATTTACCTAAACTGGTCATAATTTAGAAATACCCTCATTTAGCCTGGTTAACTGGTAGTACTCCTTTTTTATAAATGTAATATTTTTGTAGTTATAGCTTAGAAAACCTGTTTACAAACTTCTGGATATAATATTTAACATTATTAGAGACTTCTACGCATTAAATAACACCACATAGTCACCTTTTTTTTTTTTTTTACTTTTCCGGTTAGCGTAAAACTGTTGCATGTTTTGTTGTGTTATTAATACACTGCATGAATCCAAATGTGTTCTTAATGTATTTTTTTTATCACAAAACGTCCTTGTTGGCAGCCTATTACCTTGCTAGGACATGGAAACAGGAACCGGCGTCAGTTCCATCTCCCCTCTATTATGTCATTTGTGGTTGATTCTGTAGTTCGGTATCGAACACACTTATGCCAGGTGTCAAAACATGTGTTACATGTGTAAGAAAACAACAGTAAATGCATCAAAATGAAAGAGATAAATGAGATTTAAGGTTACTTTCACCTTCACGGAAAGACATGATGTGGCCAAAGACACATGGACACCACCTTCATGTTTTGCCATGAGTTATTTCTTTAAATTCAATAGTGTTGCTCACATTCTTTATCAAAATGCTGGAACTTTTTTTTGGCTTCATTTTGAATTGTTTTCTGTTCTGTAATTGTAAAACTATAAATATGTGTTTTGTGTAAAAATGTTTGGCTTTCTGGAATAGATTAATTGGATTTACATGATTTATTATTGGAGTCGGACCTTCTGAATCTGATTAGTGATTCTTCCAAAGGTTCTGCTATATCTATCAACATTTAAATATTTATATCTATCCTTCCGTCTATTTTCTATACTGCATGCTGGAGCCTATCCCAGCTGTCTTCGGGATAGGCTCATATAGACAAACAACCATTCACACTCACATTCATACCTATGGACAATTTGGAGTTATTATGAATTACTCGAGCATATTTTCGGAATGTGGGAGGAAACCGGAGTACCCGGAGAAAACCCACGCATGCACGAGGAGAACATGCAAACTCCACACAGAGATGGCGGAGAGTGGAATTGAACTCCGGTCTCCTAGCTGTGAGGCCTGTGCGCTAACCACTCTTTAAAATACATTCATTCATTTTCTACCGCTTATCCTCACGAGGGTCGTGGGGGGTGCTGGAGCCTATCCCAACTGTCTTTGGGCGAGAGGCGGGGTTATACCCTGGACTGGTGGCCAGCCAATCACAGGGCACATATAGACAAACAACCATTCACACTCACATTCATAACTATGGAAAATTAAGTCGCTAATTAACCTAGCATGTTTTTGGAATGTGGGATTAAACCGGAGTACCCGGAGAAAACCCACGCATGCACGGGGAGAACATGCAAAAGGGTGGAATTGAACCCTTGGTCTCCGAGCTGTGAGGTCTGCGCGCTAACCACTAGACCACCGTGCCGCTCTCTTGAAAATACATGTATATTAATATTTATACTGTTAATATACAACTCCGCAGGTATGTTGGGTAGCTCATGGGTACACTTCCCTAACATAACGTTACCAAGCATACCTTGTGGGTTATGAATGGGAGTTTTTTTTTTTTTTTTTTTTTTCCAAAGTGTCTTTGGCTACTTAATGGTTGGGAAGAAAGCGTGAATCTTTTACACATACCCAGATCTCCTTGGATACTGTTGTCATGGGAGGTTCTGCTGGACGTGGTGGAGTCCCCATCACTGGGCCAGGGTTGTCCTGTTTTATGGACTCTAACGTTGGCGTCGGTCAGGGTCACCTGCTGCTTCAGACGCTTCAGTGAGAGGGGTGTGGGCGGGCTGCTACTGTCACAAGACTGCTGAGACGGCGAGCGACTTTTCTCCCTGAACATCGGATAGGCGGTCGGACTGGGAGAGACGTGGCTGGACTGGCCTGAGGAGAAGTCCTCTTCGCTGGATGTTAGGTTCTCATTGGAGCTACAGTCCGGAGTGTATCCTCCTCCGACGTCGTCAAAGCTACCAGGGGAGCAGGAGCGCCTCGGCCATGTTAGGTGTGTGTCTTTCTCTACGCTGTGGTCTCTAATCTGGATCACTCGAGTCTCCCCCTCGGCAGCCATTATTCCCCCAACATAGACACTCGAGTACGGCGGACACTCTGATGCTTGCGGATCGCACGTTCCTCCAGTAGACCTGACCGTGCAGTCTTTCAGGAAGTGCTGCCCAGGTTCATTATAAGACCCGTTATAGCCGCAGTTCCCGTCTGTGGACCGTCCCCGTTGGATAAACTTGTTTATGTCCCCAGTTGTGGCTGAAAGGTTCCCCGGTACCGAATGAAGAGACCTCTTCCGTTCCATTTGCATAGCCTGACATCCAAGCGTGCTGATCTTGTCCGAGACCTCCCTGTCGTTGACTTTGACCAATCCGCGCTCATAATGGTACTCCATGTTCACGTAGAATGGTTTCTCCGGCTTTCCCGCCACCGAGAAGCGTCCATCTGCGGCTGTGTGGGAATTTGCTCTCCTGATGCGTTCAAAGTTTGATCGCAAAGCTGCAACCGAACCCGGTCCCACTGGGAATTCAGAAATGTCAGACTCTTGCCGAACAGGGGACACATGACCCTTCTGTTTGGCACCTTCGACCTCTCCATCGGGATGTGGTGTCCAATTTACTGTTTGTCCAGGTCCGGTCTGAGGTGGTTCCAGTGATAAGTCCTCTTTGTGACTGTCTGGACCACTGGAAATATCTCCATCACTTATCTGAGCAGGCCTTTTAAACCCCCAGCGCTGCCCGTCGTAAGACTTCTTCTCTTTAGCAAGAAGAGTCTGCAGGTAGATCATACGAAACCGCTCTTTGTTTACCTCCTTCTCCAAGTGTCTGATGGACGTCTTGCATTTGTCCAGCTCCTGTTCAATCGCTCCTAAAGAGTTCAGCTCCATGCATGGGGGATCTGACTCAGGAAACTGGGTTCTCCAAGCCTCTACAAACCCCACCGGTTCCACCATTGTTATTTTACCCTGACAGACACTACTCAGAGAAAAGTACTCCCAAGGAATATAATGAAGTTAACTTTCTGTTGTTGAAGACTGACATAGTGCTGTAAAGGTTACACTTTTGTTGTGTTTACTTACAGAATAGTCCTGCAGTTTCTGTACTCCGTTTTGGCAAATCCAGGGAACATAGAGTTGTCCTTGTGAGCTTTTCCTTTCGATGTCTTATATCCTCCGTGCTTGCTGTCAGACTGCCTCGCAGCTGGATGGTGTTTTGCAGAGCTGCAGAAGTAGGCGGGGCATCAGTGTGTGATTTAGCTTTTCACCGAAAATCACATTTTTTTTTTAAATGTAATGATGAACAATAAAAAACTTCACTTGGACGATAGTAAACTTTCCAGTTCACCGCCAAAACTCCCCACTTGGTTAGGAAACAACACCACATTAGAGTCCAAAGTTCGTCGTCTTGGAATAAAGATGACTTGTAGGGAAAGATCGCCACCTTACGGTTGACATGTGGTTGCAACTTCCGGGCACAACATGGCGGAGCATACGCTGTAAGTGTACGCCAGTGTTTTTCAACCTTTTTTTTTTTTAGCCACGGCACGTTTTTTACGTTGGAAAAATTTTGCGGCACACCAATAACCAACATTATTTGCTTCGTTCAGCTTTTTCCTGATTACGGACTCGCCACAGCAGAATCCTTTTTGATCCGCATACTAATTTAACCAACAATGTTACAAAATGTCAACACTACCTCTCACGTGCATCACTAAGTCTATTAAAGGAACGAGGCAATCAGCTACGTGTTGCCACACGGACGAATATTACATTGCTCTGCCAGTCTTTACACCAATGACACGCGACAATGACATAATATTTGCAGAAAATTATTAATACATGTTAATTTAAAAAAAGTGATATTGAATAATTCCTCACGGCACACCTGACGATTTCTCACGGCACACAGTTGTTGAAAATCACTGTATTAGAGGAACGAGGCAATCAGCTACGTGTTGCCACACGGACGAATATTACATTGCTCTGCACAGTTGTTGAAAATCACTAGTGTACACAAATGCTAGTTATGAGCCGTTTTGGATTCACATATATCGACGCGTACATCGTATCTTAGTTTAGTTACTTAGTTTATGTTGAGTTGTCTATAATGTAATATATCTAAGTATGGCAAATACACTATTATCAACTCCCTATTGAAAATAACCAAGAACAAAAGCGCATGCGCAAAAGTAGCATACGGAAACCCCTTTGAAGCTTATGCAGAGCAACCAGCCTGGAAGTCTTACCATGGCAACCACGTAGTGTGGGCGGGTCGATCCAAATACCGATAATATTGATACCAACATCCGTGATTAGATTTTTTTGTATTTGTGTTTCTGTTTTCGACAAATTTGTGTGTTTTTGCTGTGTTATTCATATTGCTATATGACTAATATTGTTAGATTCATATATTGTTATTTCAACCCAGAGCGTCCACAGGAGGACTTTGGAGGCAAAAAGCCAAATAACTTTTTAATGAGATAAAAAGGGATAATTGTATTGTTTTTATTGATATCGTCACATCGTTTCATGATGTATATAATGTTACATTGTTCACAAATAGCGTTCCCCTTAAAATATGTGTCCAGTGTTTTATTCTGATTATTACTACATTAACCTATTTAAAGTTAAAATGATAAACCCACTCCAAATTGACCTAATTATGAATAAATGTAAATGATTGTTTGTTTATATGTGCCCTATATATGTGTCGGCATCATCCTGTTCACCTGGTATCGAATTGATACCAAAATTGCAGTATCGCCCACCCTTTGTATCCACGGTAACTGCAACAACGCGAAATGGCAGCGATGCGTTGAATTTGTACTTGAGAGTCGGGATTTTTGAAACCCCAGTCGGGAAATCCGGGATCATTAGTCATTTGATTTTATAAATACAGCCATTCGTCACTTTCTATAACCTTTAGTGTTTACAGAATTCGAAACTAGTATTTCAAAGAGTTTGTTACGTGGATTTCTTATTTTGCAGACGATTATGTCAACAACTAACAAAGTATTATTTTGTTTTTCATTTAGATTCACGAATACATTCATTCAAATGTTTTTTTTTTGTAAATACATATGAGGAAGAGAACACGTACTTTTTACGTATGACATAAGACATGAAAGAGGTCTTCGAAGACTCACAAAAAAGAGATTATAATAGGGTGGTACAAATTCCAGCTCCTCCGTGCTACCCAAATGCACCATTACGTCTTTGGATTCTTGGATTGTTTTGCTAGCTGATGTTAGCCGAGGAGGAAAAGGCACAAGTTGTGAAAGCTTCCACTCGTCAAATAACTACAACAATCCAGATAAAATGAGTGAGCAATTAAAGTTAATCGTCGAACAACTCAACAAAGACCCTTTTAAGAAAAACTTTAATCTCATCACGTTTGACTCGCTCGAGCCGATGCAGTTGCTTCAAGTGTTGAATGATGTCCTAGCTGAAGTAGACCCAAAGGTAAGTAATCTTACAGGTATTACAAAACTTGGTGTTTTACTACATACACACACACAATCATTATGTTATGAATGAGTTTTGATAATTTTATTTTTCAGCAAGCGATTGATATTCGCGAGGAAATGCCCGAACAAACCGCTAAGAGAATGTGTTCTCTGCTCGGGATGCTAAAATACAAACCACCTGGCAACCAGTCTGATCTGTAAGTTGTTGCAGTTCAAAATTAAATATCTTATATTTTAAAGCACTTTTCTACACTGCCTGGCCCAAAAAAAGGTCACCACATGGATTTAACCAAGAAAATAGAGTTAGGTATAGGTCCAGAAACATTATGTGCTTAAAGAATAAAGTGAACTGACTACCTAAATACGGTTATTATCAGTGGATTAATGTTTATCCCTGGCAGCACTGGCATATTCCAAGATTACAATGCTAGGAAGCATGGACATCATTTTCATACATGGATTGGCCACAACAGAACCCATACCTGAACCCCACAGCAAATGTGCGCCGTGTGTGACCCTTTTTTTTTGACCAGGTAGTTTGAAAGTGGGATACCTAATTGCATGATCATACAATTTTTATACCTTGCTTTGTTTTGTCTCCCAACAGAAGCAGCTTCAGACAAGGTCTGGTGATCGGCAGCAAACCTGCGGTGCATCCCATTTTGCACTGGTTGCTGCAGAGAGTCCCGGAGTTGAAGAAAAGAGCTTATTTGGCTCGTTTTCTTGTTAAACTCGATGTTCCTGCAGAGTTCCTGGCCGACGACGTTATCAGTGATACCTATCATCAGGTTGTACTACACCGGACATGTCAAACTTAGGCACAGGGGCTAAATCCAGTAGCAAATGAGGTAATGTATATATGTGTGTGTTCCAAGTATGAAGAACTGGTGGAGGGATTTAAGACAAACCATAAGGAGTGTGAGCAGCTGAGAACGTCGGGCTTCTCCACGGCAGAAATCAGGAGGGTAAAACACAACTTTTTACACAATCTCAATGGCTGTTGTGGCTGTCTAGTGACAATAAGAGTGTTGTAAGTAAAGTAAAGACATTAAAATATATGCAAGTAAACATATAAACAATATATAGGTAATGGTCTGTTAGAATACTTTCATATCTCTAAATACTAAGACTACCATGGTTGGAAACCCCTATAACGATGATATGAATGAGGTAGTTGAAAAGTTCAACAACTACTTTGTAAATATTGGACCGGAACTACAAGAAGAGATTGAACAATTCTGGACCGAGAGGAATCATAATTTCATGTTTCTCACTGACAAAACAGGGAATCATTAATATTGTCACTGTAATGGAACTGAACAGCTAAAGTAGTCAAAATGCAGACAAACATCAATTTACAAACTACCGACCAGTGTCCTTATTAACACAATTTTCTGAAATAATTGATTCAATAACAAGTTGGACATGTTTATTAATAAGAATGAATTGCTTGCAGATAGTCAATACGGACACAGAACTCATATTCATATTCACCGAGAAAATGGCCAACGCCATAGACCATAGAAAGTGTGCAGCTGCAGTATTTATGGATTTGACAAAAAATTCGATACTATCAATCACGGTATTCTACCAACCGAATTAGAAAGCTCCGGAATCAGTGGATTAATATTGAATTGGGTCAAAAGCTACCTAGCTAACAGGAAGCAATATGTTAAGATAGGAGAATACATATCTGCAAGATTAAATATTACATGTGGAGTACCCCAGGGGTCAATATTGGGACCAAAACTGTTCAATTTGTATGTTAATGAAAGGATTTGAAGTTGATAAAATACAAAGAGTCGAGTGGTTAGCGCACAGACCTCACAGCTAGGAGACCAGGGTTCAATTCCACCCTCGGACATCTCTGTGTGGAGTTTGCATGTTCTCCCCCGTGCATGCGTGGGTTTTCTCCGGGTACTCCGGTTTCCTCCCACATTCCGAAAATATGCTCAGGTAATTGCGAATAACTCCAAATTGTCCATAGGTATGAATGTGAGTGTGAATGGTTGTTTGTCTATATGTGCCCTGTGATTAGCTGGACACCAGTCCAGGGTGTACCCCGCCTCTCGCCCGAAGACAGCTGGGATAGGCTCCAGCACCCCTGCTACCCTCTTGAGGAAAAGCGGTAGAAAATGAATGAATATCTGCAAGATTAAATATTACATGTGGAGTACCCCAGGGGTCAATATTGGAACCAAAACTGTTCAATTTGTATGTTAATGACATCTATAAAGTGATAAAGGATTTGAAGATGATAAAATACAAAGAGTCGAGTGGTTAGCGCGCAGACCTCACAGCTAGGACACCAGGGTTCTATTCCACCCTCGGACATCTCTGTGTGGAGTTTGCATGTTCTCCCCCGTGCATGCGTGGGTTTTCTCCGGGTACTCCGGTTTCCTCCCACATTCCAAAAAACATGCTAGGTTAATTGGTGACTCCAAATTGTCCATAGGTATGAATGTGAGTGTGAATGGTTGTTTGTCTATATGTGCCCTGTGATTGGTTTGTCACCAGTCCAGGGTGTACCCCGCGACCCTCGTGAGGAAAAACAGTAGAAAACGGACGAACGAAAGAGTCTTGAACTTGTTCTTCCATGTTGATTGTACTTAATTATTTATTATACTATTATTTTATGATGATATACTAGTACTATTATTTATTGTGTTTGTGTGAAAACATTGAATTCCGGGTTTGGATTAAATACTTCTTACTTCTTTGGACATGCAAAAATTTTTACTTTTGTAATTTTTTTGTGCATGTTCAATTAAAATTAAACCATTACCATACTTTTTTCTAAAAACGTTTTCTGTATGTTTCCCAACAGGATATTACTGCAATGGAGGAAGAGAAAGGCCCACTCATTAAACGTGTGGAGAGGATGAAAAAGAGGGTGAGGGAACTCCTCCTCGGTGCCCTTTTGCTCTTGCAATGTTTGGCAGGCGGTAGGATTCACAGTGGAATGAAAACATGACCCCTGGTTATATATTATCAACTTCTCCAACTGGACCTGACAAGGATCTGACAGCTTGTAAAGTTGTATTTAATAAGCCAGCAAAGTAATGGGGTGTTGATCTTACACCAAACAACCATTCCAAGAAGGCGTAACTTGACTCTGTTGGAGGTGTGTGGTTATTTATTTATGGGACACAATATCATAACGAGTTGTTGTGCTCTTGTCCTTCCACTAGGTGGAGTCAGTGTCCAGCCATCAACAGATGCTGGAGCAGGCCAGACTGCTGAGAGTTGAGAAGAAGAGGGAAGAAGATTTGGCTCACCAGAAGCAAGAACAAAAGAATCAAGTAATCCGGTTTACACTTGTTTAACACAAATGACCCTGAAATTACATATTTATGTAATTTGTGTAACATTCTTAAGATGATAATGTCAACAAATAGCATGCAGGCTTTTTCTATATGAACGCATTTATCAATGGATATGAACCTCAAACTACAACCGCAATTAAGCTGCAAAGCAGCATTGAACACCCACCCATGCAGCTCAGTGTTCGGCAAGTCTAAACTTGTTTGTCATTTCCTGTTGCTCCTGGGTGGGGCTTTGAATTCAGGAAGTGACCAATGTTTAGTTTAGGGAGGGGTCATGTTCATCATAAACACCAATAACGATGAAGCGCTGATCTTAGGAGTTAAAATTTAAATATACACATTTTTGACTAATAATAGGCCCTATTCAAATGCAAACCGGCATATTTTATTAATATATTTGTGAATAAACGCTTCAAAATTGGAAGTATGAATTGACGAGGGACTATTGTATATGTTTTCAAATATATAAGGGTTGCTACTGGGTGACTTTTGGGGCTTTATTTTCAGTAATTCTGAAATATCACATTTATCACCCCTCTCAAAATGCTTGGAAATGTACGTAATAATAATAATAATAATAAGCAGTAATACATGTTCATCATAAACACCAATAATGATGAAGCATTGACCGTAGGAGTTAAAATTTAAATATACACATTTTTGACTAATAATAGGCCCTATTGAACTGCAAACCGGCATCATTTATTAATATATTTGTGAAAAAACGCTTCAAAATTTGAAGTATGAATTGGCGAGGGACTATTGTATATTTTTTTCAAATATGTAAGGGTTGCTACTGGGGGACTTTTGGGGTTTTGTGTTCAGTAATTCTGAAATATCACATTTATCATCCCCCCCAAAATGCTTGTAAATGTACGTAATAATAATAATAAGCAGTAATACATGTTCATCATAAACACCAATAATGATGAAGCGCTGACCGTATGAGTTAAAATTTAAATATACACATTT
Organism: Doryrhamphus excisus; assembly: GCF_037039965.1. Taxonomy (NCBI): domain Eukaryota; kingdom Metazoa; phylum Chordata; class Actinopteri; order Syngnathiformes; family Syngnathidae; genus Doryrhamphus; species Doryrhamphus excisus. The sequence continues at coordinate 23,420,172 of NC_136359.1, forward strand.
TTGACTAATAATAGGCCCTATTCAAATGCAAACCGGCATATTTTATTAATATATTTGTGAATAAACGCTTCAAAATTGGAAGTATGAATTGGCGAGGGACTATTGTATATTTTTTTCAAATATATAAGGGTTGCTACTGGGTGACTTTTGGGGTTTTGTGTTCAGTAATTCTGAAATATCACAATTATCACCCCTCTCAAAATGCTTGGAAATGTACGTAATAATAATAATAAGCAGTAATACTAATAGGGCCTTCACACCGCTATTCCCTGGCCAGAACACAAGTACAGTATTTTACATAACTGCAGTGCAAATCAAAAGCAGAGCATTATTACCTTCATAAATGCAACATGCTCGCTATTGTGTACTCAATGCACTGTTGTGACAAGTCTAGCCTGTTTTGAGTCATAATGAACAGAAACCTAAAGGAAGACAACATCTTCTATCATGCAGATATTTAAATTGTTATTTAAACAGCTAAAGGGTGGAACAGATGTGTGCAAATATTTAAAAATAAACACCAGAAAGAACCTTACCCAACATTTGAACTGAGACAACCATAGTTGTGGAAATAGGTGGCAACATAATTGAGTATCTTGAGTAGCAAGATAATTGTCTTGCCTACAACAAAGCAAGGTTTGCGGTAGCAGTGTTCCGACATGTACTGTGACAAAGAAAAAAAATTACCTCCCACAACTTGCAAAACCGGGTCACATGGCAATTTTCTTACTTAATAAATAGCCTAAACACACCTCTATTAATGCCCTGCTGAGGAAGCTGAAGGTTCAGCACCTGTGGGGCTACCACCGAGAAGTGGAAAAATTATATTACATCATCTTGAACACACTTTGTACGAGACTTTTGGTAATGGTAATGGTTTTATTTCATTTGAACATGCATCAGATTACAATTGAATGCATCACATAATCAGTTCACAGTTCCACATGTCCAAAAGGAGTAGGAAGAAGCAAAGCTTATTAAATTGTACCCCTCCATCTGGTACTTTTACAATCAGTAACTGTTACACTTGTTCACCTCCTGTTTACCTACCTACCGTGTGTGTATATATATATATATATATATATATATATATATATATATATATATATATATAAAATTAATTAAATTACCTTGTACTTCGGTACATGACAAAAAAAAATATATATATATATATATATATATATCGCTATATAAAAAAATATATAAAAAATATAAAAAAAAATATATATATTTTTTTTTTGTCATGTACCGAAGTACAAGGTAATTTAATTAATTTTATTTTTTTAATATTTTCATATTTTTAATATATTTTATGTTTTGTATTTTTTTATTTTTTGTTATTTTATTTTTTTATTTTTGTAAAATAAATTAAATTAAAATGACAAAAATAAAAAATATAAAACATAAATTATATAAAAAATATGAAAATATAAAAAATAAAATTAATTAAATTACTTGTATTTTTTATTATTTGTAATTTTATTTTTTTATTTTTGTAAAAAAAATAAAAATTACAAAAACATACAAATATAAAACATATAAATTATATTAAAAATATGAAAATATAAAAAATTTAAATTAATTAAATTACCTCGTACTTTGGTACATGACAAAAAAATATATATATATATATGTCACATACCGAATTATATATATATACATATCATATATATCCATTCCATAGTTTGATTCCACATACTGAAATGCTATGGCTTTTTAACGTAGTCCTAGCATAGAAGTGTTTCAAATGTACTTCTTCCCTGAGATCATATTTCTCCTCTCTTGTAGAGAAGTATTGGATGACATTTTTAGCTAATTGCTTATTTTTACCCTTGCAGTATTTTAGCTGTTTGAAGATGAACTATATCAGCAAGTTGAAGTATTTGTGATTTTAGAAATAAGGAGTTAGTATGTTCTCTGTAGGCGGCATTATGAATTATCCTTACTGACCTTTTTTTTTGCAGTACATTTAGCGAGTGAAGATTGCTTTTGTTCAAAATATTATCATTGCCTCTGCGCTACTAATCAATGCTTTGTGTTCAGCTGTTTCAGGCAGAGCAAAGATTGCAGAGGTTGCAACAGCAGTTGAAGGACATGCGACAGGCTGCGGCTGATTCCAGTCCAGATAGTAAGTTTAGCTTTACATTTCCATTTTTTACTAGCCCACAGCACATTCTAAAAATATTATTGAAAAAAACACAATAAAAGGGCTGCACGGTGGTCGAGTGGTTAGCGCGTAGACCTCACAGCGTACCCTGCCTCTAGTCCGAAGACGGCTGGGATAGGCTCCAGCACCCCCACAACCCTCGTGAGGATAAACGGTAGAAAATGAATGAATGAGTTCTCCTCCTATGTAGTGTGGAAGTGGTAACTTTTTGGCTTCTTATTTTCTTTCCCCACCCTCGGCCATCTCTGTGTGGAGTTTGCATGTTCTCCCCGTGCATGCGTGGGTTTTCTCCGGGTACTCCGGTTTCCTCCCACATTCCAAAAAAACATGCTAGGTTAATTAGCGACTCCAAATTGTCCATGTATGAATGTGAGTGTGAATGGTTGTTTGTCTATATGTGCCCTGTGATTGGCTGGCTGGCCACCAGTCCAGGGTGTACCCCGCCTCTAGTCCGAAGACGGCTGGGATAGGCTCCAGCACCCCCACAACCCTTGTGAGGATAAACGGTAGAAAATGAATGAATGAGTTCTCCTCCTATGTTGTGTGGAAGTGGTAACTTTTTGGCTTCTTATTTTCTTTCCCCACCCTCGGCCATCTCTGTGTGGAGTTTGCATGTTCTCACCGTGCATGCGTGGGTTTTCTCCGGGTACTCCGGTTTCGTCCCACATTCCAAAAAACATGCTAGGTTAATTAGCGACTCCAAATTGTCCATAGGTATGAATGTGAGTGTGAATGGTTGTTTGTCTATATGTGCCCTGTGATTGGCTGGCCAACAGTCCAGGGTGTACCCTGGACAGCTGGGATAGGCTCCAGCAACCCCCGCGACCTTCGCGAGGATAAGCGGTAGAAAATGAATGAATGAAAAACACAATAAAAATGAGGGTGAAAACATTTTCGACTGTCTTTTTCCCGAAGGCTTGATGAAGCGACTCGAAGAGGAGATCAAGATCAACTCCTACATGGTGTCTGAGAAACTACCCAAAGAGTTGGAGGTTCTCAGGCGTACGGTGCAGTATCTTCAAAGGGTGGCGACGGAACCCGCTTTGGGCCACGGTGATCTCCTGGAGATGGGGGACAAGGTCTGGCGCAGGATAACCAATCTGAACTTTGTCTATCTTGTATACGTTTAGCTTTGTTGAACTAGACTGTTATTGTCGCTCATCTTTTGACAGATTAAAGAAGTTGACTCCCAGATAAATCAGCTGATTGAGAAGAAGATGATGAGAAGCGACCCGAGAGATGACAAGCTAACTCTATACAGGCAGCAGGTGCTGTTTTTTTTTCTTTTAATCTTGTTTATTTATTCATTATAACATGCGATTTACCTCCAAGACAGCCGTAAAAAGGTGCATTCAATGTCGGGTCTCGCATATTAATGTTTGAATCTGGGACCAGTAGCGAATGGAAAAAAAATACACAAGTTATTGATAGGCCCATAAAAATGTCTATTTTTGACCCATCGCTTGCACTCTCCAACTCCTCCTTCTTGCTTGATGTTCTCCTTAGATTTTGGATTAACATTTTCAATAAAAGTAAATAAATATATCTAAATATATTCTGCTCCATAACCCTTCTCTCTTTAACACAATCCACGTTTAGGTAAATATTCCTCTGAACTAAATGATGATAAGATGATTTATGAGCACATGGACTCAAAGTGGGCGGCACGGCGGTCTGGTGGTTAGCACGCAGACCTCACATCTAGGAGACCAGGGTTCAATTCCACCCTCGGCTATCTCTGTGTGGAGTTTGCATGTTCTCCCGGTGCATGCGTGGGTGCACCCCCACAACCCTCGTGAGGATAAACGGTAGAAAATGAATGAATGAGTTCTCCTCCTATGTAGTGTGGAAGTGGTAACTTTTTGGCTTCTTATTTTCTTTCCCCACCCTCGGCCATCTCTGTGTGGAGTTTGCATGTTCTCCCGGTGCATGCGTGGGTTTTCTCTGGGTACTCCGGTTTCCTCCCACATTCCAAAAAAACAGGCTAGGTTAATTAGCGACTCCAAATTGTCCATAGGTATGAATGTGAGTGTGAATGGTTGTTTGTCTATATGTGCCCTGTGATTGGCTGGCCACCAGTCCAAAGACAGCTGGGATAGGCTCCAGCACTCCCCGCGACCCTCGTGAGGAAAAGCGGTAGAAAATGAATGAATGAATGAATGAATGGACTCAAAGTGACATTATAGCCTTTAGCCTGGTTGTCAGACTTGCACTAGATCAGGTATCAGGAACCTTTTTGGCCAAGAGAGCCATGAAATCCACATATTTTTAAATGTAGTTCCATGAGAGCCCTTAAATATATATATATATATATATTTTTTTTTAAACACTGAATACAACTAAATGTGTGCATTTTTAAGCAAAACCAATCATATTAATAATGTTGTTATAGTGAAACCAAACTAATAAACACGTCAGGTAGTGTTTAACAAGATACTGATGTTAGGGTTGGTCACCTGTCCAGACACAGTCTCAATTTCTTGTTTTTTTTTTAATGCACAAAATTAGACACATGCGATCCAGAAAACGATATGTAAATGTCACAAAAAAGTGGGCTAATAAATTGACAATAAAAAGCACAAATACTGCGGATTTCCGAAAATAACAGATGGAACGATACAGCACTCTATAAGAAGCAATGAAGTCTGTAAAATTAAATAATTAATAAAAAAATCCAAAAATTGTTAACTATAATGATGAAAATGGTAATATTAATGATGATTATAATGATGGTAATAATGATAAAGATTATAATAATAATGATAATAACAATAATATATAACAATGATAATAATAACAGGTGAATACAGATGTAAATAATGGAGAGTTGTATTTTGATTGGTGTGGGAGATGCACTGTGGTGTTTTGTGTATTTGCCCAAATAAATATAATAAAAAAAAAACAATAATAATAATTATCCAGCTGTATGCTGTACATTTTACATGTATTATCACATAAATTATTACTGACTTATGTCGTAAATGGCCTATTTTTTTGGAGGAAAAAAAAATCTATTTATCTATCTATCGACTGTTGCAATATATGGACAAAGCTATTGGTAGTCATGGCGATCTCATCAGCAAGAACTGTAAATAGAACACAAGAGTGAACAAACTCTATTTTGGATATGTTGAATTGTAAACATGATTGATGTGTTCAATGTCACATTTAAACTAAAACACCTTTGATTATATTTCCCTTGTAATGTGACTCTTGCAGGCCTCCATCATCATCCGTAAAAAGGAAGCAAAAGCAGAAGAGCTGCAGGAAGCGAGGGAGGAGTTAGCTGCAGCAGAACGGCAGCTAAAACATAAAACTGACCAGGGACGGGCCTCCAATGGGGAGGAGGTCATCCGGGGTGATGAGGTACACCTATGCAGGGATTGGTTACTGTCAAAAATGAATACGGCCGTCAATTATCAGATAACTTATAAGTTTGGTGTGGGATTATTTCAAAAATGGATGCACATCATCTTTGTTTTTTTTGGGAGGATAAGCAAACTATTGTCTGTGACTGATAACTGATATCACACGTGAACTTTAGCGTGTGCTTGTTCATTTTCAAACCAAAGAAAACAAGAAGCTATTTCTGTTCCTATCCAAACACGGACTGCTCACTGTCTAACAGTACTCATCCCCCCCCATTCCCCCCTCCCACCACCACCACACACATTCCCATAAAGATCTATTAATAGGATCCAACTGAGAAGATCCAGAACAAAACGCCTGGAAGTCAACTTTTCCCTTCATCTTTAGTGTACATCAGGGGTCTCAATTTACGTGGGGGGCCACTGGAGCTCGGGTCTGGGTGAGACTGGGCCGCATCAGGTTTTCCAAAAAAAAAAAAAAAAAACCAAAAAACGCATTTATTAAAAACAAAAAAATTTAAAAAACTTCGCTTTGGTTCCAATTTTCTACAAGAAAAGCTCTGATAAAACATTCCACTGCTCTCAAATATCTTAATTTTTATTTTTCTGCACAAAATAAGATAAAAAATAAACAAATCAAGAATAAAGAAAATCAATCAATCAGTAATAAGTAAAATAAATATAATAAAACATTTTTTTTTTACATTAAAATGAACAAAGCATTATTAGAGCCCTGTAGACATGACAAAACACGACTATAGTCACATTTATACTCTTTTTATTTACAACATTTTGCGCAACTGCAGGGTCTTGAGACACATGCTAACTCGCAAACTACAGAGCTAGCGACCTAAACGGTCGCCTTCAAGTTATTTCCTTTAAACTTAAATAGCCAAAAACTTACCACTTCCACACGGATAGGGAGGATAATTATTATTAACAGTTATTTAACCTTTAATGGTGACGACAATGATGACATATATACATATACGGCATGTGTACAACTCCTGTAATTGTTCCCCTGTACCTAGACCCTGACAGCAGTCACACCAAAATACCAAAATCTCACAGGCAGGTTTTTCAGAGTGTCCGGCACATTTCAATTCAAGCAACCACTATGTAAGAGTCTCATCCAGCATGTACATTTTTGTATTAATTGTCCCATCATATCTGATGTCAGATCAAATACGTCACGCAAAATAGGAACTGATGAACTATGATCCCAACCGGAGCCGGCTCTACGTTTTAGAAGTGAAAAACTCCACCCTCCCATCCAATCATTGTTAGTATGCAAATGAGCCAACACATAGCACGCATTTTGTGGAAACAGAAAGTGACCGATTAGACAACTAATAATTAACAACAACTAAAAACAATGATTAATTTAAAGTTGGTTGTTAAAAGCTGTCTCTCGGATATATTTGTTTACTGTTCATTTTTTCTCATGGAACAGATGACGTGTCCCACAAGGTGGTGCAATGACACGAATTGTGGCGTCTGATGCACAGTCCAATCCTGCGCATTTAAAGGCAATGAGAAACATTCATTTGATTGGTTGAGATTACACTCGGCTGTGTTAAAACCCTCTCATGCCCTTCTCTTCTCCGTCTTTGCCACTTGGGAGGAATGGAGGCGTGGGTGTGCAGCGCAGCGCTTCACCAAACTGCGCTGCTCATGAAAATTGCAAAGTACACTGGCCACAACCCTTTGGCGCAGGCGCAGGGCACGTGTTTAAGCGGAGTTTGCATTTTGGCTAATTATGCAAACAAGAACATGATATCATGTAGCCTCCAAAACAACATTCATAGCTTCAGAACTCATTTTTGTCCCCTCCTGCATTTAGCACCATCAAAGCACATTCTGTTGAAATGACCATGGAAAATGATTAACAAATTAAATCAGAGAAAATAAATCTGCAGAATGCAGAACCCGGTTGGGGATGTGCTGCAATTAATTCATACACTATGACAGCTTTGACAGATTTATAAACTATGATAAATGTTGTTTTTTTTTTTAAAAACCACACAGCCACAAACAGATGAAAAAGTGCCAAAAAGCTGTTTGAGTAGGTAAAGCATCACGACAGCTCTAAAACGATGTCTCCCTGGTCTTTAGTGTATTCTGTGAGGATGCTGTCAATCCCAGCTGATGGTGCACATACTGTTCATTCCCCTGACTCTTGACAGCTCTGACCAGTGGATGAAGAGGTTGAATTTCCTCTGATTTAAATCTGAATCACATTTTTTTTTTTTTTTTTTTGCCATCAGTGCAGACACAGCTGATGGACAGCTTGCTTTGGCATGGGATTTCTTGAGACGTTGCATTACTCAAATTTAAAGGAGATGCTTTGGCAGCAAGAAATAAACAGCTGGTGTCTTTGCTTCTGGCAAATGGTGAATAGAATTTATTCGAAAAAAGCAAAGCAGCGGAGAGCCCCCAGAAATGTACTAGGCTAAGTTAGAATATTACTGTATTTTATGGACTATGAGTCGCTCCAGAGCAGGGGTCTCAAACTCAATTTACCCTGGGGGCCACTGGAGCTAGGGTCTGGGCGAGGCTGGGCCGCATCAGGTTTTCCCAAAAAAAACCCAACAAAAAACGCATTTATTAAAAACAGAAAAATGAATAAACTTTGCTTTGGTTCTGATTTTCTACAAGAAAAGCTCTGATAAAACATTCCACTGTTCTCAAATATCTTAATTTTTATTTTTTCTGCACAAAATAAGATGAAAAATAAATAAACAAATTAAGAATAAAGAAAATCAATTAATCAGTAATAAATAAATATAATAACAATAATGAAACGGCAAATAATAAAAACTCAAGAAATCACATATAGTTGGTGGGTAGACAAATGATTTTTTTCAGATTAAAATGAACAAAGCATTATTAGAGCCCTGTAGACATGACAAAACACGACTATAGTCACATTTATACTTTTTATTTACAACATATTGCGCAACTGCAGGGTCTTGAGACACATGCTAACTCGCAAACTAGAGAGCTAGCGACCTAAACGGTAGCCTTCAAGTTATTTCCTTTAAGCCAAAAACTTACCACTTCCACACGGATAGGGAGGATAACTATTAACAGTTATTTAACCTTTTTGTAGTATAATATTGTAGTAGAGCAAAGAAAACCCATTTGCGATCTTATAAACATTATTAGAGCCCTCTAGGCATGAAATAACAACCCTATAGTGCAGGGGTCTCAATCTCAATTTACTTGGGGGCCACTGGAGCTAGAGTCTGGGTGAGACTGGGCCACATCAGTTTTTCCAAAAAAAAAAAAAAACCCAAAAAAACGCATTTATTAAAAACAAAAAAATTTAAAAAACTTCGCTTTGGTTCCAATTTTCTACAAGAAAAGCTCTGATAAAACATTCCACTGTTCTTAAATATCTTACTTTTTATTTTTCTCCACAAAATAAGATGAAAAATAAATAAACAAATCAAGAATAAAGAAAATCAATCAATCAGTAATAAATAAATAAATATAATAATAATAATAAAACGGCAAATAATAAAAACTTAAAAAAACCACATATAATTGGTGGGTAGACAAATTATTTTTTTCAAATTAAAATGAACAAAGCATTATTAGAGCCCTGTAGACATGACAAAACACGACTATAGTCACATTTATACTCTTTTTATTTACAACATATTGCGTAACTGCAGGGTCTTGAGACACATGCTAACTCGCAAACTAGAGAGCTAGCGACCTAAACGGTAGCCTCCACGTTATTTCCTTTAAACTTAAATAGCCAAAAACTTACCACTTCCACACGGATAGGGAGGATAACTATTAACAGTTATTTAACCTTTAACATGAACATTAATCAAACGTAATAATTTTTTCTGGGTACATGATACCATACAGCATCCATATCAAACTTGCGCGGGCCGCACTAACATGAAACTTTCATATCAAGGCGGGGGCCTCAAACTAGTGTCCTGCGGGCCACATTTGGCCCGCGGGCTGCATTTTTGAGACCCCTGGCTTAAATACTAAATAGTCTTCATTTTGTTTTGTGGACTTGCTCATTTGTCAGCGATGCACTGCACTCTTAGTGTCGCTGTCGGCTCGTTGCTGCACTTTGTTTTGAGTGGTCAATTGTGTTCCGGCTGAGCTGTTTGTTTGGCAACAGGAGCGGTTTTGGGAACACACTGTTCGGAAGACTACGGAGTATTATTCTACTCTGTTAAGTCCTCTCTCAGCCACGTCTGCCCTTGATGTCCTAAAATACACATACAATATACTCTCTGAACCATCCCTCCGCCCGCTCCCTCTTACATCAAGCTTCTCGGGTCCCCAAAGGACGTGAAGCACATTCTGTGATTTCTGGGACTGTTCTCATGTGTCCTTGTTCATTTATAGCTGCTCTTCATTGTGGAGGAGTTTCACTGTGTCCCGATAGACAGACAGACAGACACTCGGGGGTAGGGGGGCCAACTCAACATCCACTAGCAGCAGCGAGTCTGCCAGATGGAGCTGTTTGTTGGACATAGCTGGCTGAACAGATCCAATGTCAGAGCAGGGCACGGACTCCCCTCTGCTGCTGGTTTAATCCCTTTCCTCTGCTGGCCTTTATCTCACACGTGTTGGACACCGTGTTAACAAATTGAATTGGTACTGTTGTTTTATTATTATTATTATTATTATTATTAACACACAACAGGTTATTGATTGGGGAAAGTCAATTCAATGCTGTTTGCTTGAAGGTGGCATTGTCTATAGGCGGAACTGAGGTGGGGAGACTGCGGAATCAGAGCATGTCATCCAAGGGGAGAAGAAGGCAGATTTACCCTGCACACACACACACACACACACACACCCTGCTTCACAGTATATACTGTACATACATACTACTTACTACTTATCACAGTTGGCTTGGAACTGTTCATTAACCACTGTATTATTCATTCAGTCATTCATTTTCTACCGCTTATCCTCACGAGGGTCGCAGGGGTGCTGGAGCCTATCCCAGCAGTCACAGGGCACATATAGACAAACAACCATTCACACTCACATTCATACCTATGGACAATTTGGAGTCGCTAATTAACCTAGCATGTTTTTTGGAATGTGGGAGGAAACCGGAGTACCCGGAGAAAACCCACGCATGCACGGGGAGAACATGCAAACTCCACACAGAGATGGCCGAGGGTGGAATTGAACCCGGGTCTCCTAGCTGTGAGGTCTGTGCACTAACCACACATCCGCCGTGAAGCCCTACTGTTATTATTATTATTATTATTATTATTATTCATTCATTAATTTTCTACCGCTTTTTCCTCACAAGGGTCGCGGGGGTGCTGGAGCCTATCCCAGCTGTCTTTAGGCGAGAGGCGGGGTACACCCTGGACTGGTGGCCAGCCAATCACAGGGCACATATAGACAAACAACCATTCACACTCACATTCATACCTATGGACAATTTGGAGTCGCTAATTAACCTAGCATGTTTTTGGAATGTGGGAGGAAACCGGAGTACCCGGAGAAAACCCACGCTTGCTCGGGGAGAACATGCAAACTCGTGGAATTGAACCCTGGTCTCCTAGCTCTGAGGTCTGCGTGTTAACCACTAGACCGCTATGCCGGCCATTATTATTCATTCATTCATTCATTTTCTACCGCTTTTTCCTCACGAGGGTCGCAGGGGTGCTGGAGCCTATCCCAGCTCTCTATAGGCGAGAGACGGGGTCGCCAGCCAATCACAGGGCACATATAGACAAACAACCATTCACACTCACATTCATACCTATGGACAATTTGGAGTCGGCAATTAACCTAGCATGTTTTTGGAATGGGGGAGGAAACCGGAGTACCCGGAGAAAACCCACGCTTGCACGGGGAGAACAAGCAAACTCGTGGAATTGAACCCTGGTCACCTAGCTGTGATCACTAGACCACCGTGACACCTATTATTATTATTATTATTGTTAGTATCAGCACATTAACTTTTTTTTCCTCATTTTTTTGGTTTAATTATGTCTTTAGAATGTACCAGAACTGGCTCTAAATGGCCCCCGGGCTGCCCTTTGAACACCTCTGGTCTACAGTGTTTCTCCAGTCATTTTATGACATGTTCACATTTTAATTTTGAGTTATTTCCTTTTGGTGTCTGATTGCATGTACGAGTGACAATTAAAAAAAACAAATCATCCAGTGCCTTTCCTGTTATGTATTATTGACCTATTTAAGAACGTAAGACTAAATGATGTGTTGTGTTCCTTCGTAGCTCAAACGTTTGGTGGTGAAACTGCGCAGCAAGGGGACGGTGTACAAGAAAAAACGTCAAGAAATTGCAGAGCTGAAGGCAGAGTACGGCGTTCTTCAACGGACAGAAGAAATTCTTAAGCAGAGACACGAGGCTGTCCAAGAGAAACTGGTAACTTTTCAGATTATCCTTTTAAAAAAATGCTAACTCGTCGCTTTGTGGCGTTTAATCTCCATCATAGCCTCCTAAATAGGGCAGCTATCCCATTGAAGACTTACCCTAGAGGAAATATGAATGAAGCAGCGAGGGAGGGAAATGCTCTTTTTCCTCCCACAAGGAATGCAATGCTGAATTGCCCTTGAGCAAGGCACTCAAGCCCTCCACCACTGTTTGGTGTGTGTGCTGTGCATTGGCCACCTCTATTAAAATGTTCTGTTTGTGTTTGAGCTCCCCCCCACAATTCAAGCGTGTGCTGTAAGCTTCCTGGAAACGGCTTCACACCTCTTTGTGGTCCCAGCGCCTGACTTGTTGATAGGCGGTCTGAGCGAGGCCATGTGGAGCTTCTATTTCTGACACTTGCATCTGCTCCCCCTGCTCTTTCTGCATCCCTGGCTGGGATTTGTTGAGCTATGACAGTTCTCTGCCTCATCCTTTGGATGTGACGAGTTAGCGTAGCTGTCTTATACCGCAGAAGGGCGATATCAATGACATTAATTAACAATAAAGACAATTGTGGACTCTTTTACCACATCACATCAACATTTACTTTTAAAATAAGAAAAAATAATTCATTCATGGGCTGCACGGTGGTCAAGTGGTTAGCGCGCAGACCTCACAGCTAGGAGACCCGGGTTCAATTCCACCCTCGGGCCATCTCTGTGTGGAGTTTGCATGTTCTCCCCGTGCATGCGTGGGTTTTCTCCGGGTACTCCGGTTTCCTCCCACGTTCCAAAAACATGCTAGGTTAATTGGCGACTCCAAATTGTCCATAGGTATGAATGTGAGTGTGAATGGTTGTTTGTCTATATGTGCCCTGTGATTGGCTGGCCACCAGTCCAGGGTGTACCCCGCCTCTCGCCCAAAGACAGCTGGGATAGCTTCCAGCACCGCCCGCGACCCTCGTGAGGAAAAAGCGGTACAAAATGAATGAATGAATTTTTCAGTCACCCTGGACTGGTGGCCAGCCAACCACAGGGCACATATAGACAAACAACCATTCACACTCACATTCATACCCATGGACAATTAGGAGTCGCTAATTAACCTAGCATGTTTTTGGAATGTGGGAGGAAACCGGAGTACCCGGAGAAAACCCACGCATGCAAACTCCACTCAGAGATGCCCGAGGGTGGAATTGAGCCCTGGCCTCCTAGCTGTGAGGTCTGCGCGCTAACCACTAGACCGCCGTGCCGCCCCAGAAAAAATAATAATAAATCAAATTAAATAAGCGAAGGGGAATAAATGAAAACAGATCCAATGAAATTCAGCTGGAATAGGTGCAGATTCTGGAAGATCTATAAAGTTTTTTTGTGCGGGTTATTTTGTGTGGCTCCTCTATAGAAGTCCACAACTCAATACAAAGGGCTGAAAATGAGCAAAGCAGGTCCCCTTTAAAAATAATGTGAATAAATGATGAAGATTAAATAAGATCTGCTTCTTTCAAGTTTTCGTGTCTCATTAATTTGCCTCTCTCTCTCTCTCGTGTGGTTTTGAAGCAATCTGTGGAGGCTGAGAAGGGTATCTCCGGCTACAGCAACACTCAGGAGGAACTGGAGAGAGTGTCGGCCATCAAGAGTGAGCTCGATGAAAAGAAGGGACGCACACTGGACGACATGTCTGAAATGGTAACTATTAATCAATCAATCCAACACTGGACTTTAGGTCAGAATATGTTCACTATTAAGTTGATTATTATTAATTCAACAATTACACACTTTGACACACTTCTTTAGCCGTTGGCCCTTGCATCCAGAACACAGAGGCCATCACCTTCGCCTTTTTTGATGGCAAAGAACCCATTGATGGCAGAGGGAACAGTGTCTCATATAGTACTACTAAGTACCAATGCTCCATATTGGTTTTCTTCCAGGTATCCTAATACCAATATTGTACAGCACGTTATTACAGATTCTTTGACAATTATTCATATCTTTGACAATCATGACCAAAAGTACTATATTACCTTCTCAAAAACAACGTACATCTTCCAGTTGGCGTACAATATGGCGCGCATCTTGTGTTATTAATACACTGCATGAGTCCAGCTGTGTATTTATTACTAAACGTACTTGCTACAACATGGAAATAGGAACTGTAAATCAGCTCTGTCGCCTGTCTATGATGTCATTAGCAGTCAACTCTGTAGTTCTTTGCCAACTAACACAGTTACGCCACAAGTCTCAAAAATATTAACACAAATCACAATTATAATTGTACAGGCATTAAATAATTCTAAATGCATATTAATAGCGAATGAAAGTGATAAATAATTATTTAATGATACATTTCTTGAGTTCAACACTGTTTCTCACCTCCTTTATCAAATGTTGGCACTTTATGTAACTCCATTTTGGGTTATTTTGCAGCCTTTATCAAAAAGAAAGCAGAGTTGAAGAAATAATATAAATAAGTTTTAGCCAAACACCTAACCAAACACATCTTGCCTTTGGCAACAATCAAGTCGTTAATGAAAATAAAAGTAAAGTACCGTATTTTCCAGACTAGAAGTCACACTTTTTTTTCACAGGTTGGCTGTTCCTGCGACTTATACTCCAGAGCGACACTGGACACCTTTTCTGTTCATGTTTATTTTTTGTGTAGCTGAATAAGCATTATGTTAGCATATCTTACACCTTTTCAGCCTGTTCTCTATTCTTTTATTAATGTTAGAACTTACCTTCCAAGATGACGTAATGTCTGTTTTGGTGAAGTAGTTTGTAAATTATATTACAAAAATACGACTTATACTCTAGTGTTAGTGTGTTTAGCAAAAAGGAGGTTGTTAATGGATATTTTGTTGAGAAAAAATGTTACATTAATATAATATACCGTATTTTCCGGACTATATGTCGCACTTTTTTTCATAGGTTGGCTGTTCCTGCGACTTATACTCCAGAGCGACTTATAAATGAAAAAACTGCTTACGTTACATAAACACTGGGCACCTTTTCTGTTCATGTTTATTTTTTATTTTAGCTGAATAAGCATTATGTTAGCATATCTTACACCTATTCAGCCTGTTCTATATTATTTTATTAATGTTAGAACTTGCCTTGGTGAAGTAGTTTGTAAAATAAATTATCCGCAAAAAATGCGACTTATACTCCAGTGCGACTTATGTATGTTTTTTTTTTCTACCTAATTATGCATTTTTGGCCTTGTGTGACTTATACTCCGGAGAGACTCATTCTAACTTAGCCTCGTACATTAATATAATATACCGTATTTTCCGGACTATTTGTCGCACTTTTTTTCATAGGTTGGCTGTTCCTGCGACTTATACTCCAAAGCGACTTTTGTATGTTTTTTTCTGACTAATTATGCATTTTTGGCCTTGTGCGACTTATACTCCGGAGCGATTTACAGTCCGGAAAATACGATATTTATATTAGGAGAGGTTGAATTTGAATACTTACTAAGTTTCATAGCTGTGACATAACGCCTTCTCAGTCAGTGTATGAAGAGCTTTTCAGCCCACTCTTGTATACTATAATATTATGCTATAATGCTTACATATTTTCATAAATATTAAGCGCAAAAAAAGCAACCTATATTCATAAAGAAAAAGCATGAATGGGGAGTTTTCAACTAAAAATCCGCAAATTTAGT
This sequence comes from Doryrhamphus excisus, assembly GCF_037039965.1. Classification (NCBI taxonomy): domain Eukaryota; kingdom Metazoa; phylum Chordata; class Actinopteri; order Syngnathiformes; family Syngnathidae; genus Doryrhamphus; species Doryrhamphus excisus. Next base: position 23,435,758 of record NC_136359.1, read on the forward strand.
ATATTTTGTATATTTGTATCTGTATATTTATTTTACATTTGCATGTGAAGAGGGGGAAAAAAAATATCCTCATGATTGTTGTCGATATTTTTTCATAGGTGAAGCAATTAAACTCGATGATCGTGGAGAAAAAGTCGGCCTTAGCTCCAATTATCAAAGAGCTGAGGTCACTGAGGCAGCAGTGTCAGGTTAGTATTGGACTGTAGTGCAATCATGTTATCTACCGTATATTTTCCACACAAGTATATATCAATACAGACTGTTATTATGTGTGTGTGTAAATATTGACACAACACCACTTAAGCCATACGATAGTGATAAACTATGAGTCTGTCTTGAACGTAAGATCAAATGGTTTACATTGACAAATCTATTACTTTGTCCATTATCGTGACTGGGTACTTTAACAGTCATTTACATGGCCTAAAAAGAAAAAAAAAAAAGCTTGATGGGAAAGCCCCCCCACATTGCTCTGCTAAAGGCGGAGGATTAAATTTTCCTACATGCGCTCCATCTTCTGCTAATATCGACCAATGAAACGCTGCAGCAGAAAGACAGAAATAGACTTTGTAAGAGGCTATTGTTGGTTAACTTGCTCAAAGTGACGCCATGTTTTGAGCGATGCTATAAATGGAGAGTGTTGAAATTGAGGTCTTGCTATGATTTTGCATGGAAAATTGATGTCTTTGTTCCGTGCGGATGGACTATTTTCATTTCAGGTGATAAATCAGGACTACGAGGAGAAGAAGTCACAGTATGAAAGTTGCGCTGCTGGTCTGGAGAGCAACAGGTCGAAATTGGAGCAGGTATAGTTCCTTTTCGTGGGATTTTACACGTTGAGGTTGTGAATTTTACTTACTGTATTCGATAGATACTGTATACTTACAGTATTTGCAATGATTTTGCACTCTCTTGGCAGTAAAGTGGATTCTAATTGTGATTGGCAGGAGGTGAAAGCACTGAGGGAGGAGGCGGCACAGGAGGAGAATAGATACCATTCCATCAACTGCAAGTCCGAGGCAAGCAATCGCTTAGTGCAGCGGCTCGGGGGACATTTTCTGAGCTTTTTTTTTTTTTTTCATCATACAGCTTCTTATGCAAAATAAGACTAATATACAATGTAAGTTATAGAAAAAGTTCCATATTAATGTTTATTATTATTATTATTATTACCACCGTATTTTCTGGACTATAAGTCGCTCCGGAGTATAAGTCAAACAAGGCCAAAAATGCATAATGCATAAAAATGCATAGTTTTTTCATTTATAGTAAGTCGCTCTGGAGTATAAGTTGCAGGAACAGCCAACCTGTGAAAAAAAAGTGTGACATTTAGTCCGAAAAATACGGTATATTATATTAATGTACGAAGTTAGAATATTACCGTATTTTCTGGACTATAAGTCGCTCCAGAGTATAACACACACAAGGCCAAAAATGCATAATTAGGTAGAAAAAAAACATACATAAGTCGCACTGGAGTATAAGTCACGTTTTTTGCGGGTAATTTTTTTTACAAACTACTTCACCAAGGTAAGTTCTAACTTTAATAAAATAATATAGAACATAATGCTTATTCAGCTACATAAAAAATAAACATGAACAGAAAAGGTGCCCAGTGTTTATGTAACATAAACAGTTTTTTCATTTATAAGTCGCTCTGGAGTATAAGTTGCAGGAACAGCCAACCTATGAAAAAAAGTGTGACATATAGTCCAAAAAATAGGGTATATTATATTAATGTACGAAGTTAGAATATTACCGTATTTTCTGGACTATAAGTCGCTCCAGAGTATAACACACAGAAGGCCAAAAATGCATAATTAGGTAGAAAAAAACATACATAAGTCGCACTGGAGTATAAGTCACATTTTTTGCGGGTAATTTTTTTTACAAACTACTTCACCAAGGTAAGTTCTAACTTTAATAAAATAATATAGAACATAATGCTTATTCAGCTACATAAAAAATAAACATGAACAGAAAAGGTGCCCAGTGTTTATGTAACATAAACAGTTTTTTCATTTATAAGTCGCTCTGGAGTATAAGTTGCAGGAACAGCCAACCTATGAAAAAAAGTGTGACATATAGTCCAAAAAATAGGGTATATTATATTAATGTACGAAGTTAGAATATTACCGTATTTTCTGGACTATAAGTCGCTCCAGAGTATAACACACACAAGGCCAAAAATGCATAATTAGGTAGAAAAAAACATACATAAGTCGCACTGGAGTATAAGTCACATTTTTTGCGAGTAATTTTTTTTACAAACTACTTCACCAAGGTAAGTTCTAACTTTAATAAAATAATATAGAACATAATGCTTATTCAGCTACATAAAAAATAAACATGAACAGAAAAGGTGCCCAGTGTTTATGTAACATAAACAGTTTTTTCATTTATAAGTCGCTCTGGAGTATAAGTTGCAGGAACAGCCAACCTGTGAAAAAAAAGTGTGACATATAGTCTGAAAAATACGGTATATTATATTAATGTACGGAATTAGAATATTACCGTATTTTCTGGACTATAAGTCGCTCCAGAGTATAACAGACACAAGGCCAAAAATGCATAATTAGGTAGAAAAAAAACATACATAAGTCGCATTGGACTATAACTCGCATTTTTTGCGGGTAATTTATTTTACAAACTACTTCACCAAGGCAAGTTCTAACATTAATAAAAGAATATAGAACAGGCTGAATAGGTGTAAGATATGCTAATATAATGCTTATTCAGCTAAAATAAAAAAATAAACATGAACAGAAAAGGTGTCCAGTGTTTATGTAACATAAACATTTTTTTTCATTTATAAGTCGCTCTGGAGTATAAGTCGCAGGAACAGCCAACCTATGAAAAAAAGTGTGACAAATAGTCCAGGAAATACATTATTTATAAATACATTTTTTCTCAACAAAATATCACTACCATTTCTTCTTTTTGAATTTTAGAGCTTTACTTAGAACCTCCTTCAGATCCAACAGCGCAAATTATTAAATTATTGCAATTATTCAACTGGTATTACGAGTTTGATCAGGAGTGTTTAGTCTGTGTACTTTTCATTCTGGGATATCTACATTGCTCTCCAGAAGTATTGGAAATGTGAGGCCAATTTATTTAGTTTTGCTGTAGACTGAAAACATTTGAGTTTGACATAAAAAAAAAAAAAGTGAATTTCAGGTATTTACATTTGGATGCTTAGAAGATAGCACCTTTTGTAATGTGGGTAACCATATTGAAACTGTGACTGACGGGTATGTTTTTTTTGCCGAGGTGCCCCTGATTGCATTACGTACTTATCGAATCAATAAATACCACTGAATGTCCATCCTCAGTTCCAGATTGGGTAGGTTCGGTTTTGCCCGTGTGAACCGTATTTATAGGTGAAAATATGAAAACCATAGAACTGTCGATGTTGCTCTCTGGTCTTGTATTCATTTCGATGTGAAACCGAGCTTGGACATTCGCTGCTATTTACTGTTTGAATAAGCATACGCAACAAAACACACCTGTCAGTCACATGTTCCAAGACATTTGCTCAAATAAAAAAACTTGCACATCCGGTCCTGATGTAAATACCTGGAAAACAAAAGCTAAAATGTTGATCTCTCGTCTCATATTCATCTTTTGATGTCAATGTTTTCAGTCTACAGCAAAACTAAATAAACCTCACTGTTCCGATACTCCCTTTAGGGCGCTGTAATGACCCAGCCAGCTTAAGGTGTGTGGAGCATATCATCACATATGTACTGATATCATTATCAACAGTAAATATATTATTCTCATGCATATCAGATGATGATATCAGACAGATATCGTTCGTAGGGAAGACTCCATAGTGTAGAACAGGGGTCTCAAACTCAATTTAAACACGACTATAGTCACATTTATACTTTTTTTATTTACAACATATTGCACAACTGTAGGGTCTTGAGACACATGCTAACTCGCAAACTAGAGAGCTAGCGACCTAAACGGTAGCCTTCATCCTTTAAACTTAAATAGCCAAAAACTTATCACTTCCACACGGATAGGGAGGATAACTATTAACAGTTATTTAACCTTTAACATGAACATTAATCAAAGGTAATAATTTTTTCTGGGTACATGATACCATACAGCATCCATATCAAACTTGCGCCGGCCGCACTAACATTAAACTTTCATATCAAGGCAGGGGCCTGAAACTAGTGTCCTGCGGGCCACATTTGGCCCGCTGGCCGCGTGTTTCAGACCCCTGCCTTAAAGTGCTTACTAATGCTGCGTTTCAAACTGCCGAGAAGTAGAAATAAAACCTGGTACACTATGAAGTTATTTGATAGAAATATCTTGAGTTGAACCCTGTGACTGTCACCTGAAATGAAACAATAGCCAATTGGGAAGCATTTACAACATATTGCGCAACTGCAGGGTCTTGAGACACATGCTAACTTGCAACCTAGAGAGCTAGCGACCTAAACGGTAGCCTCCAAGTTATTTCCTTTAAACTTAAATAGCCAAAAACTTACCACTTCCACACGGATAGGGAGGATAACTATTAACAGTTATTTAACCTTTAACATGAACATTAATCAAACGTAATAATTTTTTCTGGGTACATGATACCATACAGCATCCATATCAAACAAGTCTGACCCCTCATGAACTGGGTTCAGGAACCCAAACCCTAATCTCCTGGTCCTTCCCCACTAGACAGCTAACATTCCATGTCTTAGGAACAACCCTCGGTAAATGAAGACCAACCCCTTGTGGCTCCCACCTTGATGCCTTTGTGCAAGTGTCCTGCCCCTGTAGTGAACCCATCTGTGTCTTCCACAGATCATTGAAATGCAAATACAGCGAGCGGCTGAAGAGATGAAGGCCTACGTGTCCTCTGATGTCCAGGAGAGGAAAAAGGCCATCAGGTGAGCGTGCAGAATCGAGCCAAGCAGCTGCTTGCAAAATGAATAACCCTTTTATACCCTCGGGGGGAGCGAGCTTTTCCTAACATCACAGTCAGTTGAACTGCTGCAAATTCCACATAAAGAGGTATTAGAAAGTTGTTACCACATTTGGAACTAGACTATCGATTAGGGACGTACTAATGAGCCACAGCATAACCAAAACAGAGGGGTACTTCTTTTGAATTAGCTATGGTGTGCGTACTAATTATAATTATAACCTTGTGTTTGTAGGGAAGTGTACATGAAGAACATTGCAGAGCAGGAATTACTCGGCAAGGTGAGGTGTTGACATTTTTTTTTTATTGACAGTTGTGTTCAAAATATTAGCTGTTTAGCATGAATAAGCAGATCAATCACTGTTTTTGGTGGAAATATTACTACATTCCAGATTTTTTTTTTTTTTAAAGTGAAGCAGAGTCACCGAAACCTACACATCCAACATCCATGATGTGCATGCTCCTAATTGAGTAACTGAAAGGGGTGTGTTCAAAATAATAGCAGCGTGGAGTCAATCAGATCAAATCAACTTTATTTGTATAGCACTTTTCCTGCAAAGACATGCAACATAAAGTGCTTTACAGAATTAAAACAATTTCCACAATTAAAAGGAAAAAAAACAAAGAAACAAAAGAAAGCCCGTCCTTCCCACCCTCCATACTAGACCCACACACACACACACACACACACAATCACACAATCACACACAGTAGGGAGACATGACATGGCACTGAGGAACAAGGAAACGCCACCTTTGGGGCCGTCCAAACTGGGAGGAAGCTGCAGGCCGTACCATCGGAGGACCAGCACCCGGGCCCCCCGACTCCGACAGACGGGCGGACCCCCACATTTAAAGGGAAGAACCCCCAGCCGGCCGGGTCGAAGGGGACCCAAGGATGGCACCCCCTCAGCAGACCCGACGCAGCCCCCAGTGTGGAGGACCCCCACTGAGGAAACACTGGAGTTAAAAGCTAAAGACTAAAAGCATAAAATAGGACTAAAAAGATAAAAACATAGCACTGGAGTTAAAAGCTGAAGACTAAAAGCATAAAATAGGACTAAAAAGATAAAACAATAGCACTGGAGTTAAAAGCTGAAGACTAAGAGCATAAAATATGATTAACAAGATAAAAACAAAACACTGGAGTTAAAAGATGAAGACTAGGAGCATAAAATAAGACTAAAAAGATAAAAAAAAATGTTAAAAAAGTTTAAAAATATTAGTTAAAAGGCTGATTAAAAAGGTTCGTCTTTAATCTTTTTTTTTAAATATCAACAGTCTCTGCAGTCCTGAGGCTAAATGTATGTGGAATCAAACTATGGAATGGATTGAGTAAGGAAATCAAACAATGCACAACGATGAGCCAATTCAAGAAACAATACAAGCAGTTGATGTTTGCTAAATACAAGGATGAAGAGTCTTGAACCAGTCATGATGTGCTATATATATCACTATATTGACACTTACTATGGTACCCATTATGGCATTGGATGCTCATATCACCTCCTACTTCGGTATGCGACAAAAAATTAAATAAAACTAAAATAAAGTAAAAAAAAAAAACTTAAATTATATTAGGAAAGCAGGAAGTGAACAAATGTAACAGTTACTGATTGTAAAAGTACCAGATGGAGGGGTAGGATTTAATAAGCTTTGCTTCTTCCTACTCCTTTTGGACATGTGGAACTGGGAACTGATTATGGGATGCATTCAATTGTAATCTGATGCATTACCATTACTATGTCTAATCCAGAAGCTGCGTGAGAAGCAGAAACTGGTGAGGGAGAACCACAGCATGAACATGGAGCAAATGAAGATGTGGAGAGACTTGGAGCAGCTGATGGAGTGCAAGAGGCAATGCTTCATAAGAGCACAGAATGAGGCGTCTGTTGGTCAAGTCATCCAGGAAGGAGGAGAAGATAGACTGGTGCTATGAGTTACTTCATACCGGACAGCTTCATCTCTCTGTGAGCAACCATCCTTTATGACACGTTCTTATCCTTAATAACCCATATTTTTCATCTAAGTGCACAAAGTGGTGTAGCCAACTATTTTTTAGCAAGAATAACGTGACCTCGGACTTTGTTTCTTGCTTATTTTGGAGGTTTTTGTTTCTTTGGATGCGATCTGGTGACACTTTCTTGTTTGGTTGTGCAGTTCCAGAAAGAATTTAAAGAAATACAAATGCATATTTTTTTGTCTTTTTCGTCTAGAACAGGGGTCTCAAACATTTGGCCCGCGGGCCAAATGTTGCCCGCAGAACACTAGTTTTAGGCCCCTGCCTTGATATGAAAGTTTAATGTTAGTGCGGCCCACGCAAGTTTGATATGGATGCTGTATGGTATCATGTACCCAGAAAAAATTATTACGTTTGATTAATGTTCATGTTAAAGGTTAAATAACTGTTAATAGTTATCCTCCCTATCCATGTGGAAGTGGTAAGTTTTTGGTTATTTAAGTTTAAAGGAAATCACTTGAAGGCTACCGTTTAGGTCGCTAGCTCTCTAGTTTGCGAGTTAGCATGTGTCTCAAGACCCTGCAGTTGCGCAATATGTTGTAAATAAAAAGAGTATAAATGTGACTATAGTCGTGTTTTGTCATGTCTACAGGGCTCTAATAATGCTTTGTTCATTTTAATCTGAAAAAAATCATTTGTCTACCCACCAACTATATGTGGTTTCTTAAGTTTTTATTATTTGCCGTTTTATTATTATTATTATATTTATGTATTACTAATATTATTTTCTTTATTCTTGATTTGTTTATTTATTTTTCATCTCATTTTGTGCAGAAAAATAAAAATTAAGATGAGTTTTGTTTTTTTTTTGGAAAACCTGATGCGGCCCAGCCTTGGCCACAATAATATTTTTTTTTAAAACAATGTAGTTAGGTTGGAGCTTGTTTTTGTCCCAAAGGGGGAGTTTTTAAAGTGTCACGGAACAACTTTATTCTCTTGTTGTCATTATACTAATTATGTCTTGTCCTCAAAATAATATTTGCGTGTGGTTGTTTAATGAACACAAAACACAGTGTGTGTCCAGTCTTATGATTTGTCTCGTACCTCACCGGGTGATTTTGAGTATATTAAATTCTGACTTTAGCATTTAGAATTTAGTATCCGTAGTTCTGTTGCCACAAATGCATTTACATCATTTAACAAAACAAATCAAATAATCATTTTCATGTACAGTAAATTATTAAAAAATTAATTACAAAATAATCTTAAGTTGCCTGGCAAAATATTGTCACATTTTAACAACTAAATGTAAACTTGTCAGTCTGAAATAGCCGGCCTACTTGATTTGTACGCTTCATGATGCCACTAACGTCTTCATAGATCATTTCAGGGTGTCTTTTTTTTTTTCTAATCTGCTGATGACAAGTCAATGTTTCATGCTCTTGTGCCAAACACATTGCGTGCACATTGATGTCCAACTGGGGAGTTATCGTGTTATTTTTAAAGCGCCTTCGTCTTCTAAGGTCCTTACTGGGATGTGATAACAGATGACGCACGTCAGTCCTGTCAAGTTACAGACAATGATACCCTCTAAAAGGGCAGGGTCAGAGCAAGGGGGTTATCATCTATGGATGCATTTAAAAATTGTGTCCTTTTAGCTACTTACTGTTAGCATTCAAGTGCAAGTAAGAAAATATTTAAATATTTTTCTAGGTCAATATATGCATGTTATGCTAAACTTTCTTTGTAATGTTCTGATGTGGACATAAAGTCTTTAATTTTATTATTTAATCTGTGCTATGGTCTAAAAAAAAAAATGTGTCTGACTTGGCCCTCGGGTCGCACTTTGGACACACGTGGCTTCACCAGATGTCGATACTCGCTTGCTAGTTCCTGTTTTTTTGTGTTTCCCTGGTTGGAGATCACGTGATACATTTCGTCCAATCAGGCGAGTCCACATGCAGTACGCCGGAGCGGCGCATTGATAAAGGCAGGCTGTCAACGACGCAATGGCCCACAGAGAGCTGCGCCACGGTGGGGTGGGTTACAGCAAAAAACACTCAGGAACAGTGTCGGCGAATGCAGTCCCACACACAAGGGCACCGCAGTAGACAGCCTCCCACCATTTTTTTTGGACAATAGCGGACGCTGAGAGTCATCCAGTATCCCACCGGGGGAAAGGAGAATTTGGCTCACTGCAACAATTTTCGTTGTCGGGGGAGACGCGTACAAGGGCACACGTCGTTTTGCTACCTGAAGTTAGTCCATTATTCCCCCCATTGGCTGTTTTTAGAGAACCGGTCCGTGGCATCTTGACAACGGTGTGTGAAGTGTAAAAAGCTGTACGGGAAGGAACCGTCATCAGCATGGAGAACGCTCACACGAAGAGTGTGGAAGAAGTTTACAGTTATTTCTGCGTCAACGAGAGCACAGGACTCTCTCTGGACGAGGTGAAGAGGCAGCGGGAGAAATGGGGCCTGAACGGTAAGACACTTTGAACTTGTTCGCTGTCACTCTCACGATGCTATGGCTGTTTAACATATGCTAGAATGTCGGCTAAAAGTCAACATAAGCCTACTGATGACGTCATCAGCCCTGACCTCGAAGGTTTCCCGCCTCTTGACATACTAGTTGTACATGGCTAGCATGACTGGACCGTGACTTTTTGTAAATATTTATGCTAGCATGGTCACAATTATGTTTTTTTTAAGCTAAACGAATAAAAACTATAGATAATGTGTCCCTAGTGAACACCTCATGTTACAGTGCAGCTCTTTAGTCGGTGGACAGTTGGGCTGTTATGATACTGCAAGTGTTGTCATCGATATGATACAAAGTAAATACTGTACTTTTTACTTATAATAATTAGAAGTGTTTGAATGCGTTTGACTTAAAATGGTTGAATCGGGATAAAACAGGACGCATATTTCAGGACCCACATACAAAAGAGACTTTTAACAGATTCAAACATATAAGACAGTATAACATTGTCAACAAAATAATGAATTGATTCTTTTATTTCATAAAGCAAAATAAAGTCAGTAAATAAGTTAAAAAAGACAGTATCGAAATAGTGAAATAATTCCCTCATTTTTAAGTGCAATTAAATTAGCATAATCAAGTTAATGACTAAGCAAAAACTACTATTGGATGTCAATGTCAAGACCTCCTGTGTCCAATAACATAACAACACCAACACTGTAACCTTATAAATACACAACAAAACCAAAAATATTTGTGAAAAGGACCAGGATTGAAATATTGAAATAATTCCCTCATTTTTAAGTGCAATTATTTGAGCATAATCAAGTTAATGACTAAGCAAAAAAAAAACTACTATTGGATGTCAATGTCAAGACCTCCTGTGTTCAATAACATAACAACACCAACACTGTAACCTTATAAATACACAACAAAAACAAAAATATTTGTGAAAGTGACCAGTATCGAAATATTGAAATAATTCCCTCATTTTTAAGTGCAATTAAATGAGCATAATCAAGTTAATGACTAAGCAAAAACTACTATTGGATGTCAATGTCAAGACCTCCTGTGTTCAATAACATAACAACACCAACACTGTAACCTTATAAATACACAACAAAAACAAAAATATTTGTGAGAGTGACCAGTATCTAAAAATTTAAATAATTCCCTAATTTTTAAGTGCAATTATTTGAGCATAATCAAGTTAATGACTAAGCAAAAAAAACTACTATTGGATGTCAATGTCAAAACCTCCTGTGTCCAATAACACCAACACTGTAACCTTATAAATACACAACAAAAACAAAAATATTTGTAAAAGTGAACATAAAACAAAAAATATTGATCAATCTGATAGTATCTATCTGATACTGATACCACCCTCGATATTGGTTGCTAGTGATTTATCCACATGCATCGAACACTACACTGTCCCGTTCATAGAATATATGGGGGGGGACTTCCTGGTAGTGACGGGAAACTTTGATTCCTTTTACGAAACTCCAGTGCACGTGAGTCGTGATGGAGTACAAAACTCATGAACGACTCGTTTGTCTCTACTTCTTGGTATCCAATCACTAGGACCTTTTTTTATACTGGTTGAAGTGGATTTGGAATATTCCTGTTTGCAATTCCGTTAATGAGTTAATTCAGAGGCTGCTGTTTGTTATGTAATTGTAACATGTCATCTGTGTAATTGTAAATAATACCTAATTACACAGGTAGTTCTTTGGCTTTTTGACAGGTACCTGTCATTACATATTACTGTACTTTTACATAATGCACTCAACTTTTCTCCAATGACTTGGTTCATGTGTCTTAATAGTTAAGTCACGTCTGGCTAAAATGTGTTGTTGTTTTTTTTTTGTTTGTTTTTTTTTTCTCCCATCCCTGGCGTGCTTCCCTTGACAAACAGAGTTACCAGCAGAAGAAGGTAATGTCACTCGCACTTTTGATTATCACAGTCACTTTCCTTTGACTGACTTCACACACTCTGTTCTCCATAGGGAAATCTTTATGGGAACTTGTCCTTGAACAGTTTGAAGATTTACTTGTGCGAATTCTTCTGTTGGCTGCCTGTATTTCTTTTGTAAGTATGTCTTTTCTTCTTTTTTTTTATGCATTATTTAGGGGTTTGAGTCGTTCCTGACCTTCTCATGTTTTCTTCCTTGCACTTCCCTGCTGTTACTTGTTCTGGGGGGGGACGGGGGGGCTAAGCGGTTACAGGAGCCGTCACTGCATCGTGCAAATGGGCTCGCCTTAAGGTGCATTACTGAAAACGGTGTCGGTGTGTGAAGTGAAAATGTGAGACGGTATTAGCGTTGAGCCCCTGGTTGATGAATAACTGGGATATGGCGTGTGCGCAGTGCGTGGCGCTGACTTGTGAACGTCTTCAGTTTGTGTAACACATCCGAAGGCACACGGGCATGTCAGGGAGTTAAGCACTTGAAGGTTTTTCCATTCATCTGAGGAATGGTGACAACAGCAGCTCCGAGTCGAGCATTGCTGCTACGCAACAGCCGGCAACTTTTACTGCTGGATATTGTAGACCGGGGGTGCCCATATATTTTCAACGAAACCGGCGTAGATACGTATGCTAACAAGTAAATAATTCTTGTTTATTGCAGTTAATTGGTTCCAGACCCAACGGTGATAAGTGAATTTCCACTTGTTGAAATCCTGTTTACGACATTTTCAATATGTTTTAAACATTATTTAGATAGTCACCTTTGCATTTGTATAACCAATATAGTAGAAGTAATACATGAGAAATGTGTGTTGCTGTAAAGAGGAGCTGGGTGGGGGGCAGAGAGGAAGAAGGGGATTGAGCTTTAGCTTGGCGTGGGTTACAGCCGCAACAGTAGAACCTGTTGGGGATCGTTGTGGGATTATTCAAACCTGCAATAAAAGCCTGTTGTTCCGGCGATCGAGTTTGGTGCTTGTGTGTCTCACCAAAAAAATTACAGTCATAGTACATTACTCATTCATTCATTCATTTTCTACCGCTTATCCTCACGAGGGTCGCGGGGGGTGCTGGAGCCTATCCCAGCTGTCTTCGGGCGAGAGGCGGGGTACACCCTGGACTGGTGGCCAGCCAATCACAGGGCACATATAGACAAACAACCATTCACACTCACATTCATACCTATGGACAATTTGGAGTGGCCAATTAACCTAGCATGTTTTTGGAATGTGGGAGGAAACCGGAATACCTGGCGAAAACCCACGCATGCACGGGGAGAACATGCAAACTCCACACAGAGATGGCCGAGGGTGGAATTGAACCCTCGTGTCCTAGCTGTGAGGTCTGCGCGCTAACCACTCGACCACCGTGCCGCCCACAGTACGGTGAAACACATTTAAACAATGTTTGCGGGGTGGTAGTTTACACATTTTCAAAAATATATATTTTTATTGACAGTGTAAAAATAACAATTTAAATTTTTATTGACGGTGTAAAAAAAAAAAAATTGTGTTACAAGGATATTTTTTGTTATCCTCTTCTTGAGCAAAGTGCCTATTCTATTATATCACATACGGCTAAGTCGCATTTTACGCATCATGTTTCTTTATAAAATGATATCGCTAGCTGCTGGCCTGGATATCAGTGACTTTGCAGATCCCTGCAAAACAGCAATGCATCTTCATGCTTAACAGAATTATGAGATGAAATGGCTGTCATATGAAATGACCCTGATAATAGACTCGGACAAATGATGCTATTCATGCGTTGGTGTGTGCGTGCTGGTATGCAGTGTACAGTACAGCTGCCAGGTGATATGGAGGTGTCGGCAACTGCTGCCTGACAAGGGAGCAGACCACCACTTTCATGCCAAATTTGGGTGCTCACTGTTCAAACCTAACATTTTTTCTGTTTAGAAATCGTGGAAGCTTTGGGACGGTTTGCGTGACGAAAACGAGACAAATGATTTTGCATGATATTATTATTATCGTAGTGACAACTCTGATTGCATTGGAACCAAAACTGTTGTAATCTGGTTGTCACTTGTACAATTCAATTACTCCATTATTATTTACAATAAGAAATGTTTCATGTGCTCTTTTTTTTTTAGGTCCTGGCATGGTTTGAGGAGGGAGAAGAAAGCATTACAGCCTTTGTGGAACCTTTTGTAATTTTACTTATTCTTATTGCCAACGCCATTGTTGGTGTGTGGCAGGTGAGACATCCCATACATGTACTTTTGCTGCATAATTGCTAACAACACTGCTTCACTTCAATACTTCCAAATAGCCTACTTTAGCACACAAAGCTTAAAAAAAATAGCATTTTATTATAATCCCGTTGAACCACTCCCATATATTTTTTGGCACTTAAACTGCGATCATGTGCAGTCTTGAACAGCCCGCAATCATCATGACTCATTTTTATTATGCATATTATGCAGGTGCGTGATCTTAAATGGGGTTATCGCATGGATCATGGAAATGTAGACAATGCTCCACTTCATGTGTGTACAGTTAAAGTTTTGTGGCTGCTGTGAATTGCTATATCTTTTAGAAAAAAAAAATATTTTTAAAAATTTATTAGCCTAATCATTTCTAACAGTGTTTAGCAAAATATTTAATAAAAAATAAAAATAAAAATGTAATAAAAATATTTAATAAAAAATAAAAAATATTTAATATTTAACATTATACGGTGTGTTTCTCACAGCACAGCAACCCATGGATAACATTTTTTTTAAATCTTAAATACATCAAAATTTGTGTAAATGTATTTGTGGCGGGCTGCCGAAAGGCATCTGGTCCTGCGCCTTATGCATAGTAAAAGTGAACTCTGTTCAGTTTGTTTCTTGTATTTTTATTGTGAAAACACTAATTGAGTTTATCCTATCCTGAGTTTAATCGGCATTTATCTTCCAAAATGTGCATTACAGCCAGTGAATGTGTTTTTATGATGTGCGTATGAGGCATGTTAAGAAGCAGTTACAATGCCGTCTAATATAAGACATCACACAAGCTAAACACACAGTCCCATTATAATGTGTTTATAATTGTGGCTGAACAGGTAGCGGTACATCTTAAATAAATCAACATTTGTGTAAATGTATTTGTGGCGGGCTGCCTAAGGGCATCTGGTCCCTAGTGAACTCTCCTGTTCAGTTTGTTTCTTGTATTTTTATTTTTTTTAAACACTAATTGAGTTTATCCTGACTTAGGAACGCAACGCTGAAGATGCCATTGAGGCGCTGAAGGAGTACGAGCCCGAGATGGGCAAAGTGTATCGGCAGGACAGAAAGACGGTCCAGCGGATCAAGGCCAGAGACATTGTTCCCGGAGACATTGTAGAAGTCGCCGGTAAGAAACCTTGCTCTCGGGAATTCAAGCACAATGTGGCCATGATGCTTGCATATTGGGTTCACGTTGCGGATATTTCTTACAAGACTGCTAATTCTACACAAGTTGAACATCTGAATGTCACATGACTGAAAGTCCGTATGTGTGTCTTCACACATCAGGTGGACGCTGCATGTTGATGCTGCGTCTTTACTAACAGTTGCAGCATATCATCTGTCATTCCGCTAATGTCCAGTCAATGTTCTGGCTTTGCCCCGCCCACAGTTTTTTCAAATGTTGAAAAAAAAAAAAAAAAGGGCGGCATATCTAAGGGACGCTGGAGCCTTGAGAGCATATAGTATTATCTCTGAACACCGTTTAACCTGTAGCCTCTGAAGTGATGCACAATCTCTCTGTGTGATGCGCTGGCTTTTATTTATAGCCGTCATAGGTGGTTTGGTTGATGGAATGCTATATTTATAGCGGGCAGTGGCTGGAGCAATGCTGACAGGTGTCTTGTTCCCAACTATGTACTATGGTGCACCCTGTCCATTGTACAGTAGTACCCATGTTTTTGTACATGACAATTGAATTTAGCTGACTGTTAGAGCAGTTTAATTGATCTTTGCATTGCAGGTGGCAACAGAAGCAGAGGCGCTTAAGTTTTGAGACTAATGCATTTAAAAAAAAATAAATAAATAATGGCTCGTCAACACAAGTGCTGGCTTTGCTGTTAGCAGCTTGAAGCACAGTTGTAAAAAATATATAAAATATAAAAAAATCAGTGGAGCTGCAGCTAATCGAGTTCAGACGACTTTCAAAAATCCTTGGCAGTTGTCATATTCATGAATAATATTTGCCTCAGCCGCTGAGCCGTCTGATGCTCAGTCAGCTCACCGTTGAGCAGAGGGAGAGTCACAGACAAGAAGAGAATGTGCATTAGGAATTTTATATTGGCATTCGACCCGATATACTGTAGATTTTGATATTAAGCTGATACCAAGTAAATACAGTGCAAGTATTGCAGATACCAAGATCATTCCTTCATTTCATTCATTCGTTTTCTACCGCTTTTTCCCTCACGAGGGAAACACACAGTGCACATATAGACTAACAACCATTCACACTCACATTCATACCTATGGACAATTTGGAGTCGCCAATTAACCTAGCATGTTTTTGGAATGTGGGAGGGAATGCACGGGGAGAACATGCAAACTCCACACAGAGATGGCCGAGGGTGGAATTGAACCCTGGTCTCCTAGCTGTGAGGTCTGTGCGCTAACCACTCGACCGCCATGCCGCCTATACCAAGATTACTTTTTCGATAATCACAGCAAACGAATTTAGGCAAACAAATCTATTGTTGCCAACGATATGTAAATACAGCAATACTGTATAGACAGCTATATGAACAAAATAACAATATATAGTATATAACAAAATATACACAAGTGAATAGTGTTTTATAAACATAGAGGAGAACTGAATAATATCGACAGCAGCACGCTAGTGTGATCCAATACCTGGCAGCTGGTTTAATAAGACATTTACAGATCTGTCTTTTCTCGACGCAGCAGATCTCTGCACGGTTGTTCTGAACTGGCCGTGAAGTCAGCCTGGAAGATGGTACGGCTCAGTGTGAAGGGTAGCAAGCAGGGAGGCTCTGCTCCCATTGTGTCCAAAAGAGATGACCTTATAGGGAAGCACTATGTGGAGAAGCTAGCCTACCCCCACCATGCTCCATGCACAGTAGTGACCCTTCCCATCAGCGCCCGCACCCTCTACTGGGATTCCAGACACCACGGATAGTATGGAATTCAGTGCGGTCTGCCAAATGTCCAGTGTCACCGAGGGGACTGTCCTTTGGCGAATGTTCACGGCTGTGATAAACGGTCCTCATCTTGCTGACCCCCGGGGGAGTGTTGGTGTTAGACGCCCAAACTTAATATGCAGCTAGGTGCTTTACAAAGGTGGCGCACACAATCTCCGAAATGGACATCCACTAATGGGTCTAAGCTGTGATGCTAACTCGGCAGCAATACTTTAGCACTTCTTTTCCTGTGGTGACTATCCGATAGTAGGGTCGCTTTTTGATACGTTTCACTTTACTCAAACATTTTCAAAGCATTTTGAATTTCACTTTGAAATTTTTACTTAAATCGGATTATGCCTGGTTTACATTACACTAATTAATTTTGTATCTGTGTGCCAAGCACCCTGTTAATTTTGACAAAAGCTTCTTTGCTTTTGGTTTTTGTTCCCATGGGAGTGTTGTAACCGCAACACGGTTACATGCTATGTGCATGCAGAACCGGCTCCCGCTTAAGAGTCATAACGGCAAAAGGCACAGCAGAGATCTCAAATAGATTGTTGCTGTGACATCAGCGGTCCGCACGAGACAGGACATTCACTTAGTTATTTTAGTAGGACTGGAAAACTTAAAATTTTTTTTTTTTTTTTTATATTTATTTGGGCAAATACACGAAACACCACAGTGCATCTCCCACACCAATCAAAATACAACTCTCCATTATTTACATCTGTATTCAGCTATCTGATCACAAGCCCGAAAGGAGTAGGCTGAAGCAAAAGCTTATAAATGCCTACCCCTTTTTGCAAGATATAATCACGTTCATGCCACTGTCTTGTTTTCCCCTGTTATTATCATTGTAATATTATTATTATTATTATTATTATTGTTATTATCATTATTGTTATAATCTTTATCATTATTACCATCATTATAATCATCATTAATATTACCATTTCCATCATTATAGTTAAAATTTTTGGGATTTTTTAAAATTATTAAATTTTCTTATTTAATTATTATTAAATTATTAATTATTTTATTATTATTATTATTGAATATTTTTTAATTTTTTAATTTTTTAATTTTACAGACGTCGCGATACGATACAATTTCCGATAGATGGCTCATGATAATGATAATATCTCGATACCATGATAGGGTGAAACAAAACCCCAAAAATGTATTTCATAGTTTTATATTTTGCAGCTTTCTGCCGAGATAGGCTCCATCTTACCCAAGTGGTATAGAAAAAGGATGGCTATATGGCAGCATATTTTAACCAGAATACTACCAGTAATGGTGCAAAAATAATGAGCCTGTTTTAGTGCAACATAACAAACAATGGCGCTTTTTTTTTTTTTAAACAGGTTGAGCAGCACGACAAAAAATGACGATGTAAACTAAACGCATGTCGCTTGATTGAACATCACAACATTTAGTATTTGAATTGGAAAAAATAAGCATTTGTCTTACATAAACTTCTGTGACTGTCATTACCGTATATCTAGTTATTCTAATGGAGGCACGGCAGGGTTTCCCCCCTACATGCATTTATTTGTGGCGGCCTGCCACAGTAGATTTGGACCGCCACAAATAGACTTGCCGCTACTTTGTATTTATTTATTTATTTATTTATCAAGATTTGGTGCTACCAGATCGCCCTCGTAACACGTAATTGGACTCTGTATGAGCTCCTCTTGTCATTTAAACTCCATACATTTGGTGACTCCGTAACGCTGCTTCTTAACACACCTCATCACATGAAACACATTCATCGGCTATCATGCACGTTGTGGCCAATCAGAAGCCTGGAAAAATTTGAATTTAAGGTGAGCACAACCAGCTCGTGTGCCGTGTGTGCACCACAAAACCTTCATTCATTCATTCATTTTCTACCGTTTTTTTCCTCACGAGGGTCGCTGGGGGTGCTGGAGCCTATCCCAGCTGTCTTCACGCGAGAGGCGGGGTACACCCTGAACTGGTCGCCAGCCAATCACAGGGCACATATAGACAAACAACCATTCACACTCACATTCATACCTATGGACAATTTGGAGTCGCCAATTAACCTAGCATGTTTTTGGAATGTGGGAGGAAACCCACGCATGCACGGGGAGAACATGCAAGCTCCACACAGAGATGGTGGAATTGAATCTTAGTCTCCTAGCCATGAGGTCTACGTGCTAACCACTCGACCGCCGTGCAACTTGTTATGGATTAACATAATCAAAAATCTGCTTGTGCAAAAACATGGGAGGGATAATATGATTGAAGATAGAAAAAAAAACTACAACGAATTCTGACATAAATGAACAGATTGTTTTTTTTAATTGAAATGACCCCTTTGAGTCATACACGTGACCTCCAATTTTCCTTAAATATTTTTTCTGCTTTTTTGCAAGTATGAATGCGAAATTGGCATTAAGTTGTATTGGTTATTGTCTTAAGTGGTACGTTTTGACTTTTTGAAATATGCAGAAACCCTGTGCATTATCTTTTAAAATCACTCGGGAGCTCTTGGGAATTCATTGTTTTTTTGTTTTTTTTAAATAGCCTGTGTACATTTCACGCACACACATGCCTCTGCCACTGCATGAAATGAAACCAACACATTTAAGTCGATAAGTCCATGTTCTGTGGCTAAATAATGTGAGTTACTGTCACATATTTCTTATGACACATAAGTATTTGTGTAGCCATAGCCTCAAAACACTTGTGTGTGTCATGTGTCATGACTGTGATGCAGTGATGATGTAATTTACCCTATCCCAAAACCACAGATACATTGCAGTGGGGAAAACACTGCAGGGTCCTCCTCCTTTGCAAATTGCTCAGCTCAGCCTGAAGCGAAATGTTCAAGTCCAATGAATTTGTTACCTGGATTTATACTAAGGAAATTAATGAAACATCGGTTTATCGGAAACTGCCTGCAGTGCACAATCTGGCTGATTTAGTTTTTTGTTGCTTTTATACAGTAAACCTCGGATATATCGGATTCAATTTTTCCCACTGGTTTTGTCCGATATAAGCGAAATCCGTTATATGCGTATACTGGAAAATGTTCGTTTTACGCATATATTGGATTTATATCCGGTATATGCGTATATCGGATTTTATCAGTTATAAAAAGGCACTTCCTTGACTATGTTTCCAATGTACCTGGACTGGGCAATGAAAAGAGACGTAAGTTAATGAGAATTTAACTTTATTGGACTCTGAGCATAACAAATCGTTAATTAAGCTAGGCCCTGTTACGCCCGTCAGGCCTACGTTATTTCCAATAGTGAGGTTAAGATCTCATTCACTGCTGTGCTAGTATTATTGACGTCACTCACTTTTATATTTGTCCTAAATCTGGAGCCAGGAGAAAGACACGATGCGGCCATCCGATATATGTGAGGGAAATTGGAACGGGACTGGAGATTTTGTCCGAAATAGGTGAACTCCGTTATAAAAAATCCGATATATGCAATGAATTTTTATTGGAAATGCATTACAGAAAAATTGTTTCTTTTTTATTTGTCCGTTGTGAGCGAATTTCCGATATATCCGAACTATCCGATATATAGGTTTACTGTAGTTCATTATGTGGAGTAGACCTCCACTCTTGATTTGCACGTACCGAAAAGCAAAACTAAACAAACCGCAGACAGCTAACAAGTCAATTTTCATCTCGACAAAGACTTTTCAACGAGGTGGCTGCTAATGAAGGCTGCTTTGGAGAGATGTCACGTCGACTCTTCCGCAATGATCCTCTTGACTTGACGGCACGTCGCCTCTTTTGTCCTGCTGCCATCAACACATGGACGCTGAGGAAGTCTGGCTGGCTTTAAACCACATGCGGTACCCGAACACACGGCGGGGGCAGGTGCCAGTCAAAGCTGCCAGCTTACGTCGTTGTCGTCGTGTCACGGCCTCGCTTGCTGTTGAAAGGTCTATTTTAAATGGCACCTATGTGAGTCATATTGTGGCGAAATGCATCACCGAGCCTGAACTCTGGTGGACTCGATCACCTGTTGGCAAACACAAAGGTGAAAAAGTGCGGCTGGCTGATGAGATGTTTGGACGGCTACCAAGCAGGATGTTGACACAAAAAGACAGCTGATGTGTGCGTGCCTGCAGTGTAACACGGCTCCTGGACAGTGCTGTCACTGTTCCAAAATCTACTCCAAACTTAAAACAGGAAGTGTTACCTAACCATCAAAGGACAAAAGGCTTTGAATGGAGCACACGGGAGCATGAATTCAATGTTTAAATGTAATTATGTAGCTAATTCTTTGCAGTATATCCATCCCAAAGTGGAGTCTTTGTAGCCTGACCCATCTATGAGCAAGGATTAGCGACCTTCTCAGAAATAAAGCTTTGGATGCTACCGTGTCCGTGGTTCTGAGAAACACCCTACGTCTAGATTGGATGATGGCTGCTGACAGATCCGACTTTTTGGCACCGCTTTCAGGAATGCTTAGTGAGTGGACGATCATCTCTTCCACACGGAACTTAAAGGACTGATCCCATGCGTAACCGTAAAAAGGATGCAAGCGGCAACAGACGGTGAAAACCGACACCGGTCTGTTAGCGGAATGCATTATGATGTTTTGTATTCTAAGTATCTAGTAGAGGGGCTTGTCGTTTTGGTCTTCCTGTGTTGTCACAGTGATGTGGAGACAGCTGCTTTCATGCAGCCACATTTAAACCTGATAAGAGCATTGGGGAAGATATTGGAATACTTTTTCCATTTTTGGCTTTGTCCGTTGTAGGTCCTGATGCTATTTTCCTTTCTCTAAAGGACACATGCGTTTTATATTACAATATGTATATATATATACGGGGCTCGACAATAACGATGTACCGATGGCCCGGTGCAAGTTAAAACAAAATTGGGGTAAAGTAAATCCAATCAGTGATATTCCAGTCGGGCAAGTGCACTTTGGCATGCCATACTGCCAAGAGTTTTTTTTAAAAGTGGTTCTTGTTGGGTGTTGGTAAAACACGGACTGCGTAATTCCGGTGGTAATTTGCAAACCAATCCTTGCAAATCTTGAAATGGACCAATCAGAATCGTTTATTTAGACCGCTGGTCCGCAGTCCACATTCCGCGTTTTACCCACACCCGTTCTTGTTCACGATCAACCAATCAGCGATGGTTTGACTAGGAAAACATCTATCATGGCGTCCCTGCCAACATGGTCTAATTCTTCAACAACTTCTGAAGGAAAACAGCAAAAAGTGATGAACCAGTGCCAGGGCTCTACATTAAAAACAAAAATGACTTGCCCATTGGGGAATCCTTAAGGTGAGAACTACTTGCCCGAACATGCCCCAATGTAAAATGAAAAGACTGCCATAATGATATCAACTAATTTTTAGTAAGCAGTGATATTTATAAGTTGTGCACCACAATGAAACATTATTGAATAGACACATTTGTGTACTAGTAAAGTGTTTTTCAACCAGAAAAAAATGATCAAACAATAATTTGTGAAGCAAAGGTGAGAAAAATACACAGAGAAATGGAAGCGCTAGATTTTGTAGCTTGTGCAAAAATCAGCACTTGGTATTGGATCTAATCGGTGGTGTTTCATTGTAACTACTTCAAATTGTCACAGCAATGTGATTCACTCACCTGTGCCATCGTTTGATTTGCTGCCGCTAATAAAATACTTGTTTAGGAGGCACTGTTTCATCAAATTTTTGCTGTTTTCCTTCAGAAGTTGTTGTAGACCATGTTGGCAGGGACGCCATGATAGATGTTTTCCTAGTCAAACCATCGCTGATTGGTTGATCGTGAACAAGGACAGGTGTGGGTAAAAACGCGGACTGTGGACTACGGACCGCGGTCAAAATAAACGATTCTGATTGGTCTATTTCAAGATTTGCAAGGATTGGTTTGCAAATTACCACCGGAATTACGCAGTCCGTGTTTTACCAACACCCAACAAGAACCACTTAAAAAAAAACTCTTGGCAGTATGGCATGCCAAAGTAAACTTACCCGACGGGAATATCACTGATTGGATTTACTTGCCCGAATTTTGTTTTAACTTGCCCCGGGCCATCGGTACATCGTTATTGTCGAGCCCTGAGTGCCTCCTAAACGAGTATTTTATTAGCGGCAACAAATCAAACGATGGCACAGGTGAGTGAATCACATTGCTGTGACAATTTGAAGTAGTTGCAATGAAACACCACCGATTAGATCCAATACCGAGTGCTGATTTTTGCACCAGCTACAAAATCTAGCGCTTCCATTTCTCTGTGTATTTTTTCTCACCTTTGCTTCACAAATTTTGACCATTGAGCATTTTTTTTTTCTGGATTAAAAACACTTTACTAGTACACAAATGTGTCTATTCAATATTATGTTTCATTGTGGTGCACAACTTATAAATATCACTGCTTACTACGACTACGATGTGTAAGGTAGTATGGCATGCCATGTTAACATACAATTTTTCAGACATTCCTCCAAATTAAATGCGTCAATATTATTATCTGATGAATTATCTATGTAGGAAAACAACCACAAGAAATGATAATCATTTAATCTTTGTTTGAGATTCTCATGTGATGCCACAAAAATTAGATATCATACTGGCAGTTTTTTCATTTTACATGTTCGGGCAAGTAGTTCTCACCTTAAGCAAGTAATTTTTGTTTTTAATGTAGAGCCCTGGTATATATATATATATAGTTTCCCTTTGCGATGGTCTTGTACTGTATTGATGTATATGTGTTTTTTTTCAGCATTTTCTGCAGATTTGTGTCCTCCAATGAACTCAAGGACCAATTTTATGTACGTTGTATACGCTTATGGCTTGAGCAGTTTCCCCAGTTTTGCGTTATGTAGCATCAGGAAGCTGAATTGGGTCACCGCAATTTCAACGTACCTAAATTGGTCTTTTCCTTTGAGACGAGCCATTTATGGCTTATACGTCTTCCTTTTCCTCCTCATTTTTCTAATCTGTCTTTTATCCCGCGGTGATGTCCGCACTGTCCCGCGACCTTGCGACAACCCCCCTTTTCCTCGTCCTGCTTCCTCTGTTTTAGATAACACCACCACATACGCTCATTAAAAGATATTTGTTCGGTATTTATTTCGAGTGACGTTGTGTGCACACAGTCGGTGGTTTTATGAGCTTGATGTTTTGTTTGGTTACAGTCGGGGATAAAGTGCCTGCCGATATCCGTATCTGTTCAATCAAGTCAACAACCCTAAGAGTGGACCAGTCCATTCTGACCGGTAAGTTGAACCAGATATCTGTTGATATCTCTTCCTCTGAGTCTGCTGAGTTTCAACCTAAGCTTTGTTTATGTCTATCTGGTTTGTGCATTCAAAATGAAAAAGAAAAAAAAAATGGAAAATGTTCTTCAAGTCAGTTTGCACGGTTAGTTTAGGTGAATGCAGAGTACATTCCATCACATGTAGCTTTTTCAGTGGAAAAATAAGAGCATTATCATCCAAAAAAAGCTCTGGTAAAACATTCCACTGTCCTCAAATATCTTAATTTTTATTTTTCTACACAAAATAAGATGAAAAATAAACAAGAGTAAAGAAAATCAATCAGTAATAAATAAATATAATAATAATACTAAAAACTTAAGAAACCACATATAGTTGCTGGGTAGACAAATGATTTTTTTTCAGATTAAAATGAACAAAGCATTATTAGAGCCCTGTAGACATGACAAAACACGACTATAGTCACATTTATACTCTTTTTATTTACAACATATTGCGCAACTGCAGGGTCTTGAGACACATGCTAACTCGCAAACTAGAGAGCTAGCGACCTAAACGGTAGCCTTCAAGTTATTTCCTTTAAACTTAAATAGCCAAAAACTTACCACTTCCACACGGATAGGGAGGATAACTATTAACAGTTATTTAACCTTTAACATGAACATTAATCAAACGTAATAATTTTTTCTGGGTACATGATACCATACAGCATCCATATCAAACTTGCGCGGGCCGCACTAACATTAAACTTTCATATCAAGGCGGGGGCCTGAAACTAGTGTCCTGCGGGCCACATTTGGCCCGCGGGCCGCGTGTTTGAGACCCCGGATTTACAATGTCTCTCTTAGCCGAAACACCTCATGTTGAGAGGGACATTATTGTTTGATGTTTATGCCGTGCACATTGATAACGTAATACTTCGTGTACCTTAAAACATTACTCAAACTAGGAAAGATCCTATTGATCGCATTGATGTGACATACTACACCAGGAGCTACATTCCATCACATGTAGCTTTTTCAGTGGAAAAATAAGAGCATTATCGTCCATGTTATCATTAACTCATTCAGTCCCAGACATTTTTCAAAAGACAACCCCTTAATTACCAGCCATTTTTAGACGATTGTGAATGATTTTCTTAAGGGTACACAGAATAATGTGTCCTATGGCTATATAAACATGGGCCCTACCAAAAAGAAAGATTAGACCCTCATCGTTCATAAGAAAAAAAGTTTGTTTTTACCTTTTTTACCTCTTTCAAAACATAACACCATTCACTATTTACAGTTGACACATTTGGAATATACTGTGTGTGTGCATTAAAAAAAATATGCTTGATGGTTTTCACTTCCTCCTTGCTGTTAAGGGTACTTTTTGCATGCAAATGATCGATGCCATGTACTTTTGGTTGTTTTTATGGCTTAAAACTGCTATATGAATTTGTATCATATAATTCTGAGATTGTCATCTTGTCGAGGTACCCTGTGTTTGTCTATTCAGGGGAGTCCGTCTCCGTCATCAAACACACGGACCCTGTGCCCGACCCTCGTGCTGTCAATCAGGACAAGAAGAACATGCTCTTCTCTGTAAATATAGTTCCCTCTGATTCATATTGGCTTGTTTTATCATTTTTATCAGGCAACATGGTGAGGAAGAAATGACTTGTTATTTCAGGGTACCAACATTGCCGCCGGGAAGGCCGTGGGTGTCGTAGTCGCCACGGGCGTTAACACAGAAATTGGTAAGATCCGCGATGAGATGGCGGCCACCGAGCAGGAGAAGACGCCCCTGCAACAGAAGTTGGATGAGTTTGGCGAGCAGCTGTCCAAAGTCATTTCCCTCATCTGCATTGCGGTGTGGATCATCAACATCGGCCATTTCAACGATCCCGTGCATGGAGGCTCCTGGATCCGTGGAGCTGTCTACTATTTCAAGATTGCCGTGGCGCTGGCCGTGGCTGCCATCCCTGAAGGTCTTCCTGCTGTCATCACCACCTGTTTGGCTCTGGGCACCCGGCGCATGGCCAAGAAGAACGCCATTGTCCGAAGTCTGCCCTCTGTGGAAACACTGGGCTGCACATCTGTCATTTGTTCTGACAAGACGGGAACGCTGACCACCAATCAGATGTCAGTCTGCAGAGTGAGTTTCACGCAATACTCGCGACTAAGATGTTTGCGAGCCAAAGTTGACATCCTCGTGGTTGTCCTGCTGTTTGGATAGGGTACCATATGCTTAGGCGGCGTAAAACGTACAGTATTTACATCAGGGGTCTCAAACTCAATTTACTTGGGGGCCACTGGAGCTCGGGTCTGGGTGAGGTTTTCCCCAAAAAATAACAAAAAAAAAACACATTTATTAAAAACAAAAAAATTTAAAAAACTTCGCTTTGGTTCCAATTTTCTACAATAAAAGCTCTGATAAAACATTCCACTGTCCTCAAATATCTTCATTTTTATTTTTCTACACAAAATTAGATGAAAAATGAACAAATCAAGAATAAAGAAAATCAATCAGTAATAAATAAATAAATATAATAATAATAATAAAACGGCAAATAATAAAAACTTAAGAAAGCACATATAGTTGGTGGGTAGACAATTTTTTTTTTCAGATTAAAATGAACAAAGCATTATTAGAGCCCTGTAGACATGACAAAACACGACTATAGTCACATTTATACTCTTTTTATTTACAACATATTGCGCAACTGCAGGGTCTTGAGACACATGCTAACTCGCAAACTAGAGACCTAGCGACCTAAACGGTAGCCTTCAAGTTATTTCCTTTTAAACTTAAATAGCCAAAAACTTACCACTTCCACATGGATAGGGAGGATAACTATTAACAGTTATTTAACCTTTAACATGAACATTAATCAAACGTAATAATTTTTCTGGGTACATGATACCATACAGCATCCATATCAAACTTGACGCGGGCCGCACTAACATTAAACTTTCATATCAAGGCGGGGGCCTCAAACTAGTGTCCTGCGGACCACATTTGGCCCGCGGGCCGCGTGTTTGAGGCCCCTGATTTACATTGTCTCTCTTAGCCGAAACACCTCATGTTGAGAGGGACATTATTGTTTGATGTTCGTGCCTTGATCATACATTCAAAAAGCACATTGATAACATTTTACATTTTTATTTTTCAGTTGCCACAGTAGTTTTTTAAAACAGCCTCAGTGTTTTACGATTGTTAGTTGTTATTCTGATCAATTTATTGTCATCCCCTCATGTTTGTATAATGGAGGATAAACAACTTCCTGTGTGTGTGTGTGTGGCCAAGCCTGGCACCGTCATTTCTCGCTTTTAGAGCCGAACATCGCTCCTTCCATGGGGGACCCCGGTACGGGGCTGGTGGGTGTTTACACATGGAGAGAAAACTAAACACTCCTCTTTCACATCAGGCTAAAAGGAGCTCTGCTTCTCAGGGCCCCCTGCTTGGGACTTCAGTGGCTTCTGCTGCCACCTGCTGATAGTGTTTTTCCTCCTCAGATGTTCATTGTCAACAAAGCTGAAGGTGACAACTTCTCGCTGTCGGAGTTTAACATCACAGGTTCAACCTACGCACCCGAGGGAGATGTGTGAGTATTATTAAGCTAACAAATTGTACACATGGATCATTTCGGGGGACTTGAAATACTGTAAATATCCTGTAGATACCAGGATGGTAAACCTGTGAGATCCTCCCAGTATGATGCCCTGGTTGAGCTGGCCACCATCTGCGCCCTGTGTAATGACTCCTCGCTGGATTTCAATGAGGTTTGTACTGTATCCAACCCACCTTTTTTTTTTTTTTAGATTTTTTCTAGATACTAAAAAGCTGTACTGCAAACAACTGTACCAGTGCTCTTAATATATATATATATATCAATTATGTAATATTTGTTAACAATCTTCTCATGGCTCCCTGAAGGCTTTTGTTTGAGCTTCCTTTGAACAGGAAGTGGCTTCTCAGCAAGTGAGCTTTCATTAACTGGATAGAAATGTTACTGTTAAATAGGGATCGACCGATATGGTTTTTTTGGGGGCTGATGCCGATACCGATTTTTTTTCCCATCACCCCGATTTTGCTTGTGCCGATATTTGTGGCCGATACTGCTTTTGATCCCTCAATTTACATAAAGAAATGATACCAAAATGATACCAAAACCATGATAACAAATATTTATTGAAATGTAAACACTGAACACAGTAGGATTCAGCTTTCTTAAACACGCATTTAAACGGCATTATCAACTTTATAAGGAATAAATATTCAACCATGTGCAAAACATTTCTGTTGTAGTTTAAATTTATCTAGCATCGATGTGATGACTGCTCCTTCCGCAGCGTGACGCGTAACACAAATCTGCCCCGGCGGATGCCTGACTGTAAATCATGCGGTGGAATAAAAACATTGGGAAACCCAAAGCAAACGTAAATATCGGCTCGATATATCGGCCGGCCGATGTATCAGTCGATCCTTACTGTTAAACGTGAGATTATTGGCATCAGAAAAATAATTTATTGCGGAGTGACAACGGCTAGGACAAATCAATAAGATGAATGCTGCAACAATGAATTGACAATTCAACGATTAACTCATTCATTCCCAGCCATTTTTCAATAGCCGTCCCTCTCGGTATCGGCCATTTTTACTGATTCTGACTAGGCTATATAGACTTTTTTTTTTTTTTTCTAGATTTTTCCATTCTCTAACAGTAGAACATATGTAAGTTTCAACAAAATATCAGTTCTCAACAAAAAAAAGTATTTTTGTGAAAAGATATATTTGACACAAAATGGACAGTGGTGCCTTTTCACTTCCTGGTTGCCTGTGCAGCCTTTTTCATGGAAGAGATGCTTACAAAATGCACTTCTGCTCCCTTGTGGTCGCTTTTGGTGCATCAAACATGCTCTCTTTTTATTGTATGATTGCATCATCACCTCTGTGTGCCTCTCATGCAAACATTCATTCATTCATTTTCTACCGCTTATCCTCACGAGGGTCGCGGGGGGGGTGCTGGAGCCTATCCCAGCTGTCTTCGGGCGAGAGGCGGGGGTACACCCTGGACTGGTGGCCAGCCAATCACAGGGCACATATAGACAAACAACCATTCACACTCACATTCATACCTATGGACAATTTGGAGTCGCTAATTAACCTAGCATGTTTTTGGAATGTGGGAGGAAACCGGAGTACCCGGAGAAAACCCACGCATGCACGGGGAGAACATGCAAACTCCACACAGAGATGGCCGAGGGTGGGGAAAGAAAATAAGAATCCAAAAAGTTACCACTTCCACACAACATAGGAGGAGAACTCATTCATTCATTCATTTTCTACCGTTTATCCTCACGAGGGTCGCGGGGGGGTGCTGGAGCCTATCCCAGCTGTCTTCGGGCGAGAGGCGGGGTACACCCTGGACTGGTGGCCAGCCAATCACAGGGCACATATAGACAAACAACCATTCACACTCACATTCATATCTATGGAGAATGCAAACTCCACACAGAGATGGCCGAGAGTGGAATTGAACCCTGTTCTCCTAGCTATGAGGTCTGCACACTAACCACTCGACCACCGTGCAGCCCTCTCACACAAATGCTAAGACATAAATACATCCTTGGGAGTGAGAGCTCGCGTTGGAAAAAAACTTTAAAAATGGTGTTTCTATTTTTTTAAGTACATGAATTCATATAAAATGTTTATTGTCTTAGGTGAAAGGAGTGTACGAAAAGGTCGGCGAGGCGACAGAAACGGCGCTGACCAGTCTGGTGGAGAAAATGAACGTCTTTGACACCGAAGTCCATAACCTGTCAAAGATCGACAGAGCCAACGCCTGCAACTCTGTGAGCGACGCCGCCTTGCTCCGCTCGGCCCACCGCCGGCTCTCTAATTACTCCTCTTTTGTGCTCAGGTCATCAAACAGCTCATGAAGAAGGAGTGTACTCTGGAGTTCTCTCGGGACAGGAAGTCCATGTCTGTGTACTGCACCCCCAATAAGTCCCGTTCATCCTTGGGGAAAATGTTTGTGAAGGTATGTTTATGATGTAGCACAGAAACGGCTATCTAGTCGCGGGATTTGCTTCTGCGCAACATTTGACCTCTGCACTACCACAGGGGGCGCCAGAGGGCGTTATTGAGCGATGCACTCATGTCAGAGTGGGTAACAGCAAAGTGCCCCTCGGCAAAGGCATCAAGGAAAAGATCCTGTCTGTAATCCGTGAGTACGGCACCGGCCGTGATACGCTGAGGTGCCTGGCTCTGGCCACACGGGACAGCCCGCCAAAGATGGAGGACATGGTACTGTCCGACACCGCCAAATTCTCCGAGTATGAGGTAATTACCGAATAACCGGTAGAGTGAGCTAGCTTCTTGTTTGGCTGCGCATTACTAACATTCTGTCTCCGACCCCCCTTGCGTCTAGTCCGATCTGACCTTCGTAGGCTGTGTCGGCATGCTGGACCCGCCCAGACAGGAGGTGGCGGCGTCCATCAAGCTCTGCCGCCAGGCCGGCATCCGTGTCATCATGATCACAGGCGACAACAAGGGCACGGCCGTGGCCATCTGCCGCCGCATCGGCATCTTCACCGAAGACGACGACGTCGAGCACATGGCCTTCACCGGACGAGAGTTTGACGAGCTGGCGCCCAACGCCCAGCGTGAGGCCGTGACTCATGCGCGCTGCTTCGCACGCGTGGAGCCTTCACACAAGTCCAAGATCGTGGAGTTCCTCCAAGGATTTGATGAGATCACCGCTATGGTACAACATCTCCAAGATGATCCCCAACTTTGATCATCTTTACACACAACAATTTGACAATGTGTGTCCGCAGACGGGAGACGGCGTGAACGATGCCCCCGCCCTGAAGAAGGCAGAGATCGGCATCGCTATGGGCTCCGGCACTGCTGTGGCCAAGTCCGCCTCCGAGATGGTCCTCGCCGATGACAACTTCTCTTCCATTGTGGCTGCCGTCGAGGAAGGCCGTGCTATTTACAACAACATGAAGCAGTTCATCAGATACCTCATCTCCTCAAATGTTGGGGAAGTGGTCTGGTGAGTTCAGGGGTGATCGTGTTTTTTTTTTTTAAGAAATATCCGCATTCAGCATACAGCATGATTAGCCACGTTTACATGAGGAGTTTTTCTCTTTCCGAATGACCTTTCCGAAAGCAATGGTATCCATGGAAAGGAATATTCCAATGGCGTGTCTACATGCGGCGCTATAATCAACCAGAATAGTCAATGGGGCATGCCCAGTAAAGCGTAAACACCAACATCACGTGATACCGACTTCCTGGACTTTTTCGTTCACTTGTCGGAATAACTCCGTATTGCCAGTTTTTCCTTCGTCCGGTCTTGGAATTTAGTTTGAATCAAAAACAAACTTTCCTTAGCAGTCCAGTGCCAATTGCTCGCCTCCATTTTTTTTTCAACGGAAGAACGTTTGGAGCTGCGTGTTACGTCATATCTCAGCATTCGCTGAAAGAACGCACCCGGGAACAGGAAAAGATAAAGTTCAATCTTGCTGATATTTTATAATTAAGCTCGGCACATGTTTTATATAGATATGTATTTTCTTTTTGAATAAAAGTGGACTTGTGAATGGCGTATAGAAGGGTTTAGATTCTGTTCCACAGATGGCGCTAATGCACACCAAAGCTGCTTGCCAACCGCCAATAAACAACAGAAGAAGAAGAAGAACGCAGTCTGACAACTTTCCGTTTGAGCGGGTACAAGATACCTCAATCGGATTGGGGAAAAGGAATATTCCACCCCTGGGAATCCTATTATATATTCATTCGGATTGGCACTTTTCTTTGGGAATGAGGTGTATACAAAGGTTACATTTGAGCAAATAACCCGAATGGAATTGGACTATTTGGGTCCATGTAAACGTGGCTAATGATATCATTTCTGCTGGTAGTATCTTCCTCACTGCAGCGCTGGGCTTCCCCGAGGCGCTGATCCCAGTTCAGCTGCTGTGGGTTAACCTGGTTACCGACGGTCTCCCTGCGACCGCACTGGGTTTCAACCCGCCAGACCTGGACATCATGGAGAAGCCCCCCCGTAACGCTAAGGAGCCTCTCATTTCTGGATGGCTCTTCTTCCGATACTTGGCCATCGGCGGTGAGTGTCGAGTCTTTTCCTTTTGATGGGAGATCGGGAAGTGGCTTGAGGTCACGGGTGCCCGTGTCTTCGCTGCCAGGGTACGTGGGGGCTGCGACAGTGGGGGCTGCAGCCTGGTGGTTTACGCTATCGGACGATGGACCCCAGATCACATTGTACCAGCTGGTAAGTGACGCAACTTCCATGTGACCTTCCGGAGTTGCATACGCCTTTTTTTTTTTCTGCAGAGCCACTTCCTCCAATGTTCCCCGGACAACCCGGACTTTGACAACCTGGACTGCGAGGTGTTTGAGTCCCCCTACCCCATGACAATGGCGCTGTCCGTGCTCGTCACCATCGAAATGTGCAACGCTCTGAACAGGTAGAAAAGATTTCAGTAAAAAGCCACATTTACTCTGACCTCTGACCTTTTTCCCTTCGCTTCAAAGCCTGTCGGAGAACCAGTCCTTGCTGAGGATGCCCCCCTGGGAGAACGTTTGGCTGCTGGGTGCCATCTGCCTCTCCATGTCGCTTCACTTCCTCATCCTCTACGTGGAACCTCTGCCTGTAAGTCTCATGCGTGCGTTTCTTCGGGCAAATATGTCAATAGTATACATCAGGGGTCTCAAACACGCGACA
Source organism: Doryrhamphus excisus (assembly GCF_037039965.1). Lineage (NCBI taxonomy): Eukaryota > Metazoa > Chordata > Actinopteri > Syngnathiformes > Syngnathidae > Doryrhamphus > Doryrhamphus excisus. Next base: position 23,468,236 of record NC_136359.1, read on the forward strand.
CTAGTTTGAGGCCCCCGCCTTGATATGAAAGTTTAATGTTAGTGCGGCACGCGCAAGTTTGATATGGATGCTGTATGGTATCATGTACCCAGAAAAAATTATTACGTTTGATTAATGTTCATGTTAAAGGTTAAATAACTGTTAATAGTTATCCTCCCTATCCGTGTGGAAGTGGTAAGTTTTTGGCTATTTAAGTTTAAAGGAAATAACTTGGAGGCTACCGTTTAGGTCGCTAGCTCTCTAGTTAGCGAGTTAGCATGTGTCTCAAGACCCTGCAGTTGCGCAATATGTTGTAAATAAAGAGTATAAATGTGACTATAGTCGTGTTTTGTCATGTCTACAGGGCTCTAATAATGCTTTGTTCATTTTAATCTGAAAAAAATAATTTGTCTACCCACCAACTATATGTGGTTTCTTAAGTTTTTATTATTTGCCGTTTTATTATATTTATTATTGATTGATTGATTTTCTTTATTCTTGATTTGTTTATTAATTTTTCATCTAATTTTGTGAAAAATAAAAATTAAGATTTTTGAGAACAGTGGAATGTTTTATCAGAGCTTTTCTTGTAGAAAATTGGAACCAAAGCAAAGTTTTTTAAAAATTTTTTGTTAATAAATGCGTTTTTTTTTTTTTGTTTTTTTTTTTTGGAAAACATGAAACTGGGAAAACCCAGTCTCACCCAGACCCGAGCTCCAGTGACCCCCAAGTAAATTGAGTTTGAGACCCCTGGTTTACATGGACCCAAATATTCCAATTGCATTTGGTTTATTTGCTCCACCATTGTTTCCCGAAAGGTCATTCGGAAAGAGAAAAAGTGGTGATGTAAAAACATGGCTACTGTGGAGTGTCTGTGGTGTAAAGACTGGCATAGCAATGTAATATTGGTCCGTGTGGCAACACCTACCTTGTTCCTCCCATAGACTTATTGATGCACGTGTGAGGTCGTGGTGACATTTTGGAACATTTTTGGTTAGTGGTGTGCCACAACATTTTTTTCTCCAATGTAAAAAAAAATGTTCCATGGCTGAAAAAAGGTTGAAAAACACTACCATAGAGATAAACGCCACATGATCACATGTCACCGTGCTCCTCCAGGTCATCTTCCAGATCACACCGCTGGACTCCACCCAATGGATGATGGTGCTGAAGATCTCCTTGCCTGTCATCCTGCTGGACGAGCTGCTGAAGTTTGCGGCCAGGAACTACTTGGACTTGGGTAAACAGCCGGAGAAGCCCGGCGGCCGCAAAGGCTGCTCGCTGTCTGCATGCGCCGAGGGCATCTCGTGGCCGTTTGTGGCCGTCTCCCTGCCACTGGTGCTGTGGATCTACAGCACCGACACTAACGTGGCTGCCGTGTTGTGGCACTGACTGACCATGCCCCCCCCCCCCCCCCCCGTGGATTCTAACACACGCATCTAACACAAACTCTGATACTCTCCATCTTGATCTGACGGACAGATGGACGTTTTTAAGCAGAGGAGAGCTTGGCGGTTTAGTCATGGTAGTCATGGCGACATCAGGTTTTTTTTTTTGTTCCAAATAATATTTTTTCATCGTCAAATAAGTATAATACACTGTAAAAAGTCAAATACAGGTCAGAAGTACTTAGATTTGACTAAAAAGGATTTTTGTTCTTACAAGGCATTTTTTTATTCCTGCACTCATTTATTTATCTTAAATGTTCTATACAAAGTCGATATTGTACATAAAAGATTAGGGGGCCATTTTGTTGTAGTATTATTGTTATTATTGCTAAAAACAGTTGCATAATATTAAAACCTTCATACAGTCACTTCCTGTTCAGTGCCAAGTAAGCTTGAAAATTAATAATTATTATGACGGGTTGCACGGTGAGTCAAGTGGTTAGCGCGCAGACCTCACAGCTAGGAGACCCAGGTTCAATCCCACCCTCGGTTATCTCTGTGTGGAGTTTGCATGTTCTCCCCGAATTTTCTCCGGGTACTCCGGTTTCCTCCCACATTCCAAAAAACATGCTAGGTTAATTAGCGACTCCAAATTGTCCATAGGTATGAATGTGAGTGTGAATGGTTGTTTGTCTATATGTGCCCTGTGATTGGCTCGCCACCAGTCCAGAGTGTACCCCGCCTTTCGCTACCCCGAAGACAGCTGGGATAGGCTCCAGCACCCCCACAACCCTTGTGAGGATAAACGGTAGAATATGAATGAATGAGTTCTCCTATGTTGTGTGGAAGTGGTAACTTTTTGGCTTCTTATTTTCTTTCCCCACCCTCGGCCATCTCTGTGTGGAGTTTGCATGTTCTCCCCGAATTTTCTCCGGGTATTCCGGTTTCCTCCCACATTCCAAAAAACATGCTAGGTTAATTAGCGACTCCAAATTGTCCATAGGTATGAATGTGAGTGTGAATGGTTGTTTGTCTATATGTGCCCTGTGATTGGCTCGCCACCAGTCCAGGGTGTACCGCGCCTCTCACTACCCCGAAGACAGCTGGGATAGGCTCCAGCACCCCCACAACCCTTGTGAGGATAAACGGTAGAATATGAATTAATGAGTTCTCCTATGTTGTGTGGAAGTGGTAACTTTTTGGCTTCTTATTTTCTTTCCCCACCCTCGGCCATCTCTGTGTGGAGTTTGCATGTTCTCCCCGAATTTTCTCCGGGTACTCCGGTTTCCTCCCACATTCCAAAAAACATGCTAGGTTAATTAGCGACTCCAAATTGTCCATAGGTATGAATGTGAGTGTGAATGGTTGTTTGTCTATATGTGCCCTGTGATTGGCTCGCCACCAGTCCAGGGTGTACCGCGCCTCTCACTACCCCGAAGACAGCTGGGATAGGCTCCAGCACCCCCACAACCCTCGTGAGGATAAACGGTAGAAAATGAATGAATGAATGAGTTCTCCTCCTATGTTGTACTAGTGAAGGTAAGCATAAAAGTGCCTGGTAAGAAGAAATATCTTTTTAGCCAAAACATGAGCACCTTGAGTTCATATATTTCATCTTGTCTTTCTGCGGCGTATTCATTTAGGAATTAGGAGCTTTTCTTCATGATTTTTCTGCATTAGGCAGAGCACAGCTACCTCACTGCTATTCTAGTAACATACACGGCGAGGGTGTCCAAACTTTTTCACATCCCGTCAAGGGCCGCATGCAACAAAATGAAAAGATGCGGGGGGCCATTTTTAATATTCTCATACGTACCGAAAACAATTCAATGTGACGTTGATGTTCTCTGATCAAACATTTGCAATAAAAGTGACCGTTGTAATTAGATTTAGATTATTCCGCTTAAACAGTATGACTTATTAAACACATTTAAAATATAAAAACATAATATTCCATGGCTGTCAGTAATTTTACTATAATGTTGGGTGAGACACACAAGCACCAGACTTGATGGCCAAAACAACAGGCTTTTATTGCAGGTTTGAATAAGATCTCTAACACGGGCTAATGTTGTAGCCGTAACCCACACCAAGCTGAATTTCAATTTTGGCACCCCCAAAATATTAAATATTTTTCTAGTCTATAATTAAAAAATATTAAATCATGACTGCTGTAATTTTTTTTTATAGTCAAGGCAATTAAATGTTTTTTTTATTCTACACTGGTCGCTAGGTGTTACTGTTACTGTAATGTTGGGTGCGACACACAAGCACCAGACTTGATGGCCAAAACAACAGGCTTTTATTGCAGGTTTGAATAAGATCTCTAACACGGGCTAATGTTTTAGCCGTAACCCACACCAAGCTAAATTTCAATTTTGGCACCCCAAAAGTTTTCAGTATTTTTCTAGTCTATAATTTAAAAAAATATAAAATCATGACTGTAATTTTTTTTTTTATAGTCGAGACAATGAAATGGTTTTTTTTTTCTTTCCAATGTGCCCCTAATAATCTTTCATAATGTAGTATTGCGGGTTCTTTTTTATTGGTACAAAAACAACCCGCGGGCTGCAAATGGCCCCTGGCCCGGACTTTGGACATCCTTCCAAACGCCTTTGTCCACATTTTGTCACCTCATTCCATTCCATACACACTTTTTTCCTATAATTTGATCAGTCTTTGAAGTGTAATGTATAAATGTGCACATACTGTACTTGAATATACTGTATATGATACTTCACATGGAAGTGTGTATATCTGTACATAATAATAATAATAATAAGCACAGCAGTAGGACGTATAGGACGTCATTTTAGTCGGCTTTTGGTGTGCCTGTACCAACGAGTACTTTGAGCTTTTATTTTTCTAGGTTATTTCCTGCAAGGCCTTCCTGTGTGTGTGTGTGTGTGTGTGTGTGTGTGTGTGTGTGAGTACACTAGTGTGACCCTGCATGCCAACTATACTACCCGTCCATTTTTGTGTTATTGCATTTTTACATTTTTTTTTTTTTTTTTTATTAAACTAGAATTCATAAATTAGTTTAAAGCGCCTTCATTTCAAACCAACACATCATTTCTGCCATTTGTTAGTAGACTTGTAAACACTTGGTATGATAATATGTGCAGTGGTTTAATTCCCGCTCTCTTTTCTCTTTCCAGCCAAGGCCATGTAGGCCCAAGTTCCCCCCCCCCCCCCCCCAAAAAAAAAAATCTGTTGGCTTTGATTTTGTGTTGTGCATGTGTGTTTTTGGGGCAGCACACTTTACAGTAACATGAGCTGCATGTCAGAAAAGTGAAGACAGAGCTGGGTTGGAATTTGGAAATAAAATGTCCTCGTTGGTCCTTTTCTGTTCTTTTGCGCATTGAGGAGCCAAGCGAGAACGCTATCAGCTTTCAAATGCCTCCTTTTTTTTGACCTGAACATCTTCATACTGTTTTTGGTGCATGTCTTGCTCAAATCTGCTGCCTTGTGTAATTAATAGACGATGTCAAGATTTAATGGCTACAAAGTGTTTTAGATATGCGTTAAAAACAGTTGATCTTTCCTAAGGAAATGCTTTTATGGGCTATTTAAAAAAAATGGAGCAGATGCAGTGATTACCACTGCTCTGATGAATGTTGGATTCAGGTAAATAAAATTTAGGTTTCATGAATGTTGTCGTTCTTTTTGTGTGGGAACTTTGCATAAAGTTGGGCCGTGTCGTCCACGTCAACACAATTTTAATTGTACAGTTTAAAAAATATTTACATTTATGCATTCCGACATGACGATATATACCAAAATGTATCAAATATCACCAGACACCACTGATTGAATGTTAATAATAATAATAATAATAATAATGTATATATCATTATATAGCATCTTTCACAATGATGCTTCATTTAATTCCGGGTTGCGTTAGCAAACAAGGCATAGTTAGCATCGATGTTCAAAAATCAGTAACAAATGAGTGGACTTAATACTGACCTTGTGTTTTGAAAATGAAATGAAAACTGCCGCGGTGCGATTCCGGCGTGTCAGTCCCCCTCGCGGCGGCCTCGCGTCACTGCATCCCAAACCACTGTTCCTGGTCGGCCCACTGTGCCGCCTCGCTGTCGCTGCCCTCGAGGTCGCCGTCTTCACCGCTGCCCTCCATGTCGTCGCCGTCCAGCTCCACCGTGGCGTCCGTGGGACTCTCCTCTTTCTCCATTTTCTGCATGCCTTCTAGGGACTTCTGATCATTTGGGTCCAGACTACGGAATTTTGGCAAGACTTTAGTGGAATATTCTTGCTGTTTGGACAGCCCTGGTTAAAACAATGGAATATTCGGTTACCTTAGCGCGATGCTATACTGATCCATGGCCTCCTGGTAATCATTAACCGCCACCAGGAAGTCTCCGAGCATCCTGTGCAGCACACAGTCGCTCTGATTGGCCAGGGCCTTGCGAAGCAAAGCGATGCCTTCTTCGTGTTTCTGTTCTCGACCTTCACAAAAAAATGCAGTTTATGACAATTCAAAATAAAAAAAAAGTAGTATTAGTTGTAGTACTACTACATACTCAGTAGTTCGGCCTTTTTCACCACGGCCTTTGTGTAGTCGGGCCTCTGAGCCAGAGCTTTATCCAGTAAAGTCTTGGCTTTCTCCTGGGTCACGGGGTCCTCCAGGCACACGGTGGCCAGGATGGTGAGGGTCTGTGCGTTGGCCCCTAAGGTCTTGTAGATGTTATTGGCCATCCCCATGGCCTCTCTGATGCCATTGGACGCCAGGTAACAGTCGATCAGACCTGCAGTGACACAGCTATTAATACTCGGCGACGGGCGGGCGTGGGGGGTCTCGCAGAGGGTGAAGCAAACGTGCCTTCGTAGCAGTCAAGTCTGCACGGCGCCAAGCGCATGGCCTCGCGGAAATGGATGATGGCTTCCTGGACGCGGCCCATGTTTCTCAATGCCGCCCCCTTCAGGAGGAGAGCCTGCACGCTGTTGCTGTTCAGCTGGATGGCCTTAGCGCCGAGGTAAAGCGCTCTGGAGTAGCGCTTGCTGTAGAAGCTGTGGCAACTGACAGCGCAAGCATTGGGTTATTAGAAATACGCACAAAGCTTATAAATAATAAAAGATTATATGTAAATATGTATATATTTATGCTAAAAAAAAATTGTAGTACAGGGGTCTCAAACTTGCGGCCCGCGGGCCAAATGCGGCCCGCGAGACACCAGTTTGAAAGCTGTGTGCACACCGGACACAATTAACATGATTTTTGCATGATTTTTTTGCCCCTGTTTTGCTTTGGATTAGCAATGAAGCTAAAGGCTACAAATAAATAATAAATAAAAAGGGTACAAATAAATGCAGGAAATGATTCGGAATAAAACATAACATAAAGCATCTCATCAAACATGTTGTTAAAGTTACGACGCTGCTCCCGGATGGAACTGAGTACGATGCTAACTTGCTAATTGGGTCAAATTATTAAGTTTCATTCATGTTCATGTTAAAGGTTAAATAACTGTTAATACTGTACATTTGAATCTGAAAAAAAATATTTCTCTACCAACTGTATGTGGTTTCTTACGTTTTTCTTATTTGCTGTTTTATTATTATTTTACTTATTTATTACAGATTGATTGATTTATTGTCTTTATTCTTAATTTGTTTATTTATTTATTTTTTATCTTATTTTGTGTATAGAAAAATAAAAAATTAAGATATTTGAGAACAGTGGAATATTTTATCGGATATTTTGGTGTGGAAAACCGGAACCAAAGTACTGAAAAAGCGTAGTGTATAGCAGAAGCAAAAGCATTGAAGATTTTTTTCCAGTTTTTAATAAATGGGTTTTGTTTTTTTTGTTTTTTTTGAAAACCTGATGCGGCCCGGCTTCACCCAGAACCTAGCTCCGGTGGCCCCCCAGGTAAATTGAGTTTAAGACCCCTGTTGTAGTATTATGTAAGCAGTCTGGCGGCTTATATACTCACCCTGAAATCACCCAAGGTTCTGCGTGCTGGTCTGAAATATTGAACAATCGCCCTCCCAGAACCTCAACATCTTCAAGGTGTCCTTCTCGGGCCAGCAAGTAGCCATAGACGTCCATTCCTGTCAATCAAGATGGCAGCCCTTATAATACATTATTTTGATTTTCATTTACAAGATATAATTTTTTTTTCTAGGGGTACCTTTGATGAGATACGGGTCCAGCATCTGGGCTTGTTCAAATTTCAGGATGGCATTCTTTGTGTCACCTGCCCTGAAGTAGACATCTGCCAGGCTCACCAGGAGGTCCACATTGTCCCGCAATAAAGACTTCTTCTCCAGAGAACTGAGACAGGATGGAGGAACATGCGGGGAAAAATTGCAAGAATTAATATTTTGCACTGTCGGGTCTTAAGGAGGTACTAAGTAAAGCTTCAAAATGGGAGTGAGGCAAAAAGTGGACTGAAAAGTGGGCTCAAAAAACGCTGAAACCTTGTTTGATGCCATTGAAAATGGTTTATGTTCTTAACCCTTAGATGCATAAGTGGGTCAAAAATGACCCGGTCAGGTTGTTTTCTTGAAATATCTTCATAATTTGTCCAGGTGGCAAGCCAAGTATGGCCTAAAGATCTTCTGGGTGTGTGATGCACGCATCTCCTATGCCAGGGGTCTCAAACACGTGGCCCGCAGGACACTAGTTTGAAGCCCCCGCCTTGATATGAAAGTTTAATGTTAGTGCGGCCCCGCGCAAGTTTGATATGGATGCTGTATGGTATCATGTACCCAGAAAAAATTATTACGTTTGATTAATGTTCATGTTAAAGGTTAAATAACTGTTAATAGTTATCCTCCGTATCCGTGTGGAAGTGGTAAGTTTTGGGCTATTTAAGGCTACCGTTTAGGTCGCTAGCTCTCTAGTTTGCGAGTTAGCGTGTGTCTCAAGACCCTGCAGTTGCCTAGTGAAGGGCCGAGTGAATTTTTTTTGGGTGTACCACTTGGCTTTTATTTGTTCCACAACCCTCAGGATCTTTTAAAAGCAACGATTCGCTGCAAGAGGCCTTGCTTATGCAGGTCAGCAATGGAGTTGATGACAGTGAATCCACGTTTTCGCCAAGACTTTTCCTTTTTAAAAGGCTGTGGTCTTAAATTTTTGATCACTTTTAATGTTTGTGTTCCAGGATGCACCCCGCCTCTTGCCTAAAATCAGCTGGGGATAGGCTCCTACCAACTCAGGTTTACTCAGGTATGGTATTTTGCTTACCAAATGGTGTTGATGGCCCTTTGATTATCACCCGCGTGTATGAAGGCATACGCCTTTATCCACACAGACAGCCAATCCAGGTTGGGGACACTCTGGATGACGTCCATAGTCATGGACGCCACTTCAGCTCCTTTCACTGATAAAGACAAAAGACCTACGGAAGGCAAGAACAGTTACAGGTTTTTACAAAGAGATGAAAAAAAAAGCTTTTTATGATTGATGATGATGATGATGACTTTTGAAGGACAATATGAGACAATATGAGGTGTGTGTTGTGCATACCAATGATCGCATCCATGGCCAGGGGGCACTGTCGGAGGACTTCTTTGTAGCTCGTCACTGCCGAGCGTTCCTGCCCAGCTTTCCTGTACAAGTTAGCTAGCATCATACTGATCTAAGGTAAGAAGACATGAAAAAGTACATTAAAATATTGTAGAGAATTTTTTTTTTATTGTGAGGGATGCCATACTAGAGATACTAGAGAGCCTGATTTTTATTCTTGAGATCGGTTCAATACTGGTTCTTCAGCACATCAATGAAACAAGGAGCACATTTAAAAAGGGCCAAGTGCTGTGTGATAGTGTACATTTCCAGTGGCTATGCTATTACCAGAAATTCCGATGTATAAGCTGCAGTGGCGTATAGCACATATAGATATTGTGGCACACACAAGTCAGTCAGAACCAGGTAGCTCTTAAATAGATAGGAGCCTATCACGAGCTATGAAAGAACCCACGGCGAGCTTGTCGACCAATACTCAATATAAGTGTGACTCACAGTGTCGTCTTACAAAGTACACTCAACTCATCACACAGCAACTTAACACCTAAAAGTGCCTAGAAAATATAAAAGTACCACTGCGTCTGAGCAAAGGATTTCATTGGAGGACAAGCGGGATAAGAAATTAATTATTAACTTACTGGTACCATTTTGAGTGTTAATTTCTATTAAGTTTTAATGATTTATTTATTATTATTTTTATAATAAATTATTATTTATTCTAAATTATTTGTACAAATTACTGTTTACGCTGTACATTGTTGTTCATATTTGATGTCATCTATTTATTCTCCACATTATTATTATTTATTATTATGCGGGAGCCAGGCAACGATATTTATATTGTGCAATGACGATAAAAAAAAGTCCATCTATCCATCTATGAATCAATGGTTAATGGATTTTGATTTCCATCTGCACGACGCTATCAAAACAATTATGACTCAAAGTTTGTAAAGAGTATAATATGAAAACACAAGAATTAAAATAATGTGTATAAATGTAGTAGGTTTAAAAATATTTTATGACCACCTATTCTGCTTATTGTTTGGCAAAAGTCACAAGTTAAGGTGCAAGTAATGCTTGCATCGGTTATGCCAACAACCGCTTACGTCAACGCCAGTCAGCGTCAACAGTTCCCAGCATTATGATCACCACAATTAAAGAAGCTTACCTTTGGAGTCCGCTGTCGGGACGGGATCCCATCCAGCACTGCAATGGCATCTTTATCCAGTTTTAAGATCGTATAACATTCAGCTATCTTGTACTTTACTTCAATCTCTGAAGGAAGACTCTGGAAAACAAAATAGGTTCCAGTGACCTCCATTCTTGACATAAGGGCAGAAGATGCATCATCATTTCCCATGAGCATGATCACAGAGGACAAATAAATAGCATAAACTTTGTTTTGTTTCGGTTATCAAAACAGAAGTTTCTCGTACATTAAGTGAAGAACCCCGCAGTTTATGCACATTTAAAAATGTGTCTTATTGACTATACCTGTGCCTGAAGGTTAGCTGCAGCTCCACCTGCAGAGGTACGAACTTTGGATGTTTTGCTGAGCACTTTCTTCTGTTGAAGTGCCATACTGTATTTACAGGCAGCATTGCGGTACTCTTTATCGTGGAAGATGGCATCAGCATGGTAAACCAAGAGCTGGTACTTCTGGGCGGGGGAGAACAACTCTCTAGAGGCAAAACAAATGAAAAACATACAACACACAGCGTTAAAACATATTTAGAGCACTCACAAATTATATTTGTATAATGTCTGTACAGTGCAGGGCAGCTACATGAAGGAGCAAGTTATACAGTGAATACAATACAGTAAATGGAATGACACCTTCAAACGTCAGTAGCATTTGCATTCCTGTAATATTTCAAACCAACATAACAACAGAAACATTTAACTGATATACTGTCACACGTAATTCTAACTCACTGTTACAGTTAGGTCGCTATTCGTGTGTATGGTGTTTATATTTCGACGTAGTTGTTTATAATGTCTGTGCAATTAGTTTTAACCAAATGTATTCGTGTTCATAGATTGTTATTTACGTTGTCGCTAATCAACTAGCAATGTGCTGAAGACTACATAGAGGTGTTCGGGAAGCCTTCCAGGAATTAGACGGACCCGCCGTGATATTACTTACGGGTTATTATTACTCATCGTCAACAACAAGCTGCTCAATATCCGGACGTTGGAGTGGAGACCAGCCGCTGCCATGTCCCGTACATGATCCACTACATTCATTTTCAGTAGCTGTATAGAAGATAGACACCTTATTTGGGTTGACGTTTGTGTTTAAAAGTTTCAGCGAATAAACAGCTAACGCTAGCTAAGCAGCTAACTTCTGGTCTATTAAAAATGGCGCCCGCGGACCTCTCTTCCGCATAATGGTACATGTTGCCTTTAAGTGCACTTGGAAATATTAACTTTCATTCCTCAAACTCAGTGGTTGTTCAATGTTGACAAAAGTAACCCTGGGGTCATTGAAGACACTTGAGATTTAAAATATATACAGTACATACGGTAGGGAAAATATGATGTGAATTTGATCCCTGATTTTGTAATTTTGCCCCAACAGTGTCGTATATTTATTGTAACTGTAAAAAAAACTACATTTGATCTCTTTTGTTGTCTCTTTTTTAATCTGTGATCTCCTCAGTTACTGACGTTATCTTTTGTATAATTCTCAATGTACAATATTTGTAATTATACTAACCCATAATTTCATAAGTACAGAAATAATTTTAAAATAGCATTCCATGTATGCTCACTTTATACACCTGTCAACAATTATTTTAAATAATACTTGGGACTAACTCCGGTTTATTAAAAAACAGCTTCATTTTAAATAATATTCTCAATTTTTCCATGGACGAGTAACAATTTTGTAATTACTAATGATAATGATAACATTACGAGAAAAACAAATAAGGAATAAGAGCACAATATCTGGCACCTATGCGGATTCTCACACGCGCTGGCAACAATCTGCACGCATGCGCACTGCTAAAGTCAGCGGCTGAAGCTTGTGTCAAAACACAGAGGGAATCAGAAGCAGGCAGCAAATCTGGGCTACCGCAGAGTATTTGAAAAAGCCAGTTTCCCCTCCCAATAACGTACACATACCATGACCGAACAATCAGCGCTACTTCTTCGAAAACAACTAGCAGGTAAGACGAATATCAATATGTGTGTGACAAACGTGTGGCAAATATAAAGTTTACGTCGGTAAGCAGCCAACGTTAGCGTCGTTAGCGGCTAGGCGATGCTATCATGTTTACGCTATACATTTGAGGTTAAAAAAAAAATCATAAACAACGCAATGGCTCCTTGGTGAAGCAACACGTAATAGCGGTGGCTGTGGTTATATGAATAAGAGTCATTCTTCCACTCAACGTGATTTGATTTTACAATTCACTTGCTGACTGGCTAGCAAGTTCGCCTCTAGTTAGCTGACGGAACAAAGGAATGATCAGCGCAGTGATTTATCACATTTAATTAACTCATACTTATCGAATGAGAGTAGTGCCAGTCATACTCTTCCATGCATTAAAAACAAACACCTCTCCGTGAAGTATAAAAATACAGATGAGTATAATGAATATTGCTCGTCGACTTGGGCTTGCTATTAACTGGTGAAATTGTGTGTGGAGTGTATTGCAGTAATGGAAATACAAATACTAAATGCATTTATGAAGGTACACTTCACGATGTGCTATGTAGGCTACTGCACACTGACAGATTTGTGTATATCAGGCCTTTATTCATCTATTAAAGTAACTTTATCATATCTCCTGTATCACAAAAGACAGTCTGTGTTTATACATACTTAAACATTTTAAACAATTGCATGCCTGTTGTTCAGTTGTACATTAACCACTGTAAATTTTTTGTTGTTGTTTTACTACGTCTGTAATTATTTTTTATAATTCTTCTTCTTATAATTCTTTTTAAACATTTCCTCAATTTGTGCATACTTTTATTTTGTCTCTTTATTTTTATAGCATGTTTCAGTGTTTGCTTTTATTCATTTATTTGTGTTAGACCAGGGGTGGGCAAACTTTTTGACTCGCGGGCCGCATTGATATGACAAAATTTACGGGGGGGGCAGACTATATATTTTACACCTAACAGTCCACCTGGTATTATTGTATCTGTAAAATTGTCATCTGCTATTATTATTTATTATTTTATATTTATATTTAAATATTTTAAAATTAATACAATATTATAATAATTACAATAAAATTAAAATAATAATTATTATATTATTATTATGTAAAATATGCAAATATAACAATAATATTATATAATTAATATAATAATTATAATGATCATAGTAGTTCTAATAATTATTATAATAATCTAATAATAATAATTATTATTATTATTATTATGTGCTTGTGTCCCTTTTTTCAGGAACACTTTGTAAACAACAGACCATGTCAAAAAACGAAATTGATAAAACCATCAAAAGGTTGGCTCAGGCCATGATGCCAGGTTGTATGTTGAGTTTAAATGAAATACTTTGGAAAGATTGGGCGGGCCGTATTCAAACACTTGGCGGGCCGGATGTGGCCCCTGGGCCGTAGTTTGCCCACCCCTGTGTTAGACCGTCACAGATACATTTGGAGCCCTTGCTCACAAACATATTATAATGAGAATGAATATAGATTGTCATTCTAACTCCGTACAGTACATGACATCATGACTCTGCTTCTTAAAGGGAACCCATTATGCTCATTTTTCGGCCCTTTGTATTGTGTGGTGGAGTCCTATAGAGCAGCAACACACAATAACCCACACAGAATTTTTTTTTTTTTTTTTTTAGATCTTCCAGGATCTGCATTTACATTAACAAGCACTAAAGCACAACTCGAGTGACACACACACACACACACACAGCTGCATTAGCAAGCACCCTAAAACCAAGATAACCCAGTTTGCTTATGCTGGCTGTTGATGCACTAGTAAGAAGTATGAAAGGTTTTTCTCCGACCATGCCGATGTTTCCTGTTGCAGCCTCAACATGTAAAGTTCAGTAGAGGACCGGTTAGTGTTTTCTGAGGGCACACACAGCACCACAAGAGAGCAGTCCGGGCACAGTGAGGGGGAACTGCCACTGTTACTCTGGAGCTGAATATCTAACTCCCAACGTGAAACCTCAACATGAACCTTCTTGTCATCGCAGACAAGAAGACAGGAGAGAGGGGGGAAAAAAAATCATGCACGCACTTGTGAATTTATCAAAGTATTTCATGCCTGCCGCATCTGCAAGATCTGCACCGCTCCATAAAAGGTTCTTTATACTTGCTCCACAAAGCTGCATGGACCCCATGGATGCGGCAAGCATGAAACTGTTTTTTTTTTTTTTTGGCCCAAGCAAACCTGAGACCTGAAATATGCCTCTGCCTCTCTTCCAGAGCTCAACAAGAACCCTGTGGAGGGCTTTTCAGCAGGTCTAATAGACGATGATGACATCTATAAATGGGAAGTTGTGATCATAGGCCCCCAAGATACCCTTTTGTAAGTCTCCATTTATTTGTCCCCCCCCCCCCCAAAAAAAATTCTAAATGCATCATTTTAAAACTTTGTCCTGTTTTTTTCTGTTGCAGTGAAGGAGGCTTTTTTAAAGCATATTTAACCTTTCCCTATGATTATCCCTTACGACCTCCAAAGATGAAGTTCATAACTGAAATCTGGCACCCAAATGGTAAGCACTCGGTAACCCAAACATTGACCAGGTTTGGGACACGGACTATGTTTACTTGATTTGTGGTCATTTTCCAAGCAGCTATTGGAAGCCTAAATTCTTTACCCGGAACGACGAAAACAATCCCGCCCTACATTTTGAGTGTGCTATGTAAAACTAGAAATGTTCCATTTCCATTTGAACGCACTATAAATACAGAAGTAGAGGGATTTCAATGTGCTCATGACAAAAACAATAATAAAATAAAACATTTGTGTCACACTGCTGTCATAGATAAATAAACAACTATGAAATAAGGGTGACAATAAGTGATGATTTTGACACTTATGGGAAACAAAAGTCAAACAAATGTAGCCAAGAAAGTAATATATTCAAAACGATAACACATAACATTCACTGATATTGTGTTGTGATAACTATGATATACTGTAGATGTACTCAAAAACTATAGTTAAAAGCTATCGAGTAGGCTTCTTTGTAGCTGTATTGGAACCTGTTCGTGTCTCAACACCTCTGACACGTTGACTTACGTCAACATAAGCGATTGTCAACATAACCAAACTTCCAAATTTCCTCCCATCACAATCTTTGGGACATACTGATGATTTTTCTCTTTTATAGTATGCATTTATCTCAAACCATTTTCAAGCTACATCCGTTTGAAATAGTAGTAAAATCAAAATGATCTCAGGCTCTATGAGGGCTCCTGTGGATCCCCCTGGTGGACAGAGCCAGCATTGCTGCGCCATCAATTCTTTTTCTATGCCGCTCGTCCTCCAATGAAATGCTTTGCCACGACGCAATGTACTTTTTTTCTCATTTAAACTCATATTGCTACTTGTTTGTATATTTCTTAGGTATACCTTTTGACTGTTAAGTTGCTCTGTGATGAGTTTAGTGTTCTTTATAAGAAGACACCATGTCAGACTGTTTACATTCTGCAGTTTCTCTAAATTTGTGGCGTATACACTAGAATTTATGGTACTCGATTAGCAAAGCAGTGGTCGATTAATTAATAATCTTTGATTAATCGATTAATTGTTAAAGCGCTAATGATACACATGTATTTACTGAGTCTGGAAAAAAGTATGGAATTTTGAAAAGTCAAATCTCTAGGACATATCTGTGTGGAGTTTGCATGTTCTCCCCGTGCATGCGTGGGTTTTCTCCGGGTACTCCGGTTTCCTCCCACATTCCAAAAACATTCATTCATTTTCTACCGCTTTTTCCTCACAAGGGTTGTGGGGGTGCTGGAGCCTGTCCCAGCTGTCTTTGAGCGAGAGGCGGGTTACACCCTGGACTGGTCGCCAGCCAATCACAGGGCACATATAGACAAACAACCATTCACACTCACATTCATACCTATGGACAATTTGGAGTCGCTAATTAACCTAGCATGTTTTTGGAATGTGGGAGGAAACCGGAGTACCCGGAGAAAGCCCACATGGGGAGAACATGCAAACTCCACACAGAGATGGTCTAGAGTGGAATTGAACCCTGGTCTTCTAGCAGTGAGGTCTACGCGCTAACCGCTAACCAAAAACATGCTAGGTTAATTAGCCACTCCAAAGTGTCCGTAGCTATGAATGTGAGTGTGAATGGTTGTTTGTCTATATGTGCCCTGTGATTGGCCGGCCACCAGTCCAGGGTGTACCCCGCCTCTTTCCCGAAGACAGCTGGGATAGGCTCCAGCACCCCACGCAACCCTCGTGAGGAAAAGCGGTCGAAAATGAATGAAATCTCTAGAAACTGACACTTTTAAACAGACCATTCAGGCTAAAATTTAAAATATTCACTCCTAAACAGTTGCAAAAAATGGAGACGTGTGTATCTCCATCCTACACGAGCCCGGAGAGGATAAGTTTGGCTACGAGAAGCCAGAGGAGCGCTGGCTGCCGATCCACACCGTCGAGACAATCATGATCAGCGTTATCTCCATGCTGGCCGACCCCAACAGCGACTCACCAGCAAACGTGGACGCTGCGGTGAGTTAAACTGCACGTCACCTGCGCCGTTCGGCTTTCAGATCGTGGAATGATGTCATTCAAAAGACCAGCTAGCATATGTCATCGATTAGCGACCAGTCCAGTGTTTTCCTTGTCATCTCACCCATTACCTTGAATAGGATAAGCAGTTACTAACGAATGAACTAACTATTTTTCTCTCACAGAAAGAGTGGAGGGAGGACCCCAACGGTGAATTCAAGAGGAAAGTGGCTCGTTGTGTAAGAAAAAGTCAAGAAATGGCCTTTGACTAGAGGGACTTTGACTATTCCAGGGTAAGTACAGGCTTTTATTGCGTGCAACAAGTCCGCATGGGAGAGGAGGAATTTGATTAGAATTTGGTAGTGCATATATTCCTCACATTATTTGCATCACTGCTTAAAAGCGTATGCATAATCTTGCTTTAGGACATGGTAGTTATGAAATGACTTTTTTTTTTTCCCAGTTGAAGGATATGCCTCCAGAGGGAAACGTTCAGGCGTCTACGCCCCTTGTTTTGCAAGCCAAAAGGAATTGGTTGGCTTCAATCCCTTTCCGTGAATGGTTGTCATTTTTCGCAAAGAAGAAGAGCCAATTTGAGAACACTACCAGCGAAATTCACTTACTTCCTACCTGGAATTGTATAATCTTATTTATTTTGGAAAAAAAACTAATGATGTAAAATATGTCACTACTGTAAATTAACTTGCTTTTTTTATCTGCTGCTGAACAGTTTCTACTTTATACCAGGTTTCTTATGCAATTTAGTGGTCAAAGAAGGAGTCTAACAATTGAAAACCTGTTACCTTGATATCCATCCCCTTGTCCTTTCTACTACGTACATGTCAGCCCAGCATATATCTGTCAATAGATTCTTATTTTCAAACATTCTCATTCATTCACTGTTGCCTTTTTGGCTCCACTTCCACGGACTTCTTTTTTTTTTTTTCTTCATAAAGAGTCTACGAAGTTGTCGTGGCACTTACACAGGTCTTTTTATTTATTTATTTATTGTGTTTTTTTTTTTTTTTCTGGAGAGCATAACCACCTGCAAACATTGCATGATCCCCTTCAATCTCACTTAGATCTTGTTGCTAAATCTGGGTTGTAAATGATAAAAAAAAAAAAAACGACTCACTCCGAGAGTCCATCTTTTAGTTTACAATAAACGGATCGCCGATAATTCACTGGGATCCACTCGTTTGGCCCTCCCGCAAGTGGGAAAAAAAAAAAAAAAACCGCGGGTAATTGAGATGTTGCTGCATTCAGGCACTATTGTACATAACACTAACTTGCTTTGGGAAGCACTATAGCGATACATGGTACATACACCCTTACTCATTCAGCATTAACCAACAGGAGTTCTTCAAGCTACCTCACTCGCTGTATATACAAACTATACTATTTTATACTAATGTATAAAGAGGCATGCTGGGAAGCCCACATACACACACATGCCTTGTGGGTCCCAAATTAGAATAAAATAGTATTGTTTTGCATGTTTATTAGCGTTTATTTCAATACCCACATAGTCTGTGTACAGACTACAATTTACATTGTGTGTTCCGCATTCTTTTTTTTTTTTTAATTGCACCATGAGGTAAGCATTATGTTTGAACTCCTGTTGGTTGGTGGTGTGTGTGTGTGTGTGCAGTTTTCACAACAAATGCTTTGATCGAAAAACCTGCAAATTTGGAATCCACTGTATTGGCTTTGACACGCATGACTTAACATTAATACTCGGTTTGTGCCAACTACTCAGGATTAAACTCCATCAATGTTGCAATTAGTAGCCGGTGGGATAGACTTGTAATATTCCTGACTGACTAAACTATCTTGGTCAATGAAGACGTATTTCAACTATCATCACCAAAAAGGGTCTGTGAAAAAAAAATCCTAAGCTGTGATTATTGTGTGCATGTGTGTGTGTGTGCGAGTGTACTGCTGTGGCATCCGAATTTACCTCAATCTGGTTGTTGTTGTCTTCATGCCGGGGAACTGGGCTAGCTGTTAGTATATCGCGCAGTCTTTTCGGGGTAAAACATGTAGATGCTGAGAACTTTTTTTTAAATGGAAAAGTAAAACTTTCAATCATTAGTACTTTTTGGTGCATATTTAGCCAGCATATATCAATTAAGTTCAACATTTGGGCCGTCATCCACATGCAAGTAACTGTTTGGGAAGCTAATTACTATTTGAAATTGGATTGTATTTTGGTGGTATGCTAACCATCCCCCCCCTCTCAGTAATTGGCTTATTCATCATTAAGCCTTGCAGACTGACACTGACAAATAATGAACCGTCTTCTGGCACATGCAATCAGCGTTGAATGAGTTCGAATATGTGAAGGTTATACCGTTAATGTCTATCCTGCGTGAATGTGCCGTTGTACTCTCAAGTAGACTTGTGTAGACTCCATCATTGCTGTCAACGTTTTTAAGTCTCAATTTTCTAACCTGCCATGACCTCCCTCCTCTGACCGGTGTTCACTGTATTTGCACAGATTCAGTGTGCGTTTTTGAAACGTCATCAAGCAATACGCTCTGAAAAACGGTGTCCAGGTAATTCACCCTATAATGTCATAACTTGTTTTGTTTCCCATTTTGTGTCAACGCAATGTATATTGGACATGATGCTCAATAAAGCGTGTAAAAAGTTCATTGTAGTTGGTTGGATGTTTTATGGATCCTCCCCTGTCAACAATCGCCCATTGACCCCCATTGACGAGGACGTCGGTGTTTCAGCGCCCCCTTGTGGTAGCAATGCTAAACCGTATTTTCGCAATGACAAATCTGACAGTGAGCATGCGCGCGATGTAGGAGAAGACGGTGCGGATAAGTAAATTAATATTAATCATGATTTACTTATCGAAGTAAATTAATCTTACATATACCCTTTATGTGCGCGCACGCTCACTGTCAAATGTGTAAGTATCGTTTCAAATGAATAAAAGTACCAAACCAGTCACTTTCTATTACGTACTGTACAATTATGCCTGGCACGCGCACCTTGTTTAATGTGTCTCGTGCGGTCATTCGTCGTTAAACATGAACTGTGTGTTCGACGGGAACAGTGTAAAAGGTAACAAAAAAGCCCTAACAAAAAAAAGCTAAACACTTGTATAAACATTTTTTCTCGTTTTTTTTAAGGAGTTCTAGGTGTTCAGTTGAAGTTGCTATTTTTGTGTTAATGTTTTTCGAGTTTGAACGTTCTTCCACGAGAGCTAGCATACAAGCAAGGCCCTTTTTGCTAAAGTGGAGTATTTGCTAATCTTCGAACAAAGCAGTATTTTACACACACTGAAATAACAGTAGGATACTCATCATGCTTGTGGTGACTGCTAATGTATGTTACAGCTTTTGGAAAGGCCATTCAGGCACTTTCACGGATTGGAGATGCGTTGTGGATCGATCCCACGGTCAGAGGGGTGAGTACCAGAAACCGGGTGCACTGTTGCCAACTTTTCAGTAAGAAAGGTAGCTATTAGCAGTTATCGAGGTCGCTAAATTAGGCCATTATCCAATTGCCATCTAATTTGCATATAATAGAATAAAAATAACCTTTTAAAATGAACACATTATGCTGTGTGTATGTTTTGACTCATAGTAACATGACATAACATGTTCCTGAATAGCACACTCTTGTGGTGAATATATGTAATAGCAACTGAGCTTCACAGATATCAGCAATACAGTAGACTTGGCAATTACTTACATTTTTACATGTAACCTTAAACTAATCCACTTTATCCCATAGAAATATGAATACACCGTCTTCTTCCATCCAGGTTTACTGAAGATTAAGAAACATTTGCGTTTCAGATCTTGCTGTATAAAACAGTGCAAGCTCCATCCCCTCGGCATTGCGGCTCCAAAGCTGACTGTGCACCACCGGCTGGTGACTGCCTTTGGGTGGGGCGGACATCTGAACAGCACCCGCCGTTTCTCAGTGAAAACACAAAATGCAGAATAATACGTGCTTTCGCTTTTGAGTCCCTGAATACCAGAAAATTCCCTGACGACACCAGAAAAAACAATATTGATCTTGTGCTCATATCAAATTGATACTGATCTTAGTACTTGGTATCGATTAGCACACCCATAATTAAAAGTATTTTTATTTTAAAGCTGGCACTGAGATCGGTGAATGCAGCTCAGTCTGCATATGCCTGCTTCCTCTTCTCACCCATGTTCTTCCAGAAGTACAGCCTGGCATCACAGGAGGCCGGTGAACCTATTAAATGCAAACTGTCCATGAAGGTATCTCAGATACACTCATTTGTATTGTTGGATTCCAATTATCCTTCAGGACTAATACTTTTTTTTGGGGGGCCGGGGTCGTCAATTTGCTTTGGAGTCTTTGCTGCCACTGTTCCGTTGTTTGACTTCCATCGAGCGTAACGTGGAGCGATGCCAGATATCAGTCAACACTGCCAGTGACAGAGTACTGATCCAGTTTTTTTGCAAGCATGGTAGGAAATAAACGATGAGTTATTGTAAGGCATAATTACAACCATTATTCGTTGACTTGTTGCTATCTTTCTGTTTTCCCCAGGCATCACAAAAACCCACAACCTGCGTTACCAGGAGAGTGCGGCACTGCAGGCTGTGTTTGCGTCACAGCTCTGTCCCAATGTGATGAAGGCTCCAGCCAGGTAAGCACCTCCGTGTCAAGTCATCTTTGTTGCAATTCTCCTATTCCTTGTTGATATTCCATGCAACTATTAGTGTCTGTGAATATCCTCATTCATCCAGGTCATTGTATTCTCACTGAATCCATCGCACCTCTCATCTGAGCAGGCTTTGATTAGAGTCGGATGCTTTAATGACGCTAACCAAGGTTACACTGTATAATAAATATTCACAAATTTTCGAAGCACGCTTATTAACATACTGTTTACATATGCTTATCCATACTACATTGGACTGGATTTTTCAATTCCAGACTCCTATGATCATGTAGCAGTAGATGGCAGCATTGAACTAAATCTCTGAAGCTTGTTAACTTGAATATGTTTCCCTCCGTTTCTTTTCTTCTTCTGTGCAGACTTCTTGCAAACATGGTGATGCATTTCCCAGCATCTCAGGAGGAAGTCACTCTGTCCATAGCTCCTTTCCGAGTCAGTCTGATGAACTACCATGAAGACGCAAATGGTGAGCTCAAGTTACATTGTGGACCATCACAATGTACACATCACAATTTATTTTGTTTTATTTTTTTTAAACCCTTTAAAGGGCACTCACTGAAATACTTAGAAATGTAAAAATTCAAACCTTCAGTGTTATTGGGGGCTATATACTGATTGATCACAGCCCATGATGTCACTTCCTGTGACATTGTCTGATCTTGGCTGATTGGCATGAGAAAGTCACATGACTCTGTTGCCTTGCTGAGACATGGGGAAACCCTGTTTTTTAAGTTACCATATATGGTTACTTGCCCTATAAAGGGTTAAAATACAAACAATACACATTCCTTGTCGCGGCGGTAGAATGGTTAGCGCGCAGACCTCACAGCTAGGAGGACCAGGGTTCGATTCCACACTCGGCCATCTCTGAGTTTGCATGTTCTCCCCGTGCATGTGTGGATTTTCTCCGGGTACTCCGGTTTCCTCCCACATTGCAAAAACATGCTAGGTTAATTAGCGACTCCAAATTGTCCATAGGTATGAATGTGAGTGTGAATGGTTGTTTGTCTATATGTGCCCTGTGATTGGCTGGCCTCTCGCCCCAAGACATCTGGGATAGGCTCCAGAACCCCTCGCGACCCTTGTGAGGAAAAAGCGGTAGAAAATGAATGAATGAACATTCCTTGTCATGGTGCAATTTGAGTAATTTCCTTGGATTTTGTCCGTGAACAGTGTCCATTTCACCCATTTTTCTCCACACATGTCTTCTTCAGTCTTCAATCTATGTGTTAATAGTATATTATATTATATAGTATATTACTATATAATAGCAGTATAATACAATAGTATATAGTGTATAGTGTTCATCACACAAAGCCAGTCCTCCAGTACCGGGGGTAAACTAAGTAAATGTATATATGCTGGCCAGCTATAAACGACCCCTGGAGAACACTTGGGGCCTTCCTGATGTAATGTGAATGATCAGACTACACAAACCATGTACTAGTCGTCGTAATGTTGGCTGCTTCTGTCGCAGATCACATGAAGATGATTCACACCGAGATGGCCTTGCACTCAGACGAGTTTGACTATTTTCAGTCTGCAGGCGACTCTGCCATAACCTTTTGTCTGAAGGAGCTGAGGGTAACACTACACCCGCCACATGATGATGATGATGATGATGATGATGATGTAGAGCAGGGGTCTCAAACTCAATTTACCTGGAGGCCACTGGAGCTAGGGTTTGGGCAAGGCTGGGCCGCATCAGGTTTTCCAAAAAAAAAAAAAAAACGCATTTATTAAAAACTGAAAAATATACAAACTTTTTCAGTGCTTTGGTTCCGATTTTCTACAAGAAAAGCTCTGTTCTCAAATATCGTAATTTTTATTTTTCTGCACAAAATAAGATGAAAAATAAATAAACAAATCAAGAATAAAGAAAATCAATCAATCAGTAATAAATAAATATAATAATAATAATAAAACGCCAAACAATAAAAACTTAAGAAACCACATATAGTTGGTGGGTAGACAAATTATTTTTTTCAGATTAAAATGAACAAAGCATTATTAGAGCCCTGTAGACATGACAAAACACGACTATAGTCACATTTATACTCTTTTTATTTACAACATATTGCGCAACTGCACGGTCTTGAGACACATGCTAACTCGCAAACTTGAGAGCTAGCAACCTAAACGGTAGCCTTCAAGTTATTTCCTTTAAACTTAAATAGCCAAAAACTTACCACTTCCACACGGATAGGGAGGATAACTATTAACAGTTATTTAACCTTTAACATGAACATGAATCAAACGTAATATTTTTTTCTGGGTACATGATACCATACAGCATCCATATCAAACTTGCGTGGGCCGCACTAACATTAAACTTTCATATCAAGGCGGGGGCCTCAAACTAGTGTCCTGCGGGCCACATTTGGCCTGCGGGCCGCATGTTTGAGACCCCTGATGTAGAAAATCTATGTGTGACCGGCTCATTAATGTCTTTAGAGCTCATATTTCAGTTTCTCTAATCTGGACTGTGCTCCACTGTCTGTATTAAGTTCATGTGAGTCATTTTTAGACCACAATATTGTATTTATTCCCTTTTTCTTTCACCTCATATTTGATCCCACATGCTGAAAGTATGTGAGAATGGACAAAAAGGGGAAAAATAGCCACAAATTCTGAATCAGAAATCATCAGGAATGTGTTTAATGATTCAAAATGAGCACAATTGAACCCAGCTTTGAAAACACACAAGCACTTGGTTGGCCTCTTGGAAATTTGGATAAAGGGTTGCGGTGTTAGCCTTATTAGCCAGACTTGACCTGAACACACACTACTTCTTGTCCCTAATGTCTTGGAACGTCTCCGATGGCCTGCTGTGTGCTCGTTCATCAGACTCCGCTTGCCTGCGTTTCATCTTGCCTTGCTTTTTGTTAGTTAGAAAATTTAAAAATTGTATTGTTGTGTAATTTTTCAAGGGTTTGCTGTCCTTTGCCGAGTTACATTGTTTACCAGTTTCAATCCACTGCGGTGCTGCAGGAACGTGAGTCAATCTCCCTCGAGTTCCAGTGACCTCAAGGGACCCACAGTCACCGCTTTCATTTGCAGGCCCGTGTGCTTTTCTGTGGAGGACCTGGTCCTGGAAGCCACTGTCGTGTTGGCCACCCTTATCGAGTCTGACAGCAGAGGCCTGTCCCAACCAATAAATACCCCAGACCCAATTTCACTCAGGTATGACACTCTACTGCAGCGATTGAGCTGCTCTAATTGAATCTTCCCACAGGGATCTACCTGAGCCTCTCTCCTGGATTACAGCCATGCCACATAGCTCTCATTGGCCCTTTTTAGACTCCTAAGTGGGTGTAGGGTTACAGCCAGCCTTGAGTCTGAGACAGGGATAAGTAGGGCACCTCAGTGGACCAGTGGTGGTGCTTTTGTACATGCGACTGGCTGTGAGCTCAAGTCATCTCCAGTTAGGACGGATGTTTCATTTTGGATATAATATATATTAATATTATAATAATAATAATAAAACGGCAAATAATAAAAACTTAAGAAACCACATATAGTTGGTGGGTAGACAAATTATTTTTTTTCAGATTAAAATGAACAAAGCATTATTAGAGCCCTGTAGACATGACAAAACACGACTATAGTCACATTTATACTCTTTTTATTTACAACATATTGCGCAACTGCAGGGTCTTGAGACACATGCTAACTCGCAAACTAGAGAGCTAGCGACCTAAACGGTAGCCTCCAAATTATTTCCTTTAAACTTAAAAAAGCCAAAAACTTACCACTTCCACACGGATAGGGAGGATAACTATTAACAGTTATTTAACCTTTAACATGAACATGAATCAAACGTAATAATTTTTTCTGGGTACATGATACCATACAGCATCCATATCAAACTTGCGCGGGCCGCACTTTCATCTTATCAAGTTTTCATATTAAACTTTCATATCAAGACGAGGGCCTCAAACTAGTGTCATACTAGTACTTTGTGATGGCGTTTGCGTTTGTCTTGACAGGTGTGCAGATGCTGCTGTGGTCTCATGCGAGGCAGCCACACCTCAACCTCTCATCCATCATGATGGGATGGAGATGGTGGCATCCAGCCAGGGCAGCCCCTTCGACCTGTCGGCCACACACCATCACAGCCTCCTTAGACTCCATGCACGCGATGAGACCTGGGCCACGACCAGCCCAGCTTCCTCCATGGTAGTCAACCATTTCTGCCAGCAAGCAAATAAGGAAAACACTTTTGTTGTGCGCATCATCCACTACTACAGTAATATTGTCTTATTGTATCACACTTTCATATTATAGATCTGCTCCCTGCTGTTCCGGGCTTTGTCTGCAGAGCAAGGTGAGAGTCCTGCTGCCACACTTTGTGTTCTGGCTCACCACAGCGACATGGAGGAGGATGAAGACTCTGCAAGAGAAGCTTCTGTCTAAGGTCAAAACTCTGACACAATTCCACAGCACTGAAAGCTCCACGTTAAACTATTTAAATTTATTTATATTTATTTATATTTAATTCCAATTTCAAGCTCTTAATATTAAATGGTTTGTGTTCACTTGCAAATTGAAATTAACTTTGCATAGGTCATTAGTGGTTAGCGCGCAGGCTAGGAGATCTGGGTCGATTCCACCCTCGGCCATATCTGTGTGGAGTTTGCATGTTCTCCACGTGCATGTGTGGGTTTTCTCCGGGTACTCCGGTTTCCTCCCACATTCCAAAAACATGCTAGGTTAATTAGCCACTCCAAATTGTCCATAGGTATGAATGTGAGTGTGAATGGTTGTTTGTCTATATGTGCCCCGTGATTGGCTGGCCACCAGTCCAGGGTGTACCCCGCCTCTTGCCCAATGGCAGCTGGGATAGGCTCCAGCACCCCCGCGACCCTCATGAGGATAAGCGGTAGAAAATGAATGAATGAATTAATTAATATTTATAGAGCCTTCTAAACATGAAATAACACCCCTACAGTCATCTTTCCATTCATATTACCCATTATAGTTGACTCTGTTGCTGTTGCCGTTTTGCCAGGTCTCACAGCTAGGAGACCCGGGTTCAATTCCCCGCTCAGGCATCTCTGTGTGGAGGTTACGTGTTCTCCCCGTGCATGCGTGGGTTTTCTCCGGGTACTCCGGTTTCCTCCCACATTCCAAAAACATGCTAGGTTAATTGGCGACTCCAAATTGTCCATAGGTATTAATGTGAGTATGAATGGTTGTTTGTCTATATGTGCCCTGTGATTGGCTGGACACCAGTCCAGAGTGTACCTGGGATAGGCTCCAGCATACCAGATCCTAGTGTGTGATAAGCGGTGTAGAAAATGGATGTATGGAGGCCATTACAGAACTTCAGATGCAATTTCTATGCTGATGCTGGGATACTCTAGACATGTATTGAACAACTGGGAATTATGGTTATGGAAAAGTAGTCAGCATGCAAGCATTGAGTAATACTAAATACCAAAAGTAAATACAGTATTCTTTTTTTTTTTCGCTGAACACAGATGGCTTTTACCACAGAACACATATCTCACTTAACATATGTCGGCAATAATTTTGATAATGTAATAATGCAGGTAAAATGTACAGCATACAGTAGATCAAGGGAAATGTATTGGCAGAAACACAGCATCGAGCATGCACTTGAATCACGCCACACATTACAAGAGAATAATAAATACTATCATCTTTATTTAAATATTATACAGCAGATCTGCATTGACCCGTACACCCTAAAATATACAGACATACTCTGCTTTGTCTGAAGGAGTAAGATGAAGTGTCTTCTGGGCATCATCAGGTGTGTCAGGAAGCTGCAAGCCCACAGTAGCCATTACCACTTAAGTGACTACATTGCTTTGTATTATTAAGGCTACTCCACACTGCCCTCAGTGCTTGAATTCATCGTTTCCCCAAAGGTTTGTCTCCCTATTTTTTTCTGACATTGAAAAAAAAAAAAAACAGTCCTTTAGTGCAATTTTGTAAACAGCAACATTTTTTTTTACGTCTGGGATGGCTTTATTATTTACTATTCCTCAGCTTCTGTCTGACTTGACAAAAGATCATTTCAGGAGAAAATACATACTTATAGGTAAAAAGTGACTTAAGACAGTGGGGCTTTTTAAACTCACGACTCCTTTGTGCTCAGTACCTGGCACACAGTGTGGGTTTTAAGGAATTCTTTTCGCCAGTATCAACACACATGATACAAGGCACATCATAACCACATTACACAAAAAATAATTTACTAAGACATATCTCTAACTGCTGACTATGTATGCAAATATGTAACATAGAAAGGATCAAAAAAGGAAATGCTGATTGTTAACATGTTTCTCAAGGTGTCCCTCGGTACAGAAATCCACTCAATCACATGACCAACTCCCACTGTGTTGACTTCATTCAACAATTGTGCGTTTCAGGCTGTTAAGACCATTAGAAGCTCATGTGGATGAGCCTTTTGCCGTCACAGCCTTCTCATCTAAAACAATACACATTATGGACAATGCAAAGCATGGACAAGCACTAGTACAGTGGATCCCCACATATTTACTATTCAAAACCCCGCCATTTTGTGGTTATAATCTCCATTATTAGGTTGTTTATTGGTTAAAAACCACATTGGTAAAGCTTCAGTTGCACAGAAAGCTCTTCACTCTTTGTGCAACCAAAAATAACATGTGGAACACACAATGTAGATGTACCACACAGGCTATGCCAATTTATAACCCGCAAGGTATGCTGGGTAACGTCAGATTGGAAGTGTGCATGTGGGCATCCCACATTTACTACGTCACATTGTGATTCATATGCTACAGCTAGTCAGCTGGAATAAGATCCAGCTTACTTGTGACCCTTGTGGGCACAAGCTGTATAGAACATGGATGGATAGATAATACTTTTTATGGGTGGCCCAATTACTAATTAGTTTTTTTTTTTGCCATACACAGATACTGGAGCATAACCCGCGCAAAAAATGGGGACCTACTGTACTGTACACTATTGCACAGTCTCCCCATACAGCATACACACAATCAAAGACTGGAGCAGCAGCAGCAGCAGTGAGATTAAAGGGGTGTGTAATATCTTGTCGCAGCCTCAGTGTGCAATATTTGAATGGAACATGTATGGAAAAGGCAGCTGCTTCTTCATGTAACCTTATCGTTTTAACGTCAGTGAGGAAACAGAACATCCCAGAACGGCAGTCACATCCACCGATAAAACATCTGCTCCCTGCACCCGCATACAAAGGTTGCCAATAACCACTGTAAAAAAAAAAAAAAAAAAGGAACCACATTTATGCACCGCGAAAGGCGCCACTTCCTACGCAACCTCCCTTCTCAACATGACTGAAGTGCATCATTCCCTTCTGGCAGCCCAGCATCAGGCTTATTTGACCTCGAAAAAGTCAAACAACTTGTGTTTGCCGTCTGAGGGTAAACATCCTCAGAGTCTACCCAACCACTCCCAAGATGATTCATCATGGCCCCAGCATGTTGCACAGACGCTAACAATGCTGCTTTCCCCCGGAGGAAGTTTTTAGGGCCCCCTGTTATAATTCCACCTCTCTCCTTTCCTTGATGTTTTTCTTTTTTGTGGAGAGGCTAGTGATGGTCAGCGCAGGGTTAGGGGCAGAGTAGAGCTGCGGCATGCTGGGGGGGAGGAAAAAAACATCTGAGATCTTCAGTCCTTCATCCAATTAATCAGGGCTCCAATCAGTCGATCCCCTGCAGAGACAGGTCACAGCTCCATGCGGCCCTCAGTCGGTGTATTCTGCTACTATGGAGAGCAGCACTGTGATGTCATCTGGCTTCCCTCCTGGATACACAATAGTACAATATCACATCAAGGCAATGGCACAGCAGAACCCGTTTATGTCAACGTTCCTCGAACTGGCAACACGACAATCAAAGCTAAAAATAGCCATCTTGCACAGTAGTTGATGATCAAGTTAACAATGCTACAAAACACATTGACATAAACCGACCCCTTTAGGTCTCATATATCAAAATTTATCAAAATTACATTTGCATTCTGCAATAAGAGAACATTTCTGGAAAAATAAGGGAAATTCTGATTGTCCCTAACAATTTCCCCCAGCACCCAGTCTGCCTACTGTGGCGCATCTTTGTTATTTTATCCCAGTACTTTTACTTTGAACGCCTTTGAATCCCATGCGCAATAAATACGTGTCATCTAATTCAGGGGTCTCAAACACGCGGACACTAGTTTGAGGCCCACGCCTTGATATGAAAGTTTAATGTTAGTGCGGCCCGCGCAAGTTTGATATGGATGCTGTATGGTATCATGTACCTAGAAAAAATTATTACGTTTGATTAATGTTCATGTTAAAGGTTAAATTAAGGTTAAAACTGTTAATAGTTATCCTCCCTATCCGTGTGGAAGTGGTAAGTTTTTGGCTATTTAAGTTGAAAGGAAATAACTTGAATGTTTTATCAGAGCTTTTATTGTAGAAAATTGGAACCAAAGCTACGTTTTAAATTTTTTTTTGTTTTTAATAAATGCGTTTTTTTTTTTTTTTTTTTTGAAAACCTGATTCGGCCCAGTCTCACCCAGACCCGAGCTCCAGTGGCCCCCAAGTAAATTGAGTTTGAGACCCCTGATCTAATTAATACGGTCCTCTCTCAATTAATGACAGCTGCTATCTTGTACAAAATAATCAGAATTGCTGAAAATAAGATTGGAAGTAACCCATAAAGTGGAACTGCAGTAATACTAGTGATGGGACAGGCAATGTACCAGTACGCCCAAAGGAGTCCTTATTTCTAAATTTAGCTTTGGACACTCACCTCGAACATTCAGTCCGTTGTCACAGGCAAATTGTGCAAAAGGTGACATGTAGTTGGGGTCATAGGCCAGATCGTGGGCCTGCTCCGCAATACTTCGAGCGGTTTGCTGGATGCTCTCATAATTTGCGTTCTAGGGAGGGGAAAAAAAAGGTGAAACATTCTCACATTCTCTCCCCACCATTACGTCACTGTGAACTCACGCGGCGTACCTTGAGTTTCTTCAGCTCCTGCAGGATCATGTAGTCCGGCATGTTGTCAAACAGACCATCGGTGGCGGTAAGGATGATGTCACCCAATTGGACGTCAAAGGAAGAGCTGTCCGCGGCGTCTGGGCTGCATACATGCAAAAGGCGAAGTCAGGAAAGAAATAGCATGCAACTGGACTGGTTAAGGATTTCATTCTGGTTTAAAACTTTTGTAAAACCTCACCCTAAAAATACAAAATGGGGTGACAATATGTATGCACCAAAGCAAATCATTGTAAGAAATAATTGCTACGTGCAAAAAAATAAAAACCCATCATCTCCTGTTACTTTGTCAGCCTAATATGGTGCACAACTAGGTTTTAGACGTGCCCCATCAACCCACGCAGAATCTGACCCCCTAAGGAGGAAAGCTTGGCGAGTTCCCAAAGCCTGATTTGCAATCTTCTGGCATATAAAATGTTGCTGCTTTGGCACACACTATGCCAATCAAATACACATGCATGTGACACATGGCAGCCTGTTCCTGTGCACTCAGACTTGGTAATGGTAATGGTTTTATTTCATTTGGACATGCATCAGATTACAATTGAATGCATCCCATAATCAGTTCCCAGTTCCACATGTCCAAAAGGAGTAGGAAGAAGCAAAGCTTATTAAATCCTACCCCTCCATCTGGTACTTTTACAATCAGTCACTGTTACATTTGTTCACGTCCTGCTTTCCTAATATAGTTTACGTTTTTTTTTTTATACATTTTATTTTTGTACCGAAGTAAGGAGGTGATATGAGCATCCAATGCCATAATGGGTACCATAATAAGTGTCAATATAGTGATATATATAGCACATCATGACTGGTTCAAGACTCTTCATCCTTGTATTTAGCAAACATCAACTGCTTGTATTGTTTCTTGAATTGGCTCATCGTTGTGCATTGTTTGATTTCCTTACTCAATCCATTCCATAGTTTGATTCCACATACTGAAATGGAATGGCCTTTATTGTCATTATACAAGATGTACCACTTCCACATGGATAGGGAGGATAACTATTAACAGTTATTTAACCTTTAACATGAACATTAATCAAACATAATAATTTTTTCTGGGTACATGATACCATACAGCATCCATATCAAACTTGCCCGGGCTGCACTAATATTAAACTTTCATATCAAGGCGGGGGCCTCAAACTAGTGTCCTGCGGGCCACATTTGGCCCGCGCGCCGCGTGTTTGAGACCCCTGAATTAGATGACACGTATTTATTGCGCATGGGATTCAAATGCTATGGCTTTTTAACGTAGTCCTAGCGTAGAAGTGTTTCAAATGTACTTCTTCCCTGAGATCATATTTCTCCTCTCTTGTAGAGAAGTATTGGGTGACATTGTTAGCTAATTGGTTATTTTTAGCCTTATGCATTATTTTAGCTGTTTGAAGATGAACTATATCAGCAAGTTGAAGTATTTGTGATTTTAGAAATAAGGAGTTAGTATGTTCTCTGTAGGCGGCATTATGAATTATCCTTACTGACCTTTTTTTGCAGTACATTTAGTGAGTGAAGATTGCTTTTATAGTTATTAGCCCATATGGTTTGACTTTGACAAAAACTGCACCGTGCAAGGAACAAACCTATTTTACTGTCTACTACATACATAAAAACTGTGAAATGCATTATGTTCCCCAGATCTGCTTCTAGACAGTAAGGGATTGAGCACAAGGTTCTCACCTGTCGCTGAGGACGGCCCCCTCAGCCTCAGGAGGAGCGATGGATAGTTGGAATGGTGTGTTGAAGTAATGCTGTTGCTCATCAGAGCGGTGAACCACTTCCCCCCCACGAACCACAAGGAAACCAGAGTCCCCTAAGTTGGCCGTATGCAGCTGGTGATTCTGGCGGTCCAACACCACAATGCAGGCTGTGCTGCTGCCTGGAAAACACACATGCGACATAAAAGGTATGATTCCCAGGGGTGTTAAACTCCATGCTCAAACCCTTTCAGGGTGTGTTCACACTTGATATATTTGGTTCAAACTATTTATCTGATGTGCACCGCATTTGATCAAGTGGTGGGAAGCGGGTTAGTGTATATTTTTCTGTTTTTAATAAATGCGTTTTTTTTTTTTTTTTTTGGAAAACCTGATGCGGCCCAGCCTTGCCCAGACCCTAGCTCCAGTGCCCCCCAGGGAAAATTGAGTTTGAGACCCCTGACCTATATGCCGTCCTTGATCCCATTGTAGGAATGCCAGTTATATAGGACAATACAAACTAATCAGACTTTCTACAGTGTCTACATGTGTGAAGCTACACATTAATGACCCGCTATTAACATGTCACAATGGTTTGTGTGTTCCTACTGTAACCCATGTCATGCCATGACCCTAATGAGGAGCAGTCATATGACTTGGTCAGCTGACGTGACGCCCCCCTCCTGATTCGCTGTCAGTGCTGGAAGGAAGCGCTAAAGGGCCAGCAGGTGCAGGCAATCAGCGGCTCCTGCTGTGGGTGGTCAACAAGCGGCATGCTCACAACTTTTTTTTTTTTTTAAATCAAACCTAAAGAAAACAACTTTGCGGTAAGCTTTTCCCTTTCACCGGCCACGTTTGAGTCCGCTACATGTGTATTTATATATGTCTCAACTGCTAAACGCATTGCTAAAGTGGGATGAATGCCACATATTATTATAATTGACTATGGCCATCTTGAATTGGAAATGTAAATTTTTGGAATGTTTACTGGTAAATTTTGTACATTTTGACTGACATGTTAATGCCTGTTTCTGGCCAGGTTTTTAGACGGCTTTGGATCTACACCAAGAAGTAGCAGTGAACAGGTAGGACTGTCTTTCCTTTTGACTCTGGATAGTGGACTAAAGGATCGAGGACTTATACCCAGCTACTTGACAAAGATTGCTGTGATCCTTACCCCCCATTCACAATATATAATTTCACTGAAAAACATTCATTCACACCAGTTCAGACTCTTAAGAACTAGTCTGCATTTAGTCAGATAGCCCTAAAATAACCCCGCGCTACATTTAATCATACAAATCAGCAAAAATGCACTTAAAACTATGCTTTGGAGCTGAACAGAATGACTACAAAGTATGTGTTGTAAAGAGACAATAAGATTAGATGATATGGCAGCACATGGATCCTCGTGCTAATTATGCTAAGAATTCTGGTTTATAAATATAGATGAATGGAGCTGAAACATACAATGGTTTGTTCTATACCCCCCCCCCCCTCCATCATCTGTCCAAGATGGAACGATACTGAAAATGAGATGCTGTACAATATATGAACTGTTAAGATTCATGAGCTGCCAGTGCAGGCAAAAGTCCGCAGCCACACCCTTCTGGTGATTCATCCAATATAATGTTGTTTTCAAAAACGCACTTTTTTTTTTTTTTTTTTTTTATCCAACCAAAATTATATCAGACCACAACACGGTCACTCTATGCTGAAGCACAAATCAGTGTCAGGAACCAGTATGGAAAGTGACAATGGATATCAACTACAAGGGACGTGAGATACGGCAGGTTGGTTCACACTTTGGTGATCAAAAATATATTTATTAATGGCGGTCCAAATGTATTTACGTTGTTGTACGCTTGGCAATTCCTCATAAAAAACACAATATAATGCGACTATCTGTGAATGTAGCTTGTTGTTACACTCTGTACAGGAGATGGCATCTTAACACATGTGATCTGCCTGAGAATAAGAAGATGTAGCAGGTGGGATCAGTGTCGCCAACTTAGTGACCCCTCTAGATTCTCTTTTTCAAAAGAGCACAGAGCAACAAATCTAGCAACTTATTCTAGTCTTGATGGACACTCATTGTCCAATGGGTTGTCTGGTAATAGTAGAAAAGTAATGTATTACTGTGGCAAGAAATACTAGCCAAATTCACTCAAGAACAAAAACCACTCCATACACTCTATTCTCTGGTTTTACCATATCTAACTTATTGTGTGGATAATATTGGGGAAATAACTATAACTAAGATAGTTAGGATAATCCATAATGCTGCTTATAGAGAACATACAAACCATTTATTCCAAAAATATGAAATTATTAAAATTGTCTGATCTGGTAAAACTGTATGTCTAATATCTGAAATATTGTCTGTACCAAACATAAAAATGTTTTATCAACTATTAACCATTCAGCACTAATTCTTTTTTGCTAATATTTACTATGATTCATCAGACAACAATACCTGCAATTCATTTGGTGGGAAAAACTAAGCAAAGATCGCAGATGTTGGGTGTGACTTTCTGAAAAATTATTAGCCTTTTTTTATTTATATTTTTGCTGGACCCTAGAAAGTGACTTGGTATGACTCCACTCACCCAGCAGTGGCACTTTGTTCTGCAGCAGCTCGTAATAGCTGGTTGTGAGGACTCCTACTGGGTTGCTGGGAACAAAGCGTCCCTCCTTCACCAGGCGCTCGCACGTCTTCATCAGAGTCCCCGAAAATTGCGACGGATCCACGCCATAGTCTCGCCAACCTCCTACTCCGTCTGCCACGCCTACAATCAGACACATAACAACATTAAACAGAACCCAACATTTCTTAGGGGCCATCCATAATTTTCAACAGTTTCACAAGAGTACAAAGAGTACTCTTTTGAGCACCCCCCCCCCCCCCCCCTAAAAAGAGTACAATCCCAAATGAAAAATGTTGATAGGTCCATGACCAACTGACCCAATACAGCCAGGGAATTCGAACATATCCAATCCAATAGTGTTCTCTGGCTGTATTTTGGGACTCTGGTCAATCAGTCACTGCCCATCAACATTGTATTGAACACGAACAAGATAAAAAATTATATCAAATGCCTCTTTTTTGTACAGTAAACCTCAGATATATCGGACTCTGATATATCAGAAATTCGCTCACAACGGACAGATAAAAAAGAACCAATTTTTCTGTAATGCATTTCCAATAAAAATTAATTGCATATATCAGATTTTTTATAACGGATTTCGCCTATTTCGGACAAAATCTCCAGTCCCGTTCCAATTTCCCTCGCATATATCGGATGGCCGCATCGTGGCCTTTGCTCCATCTTTGATCCATGTTCACAGCCAAAGCTGAAGATAACATCTTTGTATGAATTACAGACATGTACATGAGCATGTACAACAAAATAAAATTCTCAAATCTGTAGAAATGCCTTCTTGTTGCTATTACTGAGGTTGAGAAACCAAACGATAAACGTAAGTGCAAACGATAATGACGTCACATGCTATCGAAATGTATGGGAACTAGCCTGTGACGTCATTATCGTTTGCGTTTATGTTTGGTTTCTAAACCGCCCTAATAGCAACAAGAAGGCATTTCTACAGATTTGAGATTTTTTGTTTTTATTTCCTTGTACATGCTCATGTACATGTCTGTAATTCATACAAAGATGTTATAATCTTCAGCTTTGGCTGTGAACATGGATCAAAGAAAGTTCCCCCATGGCATTGCGCGTCCGTGTAATGAATGTGGCGGACATTTTCCGGTATACGCATATAACGGATATCGCTTATATCGGACAAAACCAGTGGGAACAATTGAATCCGATATATCCGAGGTTTACTGTATTTTTCTTTCAAGAAAATATAAATGTATTACAAATTTGGTCTTTTTGTATTGTTCTTTCTATCAAATGATACATGTAGAAAAGTCCTGATGCAACAACTGTTTTCCACAGGATTTTTTAATCAAGGGAATACTTCTTGTATACACACATGATTACTCAAGGAGCAGAAGAGTTGCCCCTGGTTTCCAAAAGCCTGAGGAGATAAAGTCTTCTTTGAAATGATGGACACAACCCTTGAACTCAACTCTATGCGAAGTATGCAATAAAGATGCCACAACTGTTTTGAATCACACCTATAGTCTAGTCGGTGTATCACAGGAAGTGAAAATCACATTGATTGTTACTGCACTGTCCACAAAGTCAAATTCACCACCACAGCCAGGTCCATACCCAAATATAGAAAATAAACACAGAGCTGGCCAATAGATTCAGGATGGTCGGTTTAGTTTTGATCGTCTCCATTTTCGCAACGGCACTTCGGAACAAATGCGCCCTGCTCGATTCCTTCGATTTGGAACCTTTCCAAGCCGCCTGGCCAGCCGCGACAGCATCCTTCCGCTTTCTTTCCGAACGCACAAAGCAGTAAACATTTATGTATTGTTCGTATGCATTGCTCGGTGAGCGATGAATGGCAGTAATTCTCTTTTTGATGAACGAAAATAGGTAATCGAAATCACCGGGGTCGGCCATTGTCTGATTGTTGTGTTGGAATGCGACGCACGCAGAGCTACGTGGAGTATCGCGTGGACTGGTACGCTCTCGCGCTAGCATACGACGACAGGGGACCAGTCTATTCGCGCTAAAATTTGACTGCGTCCCGCGGTTCGAACATACAGGCATCGACATTTTCTGGTTTTCAAAAAAGCGTACGTTGATGTCTTAACCCCTCCCCACCCTAGTACGGTTTGTACGCTCGTGAAAATGTTGAAAATTATGGATGGCCCCTTAGAAGGGTCTAGCAACGGTCTGTTGCAGTAACCCCCGACCTTAACGAAACATTGTTTGAAAAATGGATATATGGAACATGGGGGGGGGGGGTCCTACCATGTTGCAATGCAATGATGCAATAATAATCTCTTTTGGCTACTAAATGTGAATGCCAGCATGCTGTTTTAGAATGGTGACACATGTCAACCTGCATTTAATTAATTTTAAAGTAATTGCACTGTACTTGTTAAGGACATTCCCAGAAATGGGTGATGTAGTAGTAGTAGTAGTAGTAAAGACAGTCTTGTGCTATGACCATATATGGTCTTCTAATGTATTTGCCAGGAACTTGCTTCCTGCTTTACAACAAGTCAAGCCTCCAAAAATAACATGAATTGGTGAAAAATGTCCTTATGAAAATAAGTTTGTTTTTAAGAGGACAAGTTGCACGCAGGCATTAAATAACATGTAGCATGTATTGCTACACATGATCTCAGAAGTGAAAAGACGATTTTAAAACAATATGGATTCCTGTTGCATTGGGGTTTGTAGTGTTTTGTTTTGGTTAGGACATTAAAGTCGGTCATTTGAACACCTATTGACAGTTTGTTTTTATAGTTTTTTGTCATATTTGATTTCTAAATTATTAGCCCTTTGGACACCACCCCCTCCCCCCCCCCGCCCCTCAATTATAGTAAGGGTGGCAACAAATGGGCAAAGACAACTAATACTCGGATATGCACTACTTCTGTTAGAGCCGTAAATCTGTTAACAGGGAACACGTAAGCCTTGGAGTTGGTCCGTGATATATAATTGAGAGACTGCTGTTTTTGTTAAATGACCAAAAATGCAAACAATCGAGTCACGTTTCAAACACTTACCTAAAACATCGGCAGATTTGTGCCTGGCAATGAAGCATGCGTCGTCCCCATAACACATTCCTTTCTTCAGGATGCCTTTACGGAAATCCTTCCCGAAGCCACAGCTTGCCGTCACCAGGCTGTAGTCGCGGCTATCCGTCTGAGAGAGTCCGCCGATGACAGCTCTGGCAACGAGTCTACCGTAAGACAGCACGGACAACATCCCCTACAAAGAAGCTCCCTCCTCGGAAGGCGACCAAGCTAGCAGCCGCCGTGCTAGCTTAGCTTCGACGTTTAGCTTCGCTATGTTTACTTGCTATAGATGTCTTATGCCGATAGTAATTTAAAAAAAAAGTCTTGTTGAGCTTTGCTCGAATAAGTAAAATCAGAAGAAAATGTTGTTCCGTCTACTCCAAAAGGCTCTAAAGTGCTGGCACTTGGTGCCCGCAGCCATGCTAGCTGTGCCTTTGAGACGTACAGTGTACACAGCTGCTCTCGCGCACAGATCAGCAAGCGCGGTCTTGTGACTTCTTTGACGTCATTCAGCCTTACGCAACCTTCCATTCTATATAAGGTAATGGTGTCCAAAATGCGGTACGTGGGCCATATACACTTTAATTGACCATCGGTATACTGTAAAAAATAAAATCCTTAATTGGATATATAACAAAACAACTAACATGGATGTTTTGTTCAGATAGCTTGGCATACATTGACCTATATTAGATGTGCAAATATATCAAAGTGACCCTCAGCATACTTCCATTTTTCTGTATGGGGCCATTGGTGGAAAATGTTTGGACACTGATTGCCAAATTAGAAATATGGTCTAA
This sequence comes from Doryrhamphus excisus, assembly GCF_037039965.1. NCBI lineage: Eukaryota > Metazoa > Chordata > Actinopteri > Syngnathiformes > Syngnathidae > Doryrhamphus > Doryrhamphus excisus. Next base: position 23,506,691 of record NC_136359.1, read on the forward strand.
CAAAACATTAAGTGTTCATGTCTACTTTCAAGAAGTAGCAATGCTAAAAAAACAAAAAAACAAAACAAGAATATTCAGTTAAACCTAATACACCCAAAGTTTATTAGAAAGATTTAAACATTACAAGAGTGCGCCTTTATTCATATAATTTAGCACAAGACTTGTTTTTAAAAATGTGAAGAAGTGAATGAGTCTGTACTACACTTGAAATAGTTTTGACAGTAAAACTGGTGTTGTGACGGCCTCCATTGTTTATGGCTGTTAATAGCCATTACTAACAGTGAGGAATTAAAACAATGACAAAATAAACATAACACGAAAAAAAAACCAAACTGCTTCAATTGTGCACGGCATTAAACAAGGCATTCCTGTGCATAAGTAGCATTATTGTTACATTGATTCTGATTCAACAGTCATCTGTGGCAAAGACTAGCTGCAAAATGGAGTGCAAAACACCTGAGGTTTTTTTTATGGTGACGTATATTCACCCCTGTGGACAAAACAACAGAGTGGAAATCTTTTCAGTACTGGCAACAAGAAGGTTAACCAATCCCTCAAACACAGAGGACAACAGAAGAATAAGAGACCCCGCCCCACCCAATCCTTTATTTCTTTGCTTGCTTGGTAACCATATTGCGAGGGGGAGTGACCGGACGGCTGCCATTGGGCTTCTTCTTCTCAGCTGGTTTCAAAATCTACAGGTTAAAAATATTCAGAGTTATATATTAGTAAAAATTTTTTACATAAAAAAAATAATTTCTAGCGTGCAAAAGACTATGTTCCTATGTTGTGGGTACACAATAGTAGCAGTAAGTGGAGAGCTTGGTCTGTGTCTCGATTCATGCACATCCATACTTTAAGTGTTCCTTGCTCGCAATTAAGTGGCTACTTTTTGTTTACCTGGTCTTTGTTTACCTGTGCATAGTAAATATTAAACGAAACGCTGCAAACTGGTGCGCGTTCGCAGTGTCCTGTGCAAAAAGCGGTGGTGCGCAGCGTTGTATTCATGCAAGCCGTGACGTAAAAAGGATGGCTGCCATCTAAACTCAAGCCTCAATAATAAAACTCAATAATACACTACATAACTGTGTGTGTAGGTTTTATTGAAGTGTAGCGTCGGTGGAAGTACTTCCTGTTTCCTAAAGTGCTTTGCTGTACAGTTTTAGTAAAAAAAAAAAGCTAGAAATCACATGGTTAGCGCTCACGTAGTAGTTTAATATTCTGCATTATATGTTATTTATCCGCCCATTGTGTTGCTGTGTGTGTAGTTCTTTTCACACCAAGAGTAGGAATTGTGTGTGACGTGGTGAGATTTGTGTCTAATATGGTATATGCCTCATCTAGTGGCTCAAATATGACATCTTTGAATGATAATAAGTTTTTTTTCCTTTAAAAAAATGTAAAAATGATCAAATATTGGTCAATAATTACTAGTACAATTAGAAAACAACCATGTGAACGCACTTAAGTATGAAAGTGCGAGAACGGAGACACGGCACAAGTCTCTCCACACCGCTCCTGTTGTAACTGAATCCATAAATGATCAAAAATAAAAAGACGGGCCATTTAAGGTAGCGAAAACCAGCTCACCTGAAAAGAGCACATGAGGGTCTCATCCACACTCATCATTGCGCCAGCATTATCAAACTCCCCACAGTAATTAGGCGCAGAGAACAGAGTCACAAGCTGCCTTTTTGCAAAAAACTCATAGCCGTCCTCAACAACCTGTATGAAAAAAAACAAAAACATAAAGATCTATACATTATAGATGCAATCTTTAAATACATATACAGTCAAAAATTGATGAATGAATGAATGCTCACTCTTGTGCTTGACTATGACCTACTATTAGTCAAACTATTGGAAGACAAGTTATATGTAGTACTCCGGTCACTACTAGGCATCAGTAATGTTACATTGAGCAAACACTACCTGCATTAAGTCCAACATGACATAGTAAAAATAGTTATCCTCCCATTCAGTGTGGCAGTGGTACATTTTTGGCTTCTTACTTCATCCTTCGCTCAGTTTCAAACCTATTTTTAAGTTTAGAAAAAACTAATTTGAGACCAAGTAGATCTACGTTGTTTAAGCAGTGGCCGTCTTGCGTTAAACAAAGCTAGCAGCTTTGTTGTGTGAACATCTATGTATGGCAGATTAATGTTAGACAGGCTGTCCTGTATATCAATCAAGTGACAAATGTCATAATGAGGGTGGATTATTATTTTTTTTTTAAAAAGCCATGCGATCAACCCACATTACATTCAAGATGCCAATGCTAATGGTGAGTTATTATTGCCTCTTATGACTACTATATTACGTAATGCGTATATAAAGGCAACCTTTTAAAAAGGCCATCAACAGGTTTTCTATGCTCCAACTACAAAAATATTACATTTATTAATATTGAATCCTACTTTGAGGAAATTCACCTAAACTAATTAACCGTAATAAATAAGGGATAACTGATGGCATTTGGCTAATGTCAGCACAGTGCCCCCGTCACAATCTCGTGTATTTTGCTAAAATAAGAGCCTCTTTATTACCTGATGCGCACGACAGATTAGATCCAGGTCATGCTTGTGCAGAAACTTGGCCACCACCTCTGAGCCAAAGGTAAACGATACACCCCGGTCGTTCTCCCCCCAGCCCAAAACATCCTTGTCTGGATCAGACCAGAGCAAATCGCAGAGCAGGCCCTGGTCGGGGACGTCGGTGGGGCGCATGATGCGTCTGATCTGCTCCATGGACTGAAGGTCGGGTGAAAGTCCTGGGCACCAAAAAAAAAAAAAAAAAAAAAAGAGTACAAATAAACACTGGGGTATTGCCGTTGATGGCTGGCACATTTGGTTGACGCTGGCGTCACTTCATAGACATTGCTCAGGGTCAAGCAACAAGTGGTTGACGTCAAAGGGACGATTGTGAACATTTGGTTTGTAAAAAAAAAAAAAATTGTCGCTATCTTTACGCAACCCAAGAAAAACAAAAAAAACATGACACGTTAGCGTCTTACAAGGAACATCAACGTTTTAAAGCAACGCAACAACAACATTAAATTTGCATTATTTCCACCACATGATAACAGTTAGCTGTGGAACCTCCCTTGGCTCCCGTCTATTGTCAACCAGCTCAACAAATCCTGACCCGCCATGTTCTTATTATTACTGAAAAGTGTCAGCTTCTGTCTATATAAAATTTGAGACCCAAAAGGGCTGATTTCTATGAAAAATGTGTCGGTTTGTGTCACCATGTGTATTGCAGTATCGTCAACTTAACTGTGATATTACATACAGTCATCCCTCGGCACTTCAAGCTTCCAATTTCACGGTTTCGCTCTATTGAGGTTTTTCCAAAATTATATGAATTAATCACAACGTTTCTTGGGTTTAATTCAGAATAAGCATTCAAAGACATGATGATTATAGGTTATCACATGGTTTGTCTGGTATCAGACCTTTGGTCTCGGGCTGATACTGACACTTGGGGGGCATGATACTGGGCCTGATACCAGACAAACCATGTGATGATCTTATTATCACATACTATTTAATCATGAGCTTATTATCACGCACTATTTAATCAAATTTTTCAGTTTATTACATGTATTATATCTAAACAGTGTAAACTGTGTGTTCACGCTCGTGCGCTGTTCTCTGATTGGTTGTTTCACGGGCACGATACGATAGTGGACAGCTACGGGGGCTAATACTGGACATGGTTAAACTCTATATTTTATCAGTATCACTGCCCTGGGCTTTGACACAGTATCATTTCGGCCTTTTCCCGTATCATTCATGGGCGCTTTCCAGGGTACAGGGCCAATTAATATTGTAGTATGTGATAATATGTAGTAGTCTACACTCTACAATTCTCCCAATAACATGTCAAATTTTCTGTTATGTCTTCTATATTGGCAAATATTGGTGCAAAAGTGACAATAGAGATGTTATTTCAAGTCAATTGGGCTTTAATGTTTAAAACTGTATTTAAAAAGGGGCCTATGATGCTAATTTTTGACCCTTTCTATTGAGCTGTGGTCTCCTATAAAACAGCTACACAAAATAACCCGCACAGAATTTTTATTTTTTTTTAGATTTTCCAGAATCTGCACCTATTCCAGCTGTATTTACTTTGATTTGTGCTTCCTGCCAAAACGGCCTGTTTTAATTTATTCCACCTGCGGCCCACCTCCACTGTGATTGGTCCCACACCAAAAAGTGCTACCTAACTAGGAACCATATAAGGAAGTCCGCCCCTCTGTGACATCACAAAAGGGGCAGTTTTACCACGCCTTTTGAAACGGAGCGTTTTGAGCCATCCCAAATCTCTTTCAGGGCTCACTTCTAAATGAGTAAACCTCGTTATCTTTGGAGTCTAACACGAGAATACAACATTTTAACTAAATTTATAGGTCAGAAAAGTGGAAAAGGCATAATAGGTTGCATTTAAGTTGTAAACAGGCTTTATATGCTGCAACTATGAAAATAAAAATGTTCCAAATATTCGGAAATTTCCCTAACAGAGTCCGGTTTGGAACAGATTGACTGCAATAATATACAGCCAAAGCTATGCGTTATTATTAGTTCCAACATTTCGGCTATATATTTATTTTTTTTTTTACTTGTTGCAAATTTCACTCAACTTCCAACAGAGCCAATGAATGTTTTTGTATTTTTTTTTTTTTAACAACTCCACATCATATGCAAAACGTTCGAGTTCATCTAGTCTGTACTTTAAATATTGACTTTAAGCTCTGACAACAACCTTACCCCCGTGACAGCAAAAGATCTTCTCGTCCACGATTGCGGCAATTGGGAGGCAGTTAAAACAGTCTGTAAAAGTCTTCCAGAGTTTGATGTTGTACCTTCTTTTACCTGGAACATTTCAAAAGGGAAGCAATTCAAATTAATCATTAACTCAAAGCTGTATCACATCTCAGCATACTATACAATACACACTGCCTTGTCTTAAAAAAATATCTATAAGTAAATAACAGCTTCCAATTGGATAATTACTACATTATGTTTCAGCTGGCAGTAAATTAAATAAACTTTTAATAAACTTTTGCCTCAGTTTTCGTACACGATCCTATTTTTCATAGCACACGTTTTGTACATTTGTCCGCGTCTAAACAAAGCTTTGAATTCAGGAAAGAAATCAAAGCAGAGTATAAAAGTCGCAAACGTGTGGCGATCTCACCAGGAAGTACATGTGCACAATGCAGCTCCATCCTTGGCAAAGAAATACAAAATCGAGGAAGCTAATTTTGCAAAAGCGGTAAAGGTGCGAACAATCAACCATCCATTTTCTATACCCGTTACCCTCACTAGGCTGGAACCTATCCCAGCTTTCTTTGGGAGTGTGGCGGGGTACACCCTGGACTGGTCGCCAGTCAATCACCGGGCAGTGTGTAGCCAACATGCTAACCACTGGGCCAAAAAAACCCCCAAAAACACTCTTCCACCATGCCGCCTCATTCCATTTCATTATTCATTAATTTTCTACCGCTTATCCTCACGAGGGTCGCGGCGGTGCTGGAGCCTATCCCAGCTGTCTTTAGGGCAAGAGGCAGGGTACACCCTGGACTTGTCCCCAGCCAATCACAGGGCACATATAGACAAACAACCATTCACACTCACATTCATACCTATGGACAATTTGGAGTCGCTAATTAACCTAGCATGTTTTTGGACGGTGGGAGGAAACGAGGTATTACTGTCATTCACTATCATGTATATCATGTATTCTAATAACTATAACTATCATGCACGAAACATCAGTTTTTTCCACTTTTCACATTTTTTAAAATGACAGTTTTACTGTCACACAATTGGTTCTGTTGCTTCTTCCCCTCCACTTTCTCCATTCATCCATTTTCTAGACCACTTATCCTCGTTGGGATTGTGGGGGTATGCTGGAGCCTATCCCAGCTGTCTTCGGGCGAGAGGCGGGGTACACCCTAGACTGGTGGCCAGCCAATCACAGGGCACATATAGACAAACAACCATTCACGTTCATACCTATGGACAATTTGGAGTCGCTAATTAACCTAGCATGTTTTTGGAATGTGGGAGGAAACCGGAGTACCCGGAGAAATCCACGCATGCATGTGATGCCCGAGGGTGGAATCAATAAATCAATAAAAAAAATCTTGGTGAAAAACATTGGACAGAAATAAATGTGACATTGCAAAAGCCACAGTGAACAAACCTAAATATTATTATTTTTTAAGGTATATATATATAATATTTAAGGCAGTGTATATTGTGTTTCATAATGTTATTGTGATGACTTACACTCATCATAAAAACCGTATATTCTGTTGATGGAAGCGCACTCGTGGTTCCCCCTCAACAGGAAGAAGTTCTCTGGGTATTTGATTTTGTAGGCAAGCAGAAGACAGATGGTTTCCAGAGACTGCTTCCCCCTGTCCACGTAGTCGCCCAAAAACAGGTAGTTGCTCTCCGGAGGGAAGCCGCCGTATTCAAACAATCTCAGCAGATCGTAATATTGCCCATGGATGTCCCCTGAGGTACAGAGTTCACAAGTTTACACAGGTTTTTCACAGTTTCACAGGGTTTAGGGTTATCATCATCATGTTTTAGTTGACAATAAACACATTACAGCACATTACGCTCACTGTTTTGGGGGGAAATCTTACCGCATATCTTGAGAGGGGCTTCGAGCTCCAGAAGAATGGGCTGACTCAGGAATATCTCTCTGGATTTCAGACACAAACCCCGAATCTCATTCTCTTGCAGCTGAACATTCTTCCCGGGTTTCGCTCCTCTTACTGGAACAACACACGCACGCGCGCACACACACACACGCACACGCGCGTACAAACACACCGACGATGTTAATAAACGTGCTTTTTTGTCCACCAAAAACCCCCAAAATGTAACATTTTCAATATAAAAGACACAAACCAGCGTTGCCTCCAGATGTTATTGCTCCTTCAACTGTTGACAAACATATGCTAACACTAGCCAACGCAAGCTAACACCGCCCGTACAAGTCGCCTAATATTCTGACCAAAAGAAAACATTCGACTTACCCTCTAAGAGACGTTGGATAATGCTGTCTATATTGAGCTTGTCCACGTCGGCCATTGTAGTGTTCCTGTTTAAAAAATATCAAGTTTATTCGAAACTGGGTCTCGGCGTTCAGCTAGCCCACTAGCAGATAGCACCGCGACGTTACAGTAATGTGTCGTTTGCGAACGATCCTCCTATAAGAACCGGCTCTTTGAAGTGAAACCTTTTTCTGTTTACGTCGCACGTAAATGATTAAATTAAAACTACTTAAAACACACTACTAATAGTCTCTGTATTTTTATCGCTGGATGTTGCCGTATTATTACGTAATAATAATAACTATTATTATTGAATGCCAATCGAGCAAAAAGAGTCACCATGATGCGGCTTTTTTTCCTTTTACTTTATAATGAAGTTCCGACTCTTCCTCGGTAACCGAGCCAATAAAATTGACTCTCTTTTCAAGAGCTGAAATTCCCATCACAAGTGGAAACTGGCAGCGGTTTTCAGGAAGCTGCCTTCTTCAAGCTGCTGCTTGCTGCTGCTGCCCCCTAGTGGACTGAAGGACTACTACGTAGTAAACAAGGGACAATGCAAACATCCTGATGAAAGTCAGAACAAGCAATTTTCCACTACTGTGTATTTTTTTTTTATCTGTTAATTGCCATGACAACCCCAAATTAAACTATAATCTTTATATCCTGATGAAGGATGTAAAGATTATAGTACGTATACCGTCCAGTAGATACAATACATTTACAATGTATTATTGTTGTTTTGTATTATCATAATTGAAATAAATTAATTTTTCAATTCGATTTTAATTGATTGAGATGCACCTGTATAATGGGAACTTATCACACGGACACACATTCACTAAAAGAGCAGACGAATGTCTCTTTTTACGGTAATGAATAACATTTTTGAATATGAAAATAAATGTAGTATCTATATTGTCCACTAGATAGCGCCAGCTAGCCACAAAAAAATCGACATGATATCAGAAGTGACTTTTGGGACGTCAGAAGTGGATAAATATTTATACATTTGTTTTTGGGACGTTATCACCACATATTGTTTTCTCAAAATTTATTTAAATTTCTAATTTAAATTTCTACATGATATCAGTAGCGGACTAATTTTTATAAATTATTTTTTCGGACGTTATCACAGTTTTTTTTCCAAGTCTGCCTGAATGTTATCTAAAAAAAATCCTTGCTACATGATATCAAAAGTGGACAAATATTTATAAATAATTGTAAAAAAAAAAAAACAACCTGCCCCTCCAAAGACAGCTGGGATAGGCTCCAGCATACCCACCACCCTAGTGAGAATAAGCAGTAGAAAATGGATGGACATTTCTATTATAGCATGTTCAAAATTATGATTTTTTTTTAAAAGACAAAAAACTTTATACAGTTTGTTGTCATCAACAACACTACAAAAATGACATGATGCCAAATTCAACAATGCTCCCTGCCTGACGAGGGTTCCAGAAGGACCTTGATATTATCAGGATGTTCTTAAAGTTGTTGACTACAGCCACATTGGTTACAAAGATTATTTTTGGAGATGGCACAAGGAGTCAGAAAGGGATGGAATGTCCTGGAACAGAGTTCAATGTGTTCCAGACTACTTCATTACCATCGGATCCTCACAAAGCTGATGTGTTTTGTGTGTATAGTCACTTAGAACACCGTGGAAATGTGTTATAGTAACTATGTCACCTTCTGAAATATCATTTGTTGAATTTGTTCACTTCCTGCTTTCCAATTTTTTTAAGAGTCAAAGGAAAGAATCAAGTGTTTTTCAATTTTGAAAAAAGAAAGCAGAAATAAGACTAAAAAAAACTAAAAACTAAAATATAAACATAATAAAAATCATTGATTTTTTAATAATTGATTTTTTAACAACAATTTAAATAAAAAAATGTTAATCAAAAAATAAACAAAAAATAATACAAAATAATAGCATATATACTAAACTATAATCGAAAGTACAAGAGGATTAAAAAAAATAATACGGTAAATAAAATAAAAATATAAAAAATTAATACTATCTATACATATATGTGCCAACTATTAATAGAAAAAAATATTTAATCAATATAATATTAAATAAGTCAAAATAAGTTAGCACATTTGCACAGAAACAGAATATAAACATGAAAAAAATCTAGAATAAAAACTAAAATATAACATAATGAAAATGATTAATTATTAATTGTTTTTTAACAAAAAAAATTAAATAAAAAAATGTTTTAAACAAAAAATAATACAAAATAATAGGATATATACTAAGCTATACTCGAAAGTACAAGAGGATTAAAAATAAATAATACGGTAAATAAAATAGAAATATAAAAATTTAATACTATCTATACATATATGTGCCAATTATTAATAGAAAAAAATATTTAAATAGTACGAGTAAATAAAAGAAAAAAGTCTGAATGAATTATTAAACAGAAAATGAAAACAGAAAATGAAAGCACAGACCTTAAATAAAAATATAAAAAGCATACAAGCAGTTTAAATAAACAATTAATACAATGTTAAATAAGTCAAAATAAGTTAGCACATTTGCAGAGAAACAGAATATAAACATGAAAAAAAATCTAGAATAAAAACTAAAATATAACATAATAAAAATGATTAATTATTAATGGATTTTTTTACAAAAAAAATTTAAATTAAAAAAAAAATTTTTAAACAAAAAATAATACAAAATAATAGTATATATACTAAGCTATACTCGAAAGTACAAGAGGATTAAACAAAAATAATATGGTAAATAATATAAAAATTTAATACTATCTATACATATATATGTGCCATCTATTAATAGAAAAAAATATTTAAATAGTACGAGTAAATAAAAGAGACAAGTCTGAATGAATTATTGAACAGAAAATGAAAACACAGACCTTAAAAATGTTATAACATTTTTTTTTTATCAACACAACGCTTTAATTCTAGAATAAAAATAAAAATGACACTAGTGAGAAAGTTTGAATGACTGATTAATAGCAAATAAAATCAGTGTTATGAAATTGTGTCATCCAAAAATGTATTAATAATATAGCGTATATAGAAGTGTGCTTATATCCACTGTCTAGTACAAGAAGAGCATCTCTAACAAGAGAAAGAAGTGAAAGTAGGCTTGGCTAAATTCCCTGTGCAGCACTCATGTACTCATCTCCTCCTTCCTTTTCTTTTTCAGACGGTATCGATCAGCCAAGGGCTCCTTTACGTCAATATTGATAACTTTACCAAACCAAAAAATTATATACAAGTGTAATTGTTTATTTAATATTTTGGACGGAGACACGGACACGTTTAGATTTTACTTTTTTCTTACTTCTTTAAAAATATTATTTTCTTTTTTTTTTATGATTATGTGACCCTAAAGGCTCTTTAAGGAGAGGGAATCCAGCCCACATATTTATTGCAGCCGCTGGAAAAAAAAAAAAAAAAAAAACCCTCTTCAATATCCCCCAAGATGGCCGCCGATGTAGGATCGATGTTTCAATATTGGAAGAAATTTGATCTACGGCGGCTCCAGGTTAGTCTATTCTTCTATCTTTCTCGTCCGGTCCTACTGCGGTAAGTCTTCTTTTATACTCTGCGGTGTTTTTATTGTGCTTTGTGGCGTGGTTGAGGCAGAAAAGTAGCGTAGCTTTGCATTGATACTTATTAGAAATTGATCCCCGTTCTGCCTTTGTTCGGTTCAAATCATTGATCAGCGTGGCAAAGCAGCACAGCCTCCGCCAGCCACAACCGATCTGGGATCAGCACCGCGGACAGCACTGATATTTAGACGCTTTTTTCCGCTGTTTTGTTTTTTTTTTTTTTTGAAAACCTTTATCAAAACGTGCTGACATACACGGAAACTTTTAATGCGCCGTCGAGTCGGCAACTTTTCACGCAGCTTCGTGTTTTTTTTTTATTTTATGCGTCGACGGATGTCGAGAGGCTGACTTTTCGAGGCTTTTCGACCACCTTTTTTCCAATTTAAGCGCAAATATTATGTATTTGCAGTAAATGCGTGTTGACAAGTGGAAAGTTTACGTCGTAGCAACGGAAGCCGGACGGACATTACCGGTAGTCGTCACTGATGATCAACAAAACAAACAGTATTTGTTGTGTAAATGTCATCTTTTTGACGCTTCCGGTTGACTGGCAACTGCTGTGGGGAATGTGGCAGGTGAGCTGTTTATTTTAAATTACCATTCCGCGTGTATTTATATTGGATTTGTACCCGCCTGGACCACACTGGGCACCATCAAAGTTGAATTGGTGTACTGCAATACAGTAAGAATTTGGGTTAGTATTTTTTTTTCTTTTTAAATGGCTGAAATGCTGCTTGGTCAGTATAAGGGTGGGGGATTTGGGGGTGGGGTTGATGGGTGTGTGTGTGTGTGTGTGGGGGGGGGTTGACTGTGTAATTGTATTCCCTGCTAATGTTTGTAAATCAGCCTCAACCGGCGCAAGGGCACCATGGCCGCCGTCTGACTGATGTTGTGCATCATGAAAAATGACAAGAGCTGGCAGCCGAAAAGCCCGACCGAGCAGGAACAATCACATCTGGTGTGTGTTGGTGTCGAGTGTTATTCCAGAGCTCCTGGCCACTGGACCGCTTTCCCCATCCTGGTCGGGATCAGAGAAGTGAGGGTGGCCGGTTGTTTGCCGGCTTCATCGTCGCCCCACTGAAAGGATAAACGATAAATATTTATGATGTGTACATGAGTCTTTTTTTTTTTTTTTCAGCCCCCCCATCAAATTGCCCTCCAGCAGCCTCTGAGCCATCAGGACACCCACCCGAGACATTAGAGTCGCTGCTAAAGATGTTAGTGTTTCCCATAATGTCCGTAAAAGTGTTACTTCCTGCTTGTGTTCCGTTGAATAACGCCATCTTATACCACGTATGTTAAAACCGAACCTTCTTTATATACTGTCACACAGAAAGGTACCGTTTAACAATATAAAAAAACAATGCTGAGTGGTTAGCGCGTACGCCACACAGGCTAGGAGACCTGAGTTCAATTCCACCCTCGGCTATCTCTGTGCGGAGTTTGCATGTTCTGCCCGTGCATGCGTGGGTTTTACTCCGGTTTTCCTCCCACATTCCAAAAACATGCTAGGTTAATTAGCGACTCCAAATTGTCCATAGGTATGAATGTGAGTGTGAATGGTTGTTTGTCTATATGTGCCCTGTGATTGGCTGATGACCACCAGTCCAGGGTGTACCCCGCCTCTCGCGTGAAGACAGCTGGGATAGGCTCCAGCACCCCCACCCCCCTGCGACACTCGTGAGGATAAGCGGTAGAAAATGAATGAATGAGTTCTCCTATTTTGTGTGGAAGTGGTAACTTTTTGGCTTCTTATTTTGTCTTTCCCCACCCTCGGCCATGTCTGTGTGGAGTTTGCATGTTCTCCCCGTGCATGCGTGGGTTTTCTCCGGGTACTCCGGTTTCCTCCCACATTCCAAAAACATGCTAGGTTAATTAGCGACTCCAAATTGTCCATAGGTATGAATGTGAGTGTGAATGGTTGTTTGTCTTTGTCTATGTGCCCTGTGATTGGCTGGCCATCAATTCAGGGTGTACCTCGCCTCTCGCACGAAGACAGCTGGGATAGGCTCCAGCACCCCCCGCGCGACCCTAAATAAAATAACACGGTGCTCAGGCCACACAGCTTGGAGATCCGAGTTCGATTCCACCCTGGGCTATCTCTGTGCGGAGTTTGCATGTTCTCCCCGTGCATGCGTGGGCTTTCTCCGGGTATTCCGGTTTCCTCCCACATTCCAAAAACATGCTAGGTTAATTAGCGACTCCAAATTGTCCATAGGTATGAATATGAGTGTGAATGGTTGTTTGTCTAGCTCCATCAAGGTTGACGGCACCTTTAAACCTCGATTCTGTGTAAATGTACTGTAGGGTCGCAACTAACGATTATTTTCTAAGTTGATTAATCTCGTTGTTTCAATTAAACAATTAGTTGGTTAGGCCCGTATGAAACAATCGGCTAGTGGCTTGGTTTGAGAAGATAGTCCTCGTCGACGATTAATTGAATATCAAAATAGTTGATAATTCATTGGCTAATCGATTAATCAGCGATTAATTGTTGCAGGTCTAATATACAGTGGCAGCTGTTTTAATGTGCATGAAGTCCACCTTCTTATTACTGACCTGCCAACGTGTACACATTTTTCTTACTCGGCAACACCGGTATTCATTTTGTTGCATTTCCGGTTTCTTCGGTTTCTTCGGGTTCGGTCTCGTAGCGATGTGGACTACGACGGCTCGTAGTACATTATTTCCTGCCTGTACACAACTCGTGCGCCTAATTCGATTTTCGACTGCCGTACCTTGAGAAACCGTCAGGTGTGCCGTGAGGAATTATCCAATATCACTTTTTATAATTAACATTTATTAGTCATCATTTGTAAATATTATGTCAATAGTATACATGGACCCAAATATTCCAATTGGATTTGGTTTATTTGCTCAAACGGAAAGAATTGAACAGGGATGGAATATTCCTTTAACCAATCCGATTGAGGTATCTTGTACCCGCTCAAACGGAAAGTTGTCAGACTGCGTTCTTCTTCTTCTTCTGTTGTTTATTGGCGGTTGGCAAGCAGCTTTAGTGTGCATTAGCGCCATCTGTGGAACAGAATCTAAACCCTTCTATACTTTATTCAGTATAGTGCAGTTTTATTAAAAAAGAAAATATATATCTATATAAAACATGTCATGAGTTTAATTATAAAATATTAGCAAGATTGAATTTGATCTTTTCCTGTTTAAATTGATCCCGGGTGCGTTCTTTCAGCGCATGCTCAGATATGACGTAACACGCAGATCCAGACGTTCTTCACTTTTAAAAATGGAGGCCAGCAATCGGCACTGGACTAAGCAAAGTTTGTTTTTGATTCAAACTAAATTCCAAGACTGGACAAAGGAAAAACTGGCAATACGGAGTTATTCCGACAAGTGAAAGAAAAACTCCAGGAAGTCGGTATCACGTGATGTTGATGTTTACGTTTTACTGGGCATGCCCTATTGACTATTCTGGTTGATTTTCACGGCGCATGTAGACAAGAGATCGGAATATTCCTTTTTATGGATACCATTGTTTCCCGAAAGGTCATTCGGAAAGAGAAAAAGTGGTGATGTAAAAACATGGCTACTGTGGAGTGTCTGTGGTGTAAAGACTGGCATAGCAATGTAATATTGGTCCGTGTGGCAACACCTACCTTGTTCCTCCCATAGACTTATTGATGCACGTGTGAGGTCGTGGTGACATTTTGGAACATTTTTGTGTAGTTAGTGGTGTGCCACAAGATTTTGTGCCGTGGCTTAAAAAAGGTTGAAAAACACTACCATAGTGCATCTCAGGGGCCATTTGTAGCCCTTATAGGTGTAAAAATCTCCAAACAATTGATATGCTATAACAGATTTGGTATTAGGAAGCTAATACAGTACGAGATCTACTTTATTTATCTTATTAAGTTCACACTTATTCCTTCTTAATATACGTCTTTGTGCAAAGTTGATTCTCAGTTTGAATGTATTTAATGATTACACGTGAGTCGGAGTACACGGTCTGCACTCTTCAGTGTTGGTGTGGCGAATGTGTGCGCCTCGGAGTTGACTAGGATGAATAATTCACCTGCAGGCTGATGAAAAGAGGGCACAGAGAGTGTAAAGCACTGAGGTGGAGTGACCTTGGTTTCCTGCTGGCTGCAGGTCACCCGGCCGTTGCCGTGGTAATCATTCACACCAGCCAGATGGCATTTCCATGGGTGGGCATGAAAAGGACGGGTCAGGGTCTGTCCTGCCAGGCCACTGCGGACTACCACCGGCCAGGACTGTACCTGGGGACTGGTGAGGGAGTCTTTTTTTTTTTGTAGATGACAGAATGTAGTTGATAATTAAGGATTTAAGTAAAATTAGCATTTTGTTTGGGCTGACTAGGAAAAGGTTATGCTCAAATGTTTGTTGTTGTTTCTAGTCATGTTGCAATTAGTGGTGGAAGAAAATATCGTTTCGGCGATATATCGCGATACTTCGTTCCATCGATATTAAAAAGTATGATATGGATATTTTTAGGCATTTATCATAGACTGTATATCAGGGGTCTCCAAACTCAATTTACCTGGGGGCCACTGGAGCTAGGGTCTGGGCGAGGCTGGGCCGCATCAGGTTTTCAAAAAAAAAAAAACAAAAAAAAAAACGCATTTATTAAAAACAGAAAAATTAATAAACTTTTCTTTGGTTCCGATTTTCTACAATAAAAGCTCTGATAAAACATTCCACTGTTCTCAAATATCTTAATTTTTATTTTTCTACACAAAATAAGATCAAGAATAAAGAAAATCAATCAATCAGTAATTAATAAAACAGCAAATAATTAAAAATTAAGAAACCACATATAGTTGGTGGGTAGACAAATTATTTTTTTTCAGATTAAAATGAACAAAGCATTATTAGAGCCCTGTAGACATGACAAAACACGACTATAGTCACATTTATACTCTTTTTATTTACAACATATTGCGCAACTGCAGGGTCTTGAGACACATGCTAACTCGCAAACTAGAGAGCTAGCGACCTAAACGGTAGCCTCCAAGTTATTTCCTTTAAACTTAAATAGCCAAAAACTTACCACTTCCACACGGATAGGGAGGATAACTATTAACAGTTATTTAACCTTTAACATGAACATTAATCAAACATAATAATTTTTTCTGGGTACATGATACCATACAGCATCCATATCAAACTTGCGCGGGGCGCACTAACATTAAACTTTCATATCAAGGCGGGGGGCCCTCAAACTAGTGTCCTGCGGGCCACATTTGGCCACTCCGGTTTCCTCTCACATTCCAAAAACATGCTAGGTTAATTAGCGACTCCAAATTGTCAATTAATGTGAGTGTGAATGGTTGTTTGTCTATATGTGCCCTGTGATTGGCTGGCGACCAGTCCGGGGTGTACCCCGCCTCTCATCTGAAGACAGCTGGGATAGGCTCCAGCACCCCCGCGATCCTCGTGAGGAAAAAGCGGTAGAAAATGAATGAATGAATGAAGATTGTGATACAGCATAACATATTGTTCTAATAGAATAAAAATGTAATAATTTTTAACTACAAGAAAAACAAAAAAAAAATCGCCTTGTTAACAGTATCGTGATATATCGTATCATGATCCTATTATCGTGATACGTATCGTATCGCCAGATTCCTGCCAATACACGCCCCTTTAGTTGCAACGCTGTGCTTATTTGGCAAAATTACCATTCCTTGACCCTGTTCCCACTCCTCGCCTCCATGAATTTAGGAGGCCGTGGTTTTTTTTTTTTTTTTTTTTTAGATCAGGAACAAAAAGCTTGTGATTGTACTACATTTCAGCATGACTCAGTTGCTCTGGTGTCAGCTCTAATCCACACACAGAGACAACAGTATTGCCAAACAGTGAAATTGCTTTGCAGCCCATGAGCCTGGATGGGCTGCCAGCCTCCTTTCTCTCTCCCAACCCCCCACCCCTCACCGTCATCACATGCACAGATTTACACCAACCTTCCAATTTCAAATCGGCTGTGAAAATTGCCGTCTGTCTGCCTTTTCATTCATGTTTTTTTTTTTTTTTTTTTTTAATATTTGTTTGCAGATATTGTTAATGTCACATGCGTCAGTGTAATCTCTTTGTCGCGGAGAGTAAGTCTGTCTGAGCGCCTCCAATCTTGCATTATTTATCATAATGACTGTATCGTTTCATTCAAAAGCTGAGCTGGCTTAAAAAGCTTCAAAGTTGCCCTTCGCCGCGGGTACCGTACGGTATCTGCTCATTATTCCGTCATTCACCACTTGTCTCGTGTTGGCCGTTCTTTCAAGCCGGTAGCAGATCCGGCGATGCGTTTAAATGCTTGGAGTCCTCATATGAACATTGACTGACTTCAGTTGGTGCCGCTTATGTTGTTGGCAACCCATCTATGTTGACAAACTCAACTCGTCCACAATGTTGTTATTACTAAAAAAAAAAGTGGCTTATGTAAACGTCGACGTACAATTTGAGATCCAAAGCGGTCATTTCCAATCAACAAATTTAAGCCTCTCAGATGTGAATATTTTTACATTTTACATTACATAGTCATCAATAAAATCTACTATTATCTTGTGTTTTGGGCTGCACGGCGGTCGAGTGGTTAGCGCGCAGACCTCACAGCTAGGAGACAAGGGTTCAATTCCACCCTCGACTATCTCGGTTAATTAGCGACTCCAAGTTGTCCAAATTGAAGACAGCTGGGATAGGCTCCAGCACCCCTTGTTGAGGATAAGAGGTAGAAAATGAATGAATGAATGAATATTTATAGAGCCCTCTAGACATGAAATAACACCCCTACAGTCATATTTCCATTCATATTACCCATTATAGTTGACTCTGTTGCTGTTTTGCCAGGTCTCACTGCTAGGAAACCCGAGTTTGATTCCCCGCTCGGGTATCTCTGTGTGGAGTTTGCATGTTCTCCCCGTGCATGCGTGGGTTTTCTCCGGGTACTCCGGTTTCCTCCCACATTCCAAAAACATGCTAGGTTAATTAGCCACTCCAAATTGTCCATAGGTATGAATGTGAGTGTGAATGGTTGTTTGTCTATATGTGCCCTGTGATTGGCTGGCCACCAGTCCAGGGTGTACCCCGCCTCTCACTCGAAGACAGCTGGGATAGGCTCCAGCACCCCCGTGACCCTTGTGAGGATAAGAAGTAGAAAATGAATGAATGAATGGTTTGGTCTAGGCTGTACAGCGGTCGAGTGGTTAGCGCGCAGACCTCACAGCTAGGAGACCAGGGTTCAATTCCACCCTCGGCCATCTCTGTGTGGAGTTTGCATGTTCTCCCCGTGCATGTGTGGGTTTTCTCCGGGTACTCCGGTTTCCTCCCACATTCCAAAAACATGCTAGGTTAATTAGCGACTCCAAATTGTCCGTAGGTATGAATGTGAGTGTGAATGGTTGTTTGTCTATATGTGCCCTGTGATTGGCTGGCCACCAGTCCAGGCTGGGATAGGCTCCAGCATGCCTCGTGAGGAAAAGCGGTAGAAAATGAATGAATGAATGAATGAATGAAACAATAAAATAACACGGCGCTCAGGCCACACAGCTTGGAGACCCGAGTTCGATTCCACCCTCGGCCATGCACGGGGAGAACATGCAAACTCCACACAGAGATGGCAGAGAGTGGAATTGAACTCAGGTCTTTTAGCTGTGAGCTCTGTGCAGTAACCACTCGACCGAGAGTGGAATTGAACTCAGGTCTTTTAGCTGTGAGCTCTGTGCAGTAACCACTCGACCACCGTGCAGCCCTGAAATGAGCAAATATAAGATAAGAAAACAAATAAAGGAAAACCATGTCAACAAACCATCATTAGTAGAAAAAACCTTCATTACCGTTCATGTCTTTGGGTAAAATCACAAATGTGTAGGCAGTGGCTTTTTTTCTGTTTGGGTTATTTCATCAACCACAGATGTCGACATCAATAATCCACTGTGATATACTATGAACACATCCACTGTACTATCTTGCATCCTTTAGGTTACCCCCATTGTCCTTTAACATTAGCAATAAAGATGGAAGGAAGAGGAGTTGTCTACAACCATCTGGGTCAAATTGAGACGTGAAATCCCGAATCCTTAACCCTGGTATATAAGACGCAGCGAACATTCGAGCGTGAGAGGAGAGAAACAGACTTTAGCATTAAGCTGTTTAACCTCACTGTGTAGCATTAGTGGTAGAGACTTCAAAGCGGATGCTCGAGCGCTGGAAGAGGAATGACAAATGGGTTTAGCGAGGGCTACGGTGAGCATTCTCACATGGAGACTAGGCCTGTCATTAATGTCAGCTTAATCACTTTGACCTTCCTTCAAGTAGATTTCCATACCTATCCAATCATTTTAGCTGTGCTTGTGCTCCTTTGCCTTCACACTTCTGCTTCCGCGTGGGGTTTTTTTTTTTGATAAGCTCTGCCGGGGATGACGTTATTGTCTGTACCGTCATGCATGTGACATTTGGAAGAAGTCTCTAATGTTGCACGCATTTCAAATGTGAAGACGATAACGCGTATAAAGTGTCGAGAACTGTAGGTTTGCAGAAGTAGATTTTTCTCTTTGTTTTTAATATCTAAAATCCTTATGGGTGTGGTTTGCTTTTGTTGTTTTGCTTTTGCTTTCTACAATAATAATAATAATAATAATCACTCATTTATTATGGTTAACTGGTTTCAGTTTGGGGCTGCACGGTGGTCGAGAGATATGTCGACCAACTCATCTCGTCCACAATGTTCATATTACTACAAAAAAGGTGGCTTATGTCAACGTCGACGTACAATTTGAGATCCAAAGCGGCAAATTTAAGCATCGTCAGACTTCAGCCTCTCAGATGTGAATATTTTTACATTTTACATTACAATTTCATCAATAAAATCTAGTATTATCTTGTGTTTTGAGGGGAAAAAAAAAAGATTTTAATAAGGTACATTTGGTTTGGTCTAGGCTGCACAGTGGTCGAGTGGTTAGCGCGCAGACCTCACAGCTAGGAGGCTACCAGGGTTCAATCCAACCCTCGGACATCTCTGTGTGGAGTTTACATGTTCTCCCCCGTGCATGCGTGGGTTTTCTCCGGGTACTCCGGTTTCCTCCCACATTCCAAAAAAAAACATGCTAGGTTAATTAGCGACTCCAAATTGTCCAAATTGAAGACAGCTGGGATAGGCTCCAGCACCTCCGCGACCCTTGTTGAGGATAAGCGGTAGAAAATGAACGAATGAATGAATATTTATAGAGCCCTATAGACATGAAATAACACCCCTACAGTCATCTTTCCATTTATATTACCCATTATAGTTGACTGCTGCTGTTTTGCCAGGTCTCACTGCTAGGAAACCTGAGTTTGATTCCCCGCTCGGGCATCTCTGTATGGAGTTTGCATGTTCTCCCCCCGTGCATGCGTAGGTTTTGTCCGGGTACTCCGGTTTCCTCCCACATTTCCAAAAACATGCTAGGTTAATTAGCGACTCCAAATTGTCCATAGGTATGAATGTGAGTGTGAATGGTTGTTTGTCTATATGTGCCCTGTGATTGGCTGATGACCACCAGTCCAGGGTGTACCCTGCCTCTCGCTCGAAGACAGCTGGGATAGGCTCCAGCATCCCCCGCGACCCTTGTGAGGAAAAGCAGTAGAAAATGAATGAATGAATGAATAATGATAATAAAACGGCAAATAATAAAAACTTAAGAAACCACATATAGTTGGTGGGTAGACAAATGATTTTTTTCAGATTAAAATGAACAAAGCATTATTAGAGCCCTGTAGACATGACAAAACACGACTATAGTCACATTTATACTCTTTTTATTTACAACATATTGCGCAACTGCAGGGTCTTGAGACACATGCTAACTCGCAAACTAGAGAGCTAGCCACCTAAACGGTAGCCTTCAAGTTATTTCCTTTAAACTTAAATAGCCAAAAACTTACCACTTCCACACGGATAGGGAGGATAACTATTAACAGTTATTTAACCTTTAACATGAACAGGGGGCCTCAAACTAGTGTCCTGCGGGCCACATTTGGCCCGCGGGCCGCGTGTTTGAGACCCCTGCATAATGTCTTTTAAACACTATTCCATGATAGCGACAAGGCTGCAAATATATTATACATGTTATGTAAACATCTTGTGACGGCGAAGATTCATCCATCACCATAATCACTGTAAAGACAGTAATACACTGCCATGTTTTTTTTTAAATATATATTTTACTTAATGTAGCAATTATGCTTGAAAATGCAAAAGTTAGGTAAAAAAGTAAAATTGCTTAAATATGCATAATTTTGACTAATAACAGGTTCTATAAAAGATGATTACGTAATATCTTTTTGAGAAACCATTATAGAGTTAGCATTGTGAGTGCACTTAGGGCTAATATGTAATCAGCGTACTAATATTTAGTTGGACGTCTTTTTGAACTTGGACTGTTGCAACCTACTGTATGTTCTCAAAGGACTGCTCCATATTTCATTTTTTTATTACATCGGCATCTACTCGTGTCGACCTCAGTAGACGAGTTCTATTGTATTAAAAACAGACAAAAATCTGTGATTCATACCTTGAAAATTCTACCTGAATGCATCATTGACTCATTTAATATTGCATAGTCGGCATGCTCTCACATTGCATATAATTGATTTTGATGATGTGCTTTTGGATGGCGTGCTATTTTAATGTCTTCCCCAGTGTCTCCAAGCAGTAGATGTATTTTTTATTTTTTTTTTTCCAGCTCAAGCGCACCCTTGGTAGATGATGGGGGGGCTTCACAACAAGAGATGGCTGTTTAAATTTTTTTTTTTTTTTTTTTATAGCAGTGTTCTGCTATCCTGAGGCTGAAGCAATTGCTCTGCTGGAGTAAATAACCAGCTTTAACAAAACTTAAGGGACACATTAGTCTGCGGGAGGACGACTTTGTAGTGGTAGGTTAGCCTCGTCTTCAGGCGGGGGCGGGGGGGGGGCGATCAGCAGAGAGGTAATGGCTCATCGGCATGAGTATAAAGCTGTGGCCTCTCTCCCTGTTGACAGACGCCCCCCCCCCCCCCCCCCCCGTCCCTTCCCCTCTGCCCAGCTAGTTCATATCGAGCTGTGTTTCTCCACCGCGGCCTTGGCTTTATTTGTTTTTGCCATCTGACGCCACTGCACACATATCGAGCACGGCTCCTTTCTTGTTCATATCACAGTTTCACCAAGACCCCCCCCCCCCTCGCCCCTTTATCATCATGTCGCTTTGTCGCTTTTTTGTTTTCTTGGTTTAAGAAACGGGGTGCTGTATGTGAAGAGCTTGCAACCAAAAGGCGCTAAATCCAATTTTCACTAAGTTGCATGTTTTTCATGAGTTTAATAGACCTCTGTCATGTGTATCCAAATCACATATTTTGGTCTTGAAATCATTTTTAAAAATATGAAAAAACGTGATATGAAATTTATGCTTTCAACCAAAAGGCGCTATTTCCATTTCAGATTTCAACCAAAAGGAGCGAAATCCCTTTCTTTATTCTTTATTCTGATTGGCCCAAGTTTCCCATCTATTGATAATCTGACCAATCAGAGAGAAGAATACAATTGGCACTGCACATACAGAAAGCCAGTATCAGTGCGCATCCTGTTTTGTTTGTGTACATTAAGTACACGTATGATAGTTACAGTATGTTATGCAATTCAGGAGAACACAAATTGTGTTTTTACAGTATTCTGTAACATGGAAGTTTTTTTTACGCCATAAAAGGCGTGTCTCTACCTTGACACCGCCAACTTGTACTAAAAAACGAGTTTGTAATGAGATGATTTTTGTCACTGTCACCTTCACGGTGCAGTCAAATATGAGCACTGCGTTTAATAAATTTTTTATGAATTTAATTAATAATTATTATTTTGTATTGTATGTTGAGAATGGCTTCTGTGTTGTAATTATTTTATTAGCATAGCACATTAAAGCACCTTACATTCTTTGACAACAATGCCATTGAAGAAGTTAAAGGTGACTTCAAATTTATTTCAGCCAAAAGGCGCTAAATCCATCATTTCAGCCAAAAGGCGCTAAATCCATCATTTCAGCCAAAAGGCGCTAAATCCGAAAAAAAAATTAAAATATATATATAAAATACATGGTGTGTGCAGGATTTTTATAGCATGCATTTTTATGACCTATATTGATAGCTCTTTCATTTGCAATATAGACTTATATATCACTGATTTTCTCGAAATCAGTCAAAATGGATTTAGCGCCTTTTGGTTGCAAGCTCTTCATGTGTTGTATAATATCTCTTGTCATGTAGCACATGATAGCACGGTGTGACGGGTGCTCCCGGGCCCGGCGCACTCATGAGATCAATGCTTCTCTAACCCGCTGCAGTTGTCTTCGGGGACCTTCGGTTGCTCTCATTATGTGCTGTGTTTACCAGGAACGGTGGCAGCCATTTGTAGAGGACAAGGTTCCACGGTGGCCCTTTTGAGTATAGCGCATGTGTTACACAAAATTAGACGGAAGGTGTGCAGTAGCAAAAAACTGATGGATGGGTCTGATTGTGTAAGCCAGCCAGTCAGTTGTTTTCCATCGCCTGCACAGCTAATTACTCTCTTATTCATTCCCAACAATGTGAGGGTAAAGAATAAATCTGAGTGGTGCACCCGTGCCGCTTCACCAGTAGTAGTGTTAGACCGGGGGCCCTAAAGCGAGCGAGTGCCTTCATGAGGTACAGTTTATCATTTTTAATGGAGAGGAAGAGGAAGTAAAGACGTGAAGCTGGGCTTTGTGATTTATATGGCGTTTCATTCGGGGGGGGGGGGGGGGGGGGACAAAAGAGCAAGTCTACAATATCTCTTCCTTGTTCTTACAGCTGGTTTGGAGTCGCTCCCACTCAAATGCTAGCTTGTCTTCATTCTTGGCTCGTATTCTCCAAAACACACCTTTCCTCAGTCCAAGAACCTCCAGGGAATAACCCAATGGGAGAATTAGGAGCTGATAGATGCATTGTACAGGAAGGGGAAGCATTTATATTGGGGGTGTAATACTGGGGTGTCCAAAGTGTGGCCCATGGCTGATTTTTTTATTTTTATTTTTATTTTTTTTAAATGTATTTTTATTTTTTTTAAATGCATTTTTATTATTTTTAAATGTATTTTTATTTTTATTTTTATTTTTATTTTTATTTTTATTTTTATTTTTATTTTTATTTTTATTTTTATTTTTATTTTTATTTTTATTTTTATTTTTATTTTTATTTTTATTTTTATTTTTATTTTTATTAAATTGAAAGAATACAAAAAAACAAAAATAATAAAAAATCAGCAACAACTTCACAAGAATAAAGTCAAAATATTAGGAAAGAAAGACACATAACGTGAAAGTTTAAATTTATGATAATAACATAATATGAATTAAAATAACCGTTATTTTAGTCATATTTACAAAAAGATACTTCACAAGAATAGCTAAAAATTTTGGAAAATGTAAAAAAACAAAAACAGCACAAATAAGTAGTAATTTTAATTTTAGTAGTAACCAGTAATTTTATGAGAATAAAGTCAAAACATAAAGAGAAAAAAAGTCAAATATAAACTTGAATTGGGGAAAAAAATCATTTTTATAGCATAGAGAAAATATTGACCATTTAATATAATTTTTTAAAAGTAAAGAAAAATATCTTTTTTTGTCATAATATGAGAAACAAAACAAAATAAAGTAAAACGTTGTATTATGGGAATAAAGTAAGGGGCCCTTTGAAACATGTTGTGCATTAAAGATGCTAAAAACAATCAAATGTAGGTCAATATAGTATTTCCCACAGGTCTGCAACCTATCTGAGGTGCGGGGTGGTAGATGATGTCATTTGCATAGTTTAGTGTTTCTATAATAATCTATATTACAATTATAGATTTAAATGTAGAAAACAATTGAAAAGGTGTAATTAAATAAATATTAATGATGAACAAAGTGGATACGTGAACATTAAAGGTGACTTTTGTCTTCATTGAACATTTGATTGTTGACAGACACGATGTGGCAGCGAGATCAACACTTTTGTGTTTTGCCGCCTTTCCTTGTCTATCTTGCTGTCACATCGTGTCTTTGCCAACAATCTCATCTTCAGTGAAGGGAAACGTAACCTTAAATGTTCATTTATTTGTATTTGGCATTGTTTTATGCATGGGAAACTTTAATTGTACTACTATATACTACTATTTTTGTCCTTTTTAAATGTGCTCATAGACATATTTGCCACTACAGACAACAGAAGGACTGTTTAGACCGGGGGTCTCAAACATGCGGCCCGCGGGCCAAATGTGGCCCGCAGGACACTAGTTTGAGGCCCCCGCCTTGATATGAAATGTTAGTGCGGCCCGCGCAAATTTGATATGGATGCTGTATGGTATCATGTACCCAGAAAAAATTATTACGTTTGATTAATGTTCATGTTAAAGGTTAAATAACTGTTAATAGTTATCCTCCCTATCAGTGTGGAAGTGGTAAGTTTTTGGCTATTTAAGTTTAAAGGAAATAACTTGAAGGCTACCGTTTAGGTCGCTAGCTCTCTAGTTTGCGAGTTAGCATGTGTCTCAAGACCCTGGAGTTGCGCAATATGTTGTAAATAAAATTGGCGCAAGTTTGATATGGATGCTGTATGGTATCATGTACCCGGAAAAAATTATTACGTTTGATTAATGTTCATGTTAAAGGTTAAATGACTGGTTAATAGTTATCCTCCCTATCAGTGTGGAAGTGGTAAGTTTTTGGCTATTTAAGTTTAAAGGAAATAACTTGGAGGCTACCGTTTAGGTCGCTAGCTCTCTAGTTTGCGAGTTAGCATGTGTCTCAAGACCCTGCAGTTGCGCAATATGTTGTAAATAAAAAGAGTATAAATGTGACTATAGTCGTGTTTTGTCATGTCTACAGGGCTCTAATAATGTTTTGTTCATTTTAATCTGAAAAAAATAATTTGTCTACCCACCAACTATATGTGGTTTCTTAAGTTTTTATTATTTGCCGTTTTATTATTATTATTATTATTATTATTATTATATTTATTATTGATTGATTTTCTTTATTCCTGATTTGTTTATTTATTTTTCATCTTATTTTGTGGAGAAAAATAAAAAGTAAGATATTTGAGTTTTAAAATTTTTTTGTTTTTGTTTTTTTTTTGGAAAACCTGATGCGGCCCAGTCTCACCCAGACCCTAGCTCCAGTGGCCCCCAAGTAAATTGAGTTTGAGACCCCTGGTTTAGACATTTTGTTTCACAATACCAAAAGGTAAAAACGCAACAAAGAACCGAATCGAGGCTCCTTTTTTTTTCCCTCCAATTTCCCTTGTTGGCTTCGACTGCATTCTCCCTTTATGGTATCTTTTCCAGATGAATGTTATGATATTTTCTACCCTCCCCTTCTCCCTCTCGCTTGTTTCTTGCTCGCTCACTCCTCAGCAGTTTTCCCCAGACAGGTTCCACAGTGTTTTAGAGGGGATGGATTTAATTGCTCTGTGGGGATTGGTTGGCTGTGCCGGGCTCGGCTGTTTAATTAGTGTACCCTGCCGGGATTGGTTTAATGCTTCATGATCTTGAAATTGTCTGATTGTTCAGCCCTCTGGGGACTCTGCCTGCCTACATAGGCCAGCAGGTTTAGCTAAACATCGCTCCAGGCTTGTGGCAAGTGCGCCTCAGGAACTGCAATTTTGGAGGGGCGGGGTCAACTTAAAAGGCAAACCGGGGGCCGTGCATAATATTTTGATGAATGATCCAGGTTGAACAGATCTGATCAGATGTTTGGCCTGCAAATCTTTAATCCCAACATGATTCTATAAAGAGAGATAAAACCCAATAGACTGTTTAGTACAGTTCCAGTATTTAGACCAGGGGTGTCCAATCAAGTATCGCATACTTAAAAAATGAAAAAAAAATAATCTACCACTTTCATATTCATACATACATTTATGTTTATAAAATGCTAATAATCTTTTCCCACCACAATTAGTGGTTTTACATACTGGTAGTCCCGCAAAAGACATTACACATTACCGAACACTAAAATGCTAAAGCTACTTAGCATTGAGAGACGTCTTCAAGTAACTTTGGACTGTACCGTCTCCACTTCCGGATCGGATTCGGGATCCAACATATATGATTGTATGTTAAAAGTGAATATTATCAACTCCTAGAAAATTGGCGGCACAAACCGGAACTCTTTCTATGTACTCGTCAGATGCAATTACCACTTTCATATTCTTCACATTTGTGTTCATAAAATGCTAATACCCTTTTCTCACCATAATTAGTAGCTCCACCAGTAGTCCCGCAAAAGACATTACACGTTACCGAACACTAAAATGCTAAAGCTACTTAGCATTGAGAGACGTCTTGAAGTAACTTTGGACTGTACCGTCTCCACTTCTGGATCGGATTCGGGATCCAACATATATGATAGTATGTTAAAAGTCAATATTATCAACTCCTAGAAAATTGGCGGCACAAACCGGAACTCTTTTTATGTACTCGTCAGATGCAATTACCACTTTCATAGTCTTCACATATGTGTTTATAAAATGATAATAGTCTTTTCCCACCATAATTAGTAGCTCCACCAGTAGTCCCGCAAAAGACATTACACGTTACCGAACACTAAAATGCTAAAGCTACTTAGCATTGAGAGACGTCTTGAAGTAACTTTGGACTGTACCGTCTCCACTTCTGGATCGGATTCGGGATCCAACATATATGATAGTATGTTAAAAGTCAATATTATCAACTCCTAGAAAATTGGCGGCACAAACCGGAACTCTTTTTATGTACTCGTCAGATGCAATTACCACTTTCATAGTCTTCACATATGTGTTTATAAAATGATAATAGCCTTTTCCCACCACAATTAGTGGCTCCACCTGAATTTGTTTTACACACAGGTAGTCCCGCAAAAGACATTACATGTTACAGAACACTAAAATGCTAAAGCTACTTAGCATTGAGAACGTCTTCAAGTAACTTTGGACCGTACCGTCTCCACTTCCGGATTGGATTCGGGATCCAACATATATGATTGTATGTTAAAAGTTGACATTTTAAAAAGATAAATTGCCGTTTATCAACTTCTAGAAAATTGGCGGCACAAACCGGAACTCTTTCTATGTACTCGTCAGTGTGACCAATCACCCTCTGCATTAAAGGCACTGCATTAAAATGGTTCAGTCCTATTTGTCACATCGCCTGCTGTTTTGTGTCCATTAATAGTAATAAATAATCCAGACACGTGAAAAGTCAGTCGTGGCATCCCACAGGGTTCCATGCTAGAACCTATTTCAATTCGGCCTTTTATATGTCTTTATATGTCCCCCTGTAATTATAATATTGGAATATTGGAACTTTTGGAACTATTGGAACTTTTAAATAGTTTTTCTTTAAATGTGGCCCTAATAATCATTGGTAATATTTTTATAAAAGCCATGTTTAATGTTATAAAAAAATATATGCTGCAGGCCAACAAAAAACAAGCAAATCGCCCTTGGGCCACACTTTGTACATCACTGATTGTCTTTATGATAATTAGACATGTAATTTTTGCTCCATGCATTCATTTTCTACCGCTTTTTCCTCACGAGGGTCGCGGGGGTGCTGGAGCCTATCCCAGCTGTCTTGGACTGGTGGCCAGCCAATCACAAGGCACATATAGACAAACAACCATTCACACTCACATTCATACCTATATGGACAATTTGGAGTCGCTAATTAACCTAGCATGTTTTTGGAATGTGGGAGGAAATCGGAGGAAACCACGCATGCACGGGGAGAACATGCTAACTCCACACAGAGATGGCCGAGGGTGGAATTGAACCCTGGTCTTCTAGCTGTGAGGTCTGCGTGCTAACCACTAGACCACTGTACCGCCCAAGACATGTTTAATGTAATAAAAAAATATATGCTGCAGGCCAACAAAAAACAAGCTGCGGGCTGCAAATCGCCCTTGGGCCACACTTTGTACATCACTGATTGTCTTTACGATAATTAGGCATGTAATTTTTGCTCCAGACAGGAACATTTTTTTGATATTCCTGTTGTGTGTGTGCTTCTCCCACCTGCTTCAAAATCATATTTGGTGGTCTGAACTTGGACGTTCTTGCTGTTTTGAACATATGCAGCATGAGACGGCCTCCAGCGTGGTCTTATGACAATCCGTGAATGATGTGCGTGGTCACCTTGAGTTAGGGGAGCCGCAGAGATTACATTTGTGTAAAAGGGTTTGGGTGTGTCTGTGTCCCCTCCGTGGCCTTCCACAGGATGCCCTTGATTTCCTTCAATCATGGCAGCCGTTGTTTGACCTCAAGAGTAAATGTGCTTGGCATCAGATCATGGATAAGGAAGAGTGTGCGTTGTGGCAGTTCAAGTCCAGTACAGATTGTACTTATTGAAGGCTAAACTCATTCCGCTTCATCAAACTTATCGAGCCTTCGCATTGAAAGAAGTCAACCTTGAAGTGCATAAATCTCTTTTGGCTGATGAGAAGAATATGTTCTTGTGCAACTCCATTTTTCAGAGCTTTCCAGTCCTTCAGGTAGGCATAGAAGTTCTGCATTCTGCTTCTGTTGACTGAATCGTACTAAACCAGGGGTCTCAAACACGCGGCCCGCAGGCTAAATATGGCTCACAGGACACTAGTTTAAGGCCCCTGCCTTGATATGAAAGTTTGATATGGATGCTGTATGGTATCATGTACCCAGAAAAAATTATTACGTTTGATTAATGTTCATGTTAAAGGTTAAATAACTGTTAATAGTTATCCTCCCTATGCGTGTGGAAGTGGTAAGTTTTTGGCTATTTAAGTTGAAAGGAAATAACTTGAAGGCTACCGTTTAGGTCGCTAGCTCTCTAGTTTGCGAGTTAGCATGTGTCTCAAGACCCTGCAGTTGCGCAATATGTTGTAAATAAAAAAAAGTATAAATGTGACTATAGTCGTGTTTTGTCATGTCTACAGGGCTCTAATAATGCTTTGTTCATTTTAATCTGAAAAAAATAATTTGTCTACCCACCAACTATATGTGGTTTCTTAAGTTTTTATTATTTGCCGTTTTATTATTATTATTATTATATTTATTTATTACTGATTGATTGATTTTCTTTATTCTTGATTTGTTTATTTATTTTTTATCTTATTTTGTGTAGAAAAATAAAAAGTAAGATATTTGAGAACAGTGGAATGTTTTATCAGAGCTTTTCTTGTAGAAAATTGGAACCAAAGCGACGTTTTTTAAATTTTTTTGTTTTTAATAAATACAATTTTTTTTTTTTTTTTTTTTTTTTTTTTTGGAAAACCTGATGCGGCCCAGTCTCACCCAGACTGGAGCTCCAGTGGCCCCCAAGTAAATTGTGTACTAAACCCTGGGGGTCATCCACCCCCCCCCCCTTTTCTTCTCCCTCTGTGTTTCCTATGGTGTTTACATCATTAGAGACCCCGGGCGGATACACATGATCACCAAGGCGACTGAAACACATGGCAACTGAGCTGCTCCCAAATGAGTCCCACCCTGATTTCCATCCCCTCTCTCTCTCTCTCTCTCCAGGGGAGATGCCCTGATTACTGAATGACTTTGTACTGGAGCTGAGGGCCCTCTTGAGCAGTTTGTGTTGTTGTTGTGCGATGATAAGGAGTTGTGAGGAATCAAAGTTGTACCCGACCAAGTAGACCATGAGTATTGCTTATTTTAACTTTAATTTGTGAAAACTGCCTATGTAGGTTTTGTTTTCCTTTACCATTAATTAGGTTTGAGCTGCACAATGGTTGAGTGGTTAGCGTGCAAACCTCACAGCTAGGAGACCTGTGTTCAATTCCACCCTCGGCAATCTTTGTGTGGAGTTTGCATGTTCTCCCCGTGCATGCGTGGGTTTCCTTCCACATTCCAAAAACATGCTAGGTTAATTAGCGACTCCAAATTGTCCATAGGTATGAATGTGAGTGTGAATGGTTGTTTGTCTATATGTGCCCTCAGATTATACTCTTATCTAACAGAAATGCTGCAGTAATTCTTTTTATGACTTGACTAAAAAGACCAAGTCATGGCCACCTTCGGTGGCAAAAAAAAGAAGATTTCAATTATAAATCTAATCAGTAATAAATAAATTTAATAATAATAACAAAGCGGCAAATAATAAAAACTTAAGAAACCACATATAGTTGGTGGGTAGACAAATTATTTTTTTCAGATTAAAATGAACAAAGCATTATTAGAGCCCTGTAGACATGACAAAACACGACTATAGTCACATTTATACTCTTTTTATTTACAACATATTGCGCAACTGCAGGGTCTTGAGACACATGCTAACTCGCAAACTAGAGAGCTAGCGATACTAAACGGTAGCCTTCAAGTTATTTCCTTTAAACTTAAATAGCCAAAAACTTACCACTTCCACACGGATAGGGAGGATAACTATTAACAGTTATTTAACCTTTAACATGAACATTAATCAAACGTAATAATTTTTTCTGGGTACATGATACCATACAGCATCCATATCAAACTTGCGCGGGCCGCACTAACATTAAACTTTCATATCAAGGCGGGGGCCTCAAACTAGTGTCCTGCGGGCCACATTTGGCCACATTCCTGCTCAGTGATATAATGATGAAGGTATCAATGCTATAATCGCTTTGGCTCTGACCATGTATTTGTACACTGACTTTACAGCGGAACTGGGCTTAATTAGTTAAATGGGTTCCACTTTATTACAGAGCTGGTTTTTATTAAACAAATGATATAATTAAAAATACTTATTTCCATCCCCGACTGCCTTTTTTTGGTCATGGCCGTGTGTCCAGCATCCGTCTAGACGTGCGACATCATTAACCTGATGCGACCTCAAACGCCGTTGAATTGGCTCGCACATCCCCTGCAGTCTAGCCTCAGAACCCCCCACCCCCTTCCACTCTTGTCCACAGGGAACTGGGGGCTCCTCTGAACTGTCCATTAGAGCCACTGGCCTCAACAGCGAGCTTTAATAGGCCAAGTGGCCGGAGCCTCTCTCAGCCTGCTGAATAATTCAGAACGTCTGGGGCAAGTGTCTACTCCTGGGGCGCTTAGGTTATGTGAATTGGGGTGCAGGGTCCTGGGTGTTGAACTGAGGCTCACGGGTTAATAACAGGGCCGTCTGTCAGACGCACCTCCAACAATGCACCAAACCCCTCCCCTGCGTAGGAAAGAATCCTATTCAGTTGATTAGATTTTTCAAAATGGATCAATTTTTAATCAGTGGAGCATCTGACTATGGTCAATACTATTGTGGCGGGAAAGACAGTTGCTGGACAGCCATCTTTATTTACAGGAATGTTTGTGTTTTACTCGACGCAAGTAGAGAGGTAAAAATGGCGTTGGAGATAATATACATTATGTTGTATGTGACATCACTTCCACCGAGGCTAGTGATCTGTGTCCGTGACATTTGGAAGATTAGTGATAGTATTTTTCCTTTACCGCTTCTCTCTTGACATCCACTTAATGTAGTAAAGTATATATAAGATGCGGCAAGGCAGATGTACTGCAAACATTACAGTTTCATTTTCCTGTCAAGGTAAATAATAATGAACACCCAAATTTAATATCTACGGCTTCTTTACAATTGATGACTTAGCCGTTAGCATTGACGTTAACATGGATTTTCTACACTATCCACAGCCACACCAAAACACAACATGACGCATTATATCATATGCGTCATGTTTACATATGTATTTACATGTATCAACAGGACTGTAGCTTTTAAAAACAAAAAATGTTTAAGTAAACAAGGTCAAATGGTGCAACATAGTGTACAATCAATACCGGTTTGTCCTGATGGGAGTAAATCATTTATCAAAGTCAAAAGGATAGATCGATAATATGACAACAAAACAAAAAAAATATATATAAATAAAAAAATAAACGCCATAATATGCTGCTTTAAAATACAGTAGATCCCTGCAAGTAATTGAGATACCTATAAAAATGTTTATTTTGAGACTCAAAATGAAAAACACACACTGCTCGCTTACTCACGGTGCAACCAAAAATGTGAATTGTGTCATTTGGGTTGATATGCCAGATAAGTTGGTTTAAACTACGTCAATAATATATAAATATGCCATTTATACCTTGCATCTGGAATCATGACATTAAAGCACTCATCATTAACTTGTGGATTAAATTAAATGATGCGTCTTTATTATGCATGAAGTGCCCTATGAAATCTGTTATATTTTTGTATCAAGGAATAAAATGTCATTTAATTAAATGCAAAAAGGAGGCATTTTTGTCATGCAAATTGTTTTGAGAAGCCAAACTCTTTAAGACAGGGGTCTCAAACACGCGGCCCGTGGGCCAAATGTGGCCCGCAGGACACAAGTGTGAGGCCCCCGCCTTGATATGAAAGTTTAATGTTAGTGCGGCCCGCGCAAAGTTTGATATGGATGCTGTATGGTATCATGTACCCAGAAAAAATTATTACGTTTGATTCATGTTCATGTTAAAGGTTAAATAACTGTTAATAGTTATCCTCCCTATCCGTGTGGAAGTGGTAAGTTTTTAGCTTTTTAAGTTTAAAGGAAATAACTTGAAGGCTACTGTTTAGGTCGCTAGCTCTCTAGTTTGCGAGTTAGCATGTGTCTCAAGACCCTGCAGTTGCGCAATATGTTGTAAATAAAAAAAGTATAAATGTGAATATAGTCGTGTTTGGGCATGTCTACAGGGCTCTAATAATGCTTTGTTCATTTTAATCTGAAAAAAATAATTTGTTTGAGACCCTTGCTTTAAGAAATCCGGTCTGAACTGGGTCCGCGGGACCAAATCACAGTTGATGTACTACACTGCTGATGGAGTTCATGTCAAAAAATCGGAACCGTCCCTTTAAGAAAGATAGCCGTTTAAGAACAGTTGAGATTTGATCACATTAAAGTTTGATCCAATTGTGTCAATATACATGTAATAGTCGGGGACACACTTTATTGTTGCACTGTAGCCATGCTGTGTGTTATGCTAATCTTGTTTTGTTTTGGGTAAGTTAGAGTTCGGGTCATGATCATGCAGCCATGTTGAATCTGTGTTATTCTATGTAAGACAGTCATGACTTGTGTGGGCACGGGTGACAATTTCTATTGAATACAGCAGAACCTTGGTTAACATCTGTTTTGAATGTCCGATTCTAACCCAAACGTACTTTAACTGAATACATTTTTCCCATAAGAAATAATGTAAATCCAATTAAATCGTTCCTGAGGCAGTCATGAGTTGTGTGGGCACGGGTGACAATTTCTGTTTAATACAGCAGAACCTTGGTTAACATCTGTTTTGAATGTCCGATTCTAACCCAAACGTACTTTAACTGAATACATTTTTCCCATAAGAAATAATGTAAATCCAATTAAATCGTTCCTGAGGCAGTCATGAGTTGTGTGGGCACGGGTGACAATTTCTGTTTAATACAGCAGAACCTTGGTTAACATCTGTTTTGAATGTCCGATTCTAACCCAAACGTACTTTAACTGAATACATTTTTCCCATAAGAAATAATGTAAATCCAATTAAATCGTTCCTGAGGCAGTCATGAGTTGTGTGGGCACGGGTGACAATTTCTATTTAATACAGCAGAACCTTGGTTAGCATCTGTTTTGAATGTCCGATTCTAACCCAAACGTACTTTAACTGAATACATTTTTCCCATAAGAAATAATGTAAATCCAATTCATTCGTTCCAGAAAAACAAAATATGTTTTTTTTTGTGTGAGAAATTGTGGTTTTACATGCAGAAAACAATCTGATTTGCATATAAATACATATTAATGAAGAATAATAATGTGAACCACGCTAACCTGGGGGCGGATGCTAACCAAGGTTCCACTGTAAATTCCTTCACTTGCTGAATTTTTGGTTGTACAGTCAGTATTATGATCTCTCCAAACCATCTCACCATGGCTTTTGTTGTCCTTATGTCCTCTGTGTGTGTCCTTGTTCTGTTTGTCTATTTAATATGCAAAGGCGGTCATTCAGGGAGTCATTCTGAACCAATGTAAACGAAAACCGCTGCAATGATTAGCTGGCGCTGCAGAGGAAGTGTCCATCATTTTGGAGACCATCACTCCCCCCCCCTCCTCTCCTCAGGTCTTTTTGTTGCTCACTTATTGTAGAAGACACACTCAGTACCCAAGGAACAACTGGCGTAAATACACTGTAAGTGGAGTTACTTAACGGGAGATTTTGCATGCTTAATTGCAAGTATGGATTGAAGGTCCATTAAAAGACATCAGTGTCTTGGAGTACAGTTTGAGGATATGTGAGATGGATTGATCCGCTAACTTCTTGGCTATCCTGCCTGGAAGAAGTAATTAGAAACAAGGAATGCACCGGTACTTTAAAGATGATTTGAAAAGAAATGCACATAAAACATATAGTTTGTATCCAGACAGACCTCGTCTCAATTCTGGACAATATTCTTTGACCGGATGATGCAAGCATGACTCTGGGTGGCACCATATATGCCCCGAGGGATATATTATTGTTATTTATGAGAGTCTTTTTAGCCCCGGCTCAATAGCAGCAGTCTGATGGTCAGTGTACAGAGGGACTATGCGGCGGAGGAGGGGGTGGGACATGGCGTCGGCCGCACTGACAAGCTCTTATTTACCGTCTAGATCTATGACTCATTTTATGTACCTAATCGTAAAGCACTGAGATTTATTGAAGTTAACGGGACAGTGGGGAATACCCCATGAGATTGGCAGATTCACCCCCCCTCCCTGAGAGACTTGGGTTGGCCTCACCTGGCTCTGCACACCTTCTGAGAGGAGAAAAGAAGTCTATATTTCAGTCTAATATAGACTGTTGATTGGTTCGTCTAGTAAAAATAAGGGCGGTAAAAATTAGACATGTTAATGACTCCGGAAGGATTAATAGGTGCTTAATGGTCAGGTGTTTTGACCCCTTGGTAAATCACCTAAGGCAGGGGTCTCAAACATGCGTCCCGCGGGCCACATTTGGCCCGTGGGACACTAGTTTGAGGCCCCCGCCTTGAAAACCCACGCAGAACACGATGAACTCCATCGCTCAAACCCCCCACAGAACGGAAAAAAGTAATTACTGGTGGCCAGCCAATCAGAGGGCACATACAGACAAACAACCATTCACACTCACATTCATACCTATGGACAATTTGGAGTCGCTAATTAACCTAGCATGTTTTTGGAATGTGGGAGGAAACCGGAGTACCCGGAGAAAACCCACGCATGCACGGGGGAGAACATGCAAACTCCACACAGAGATGGCTGAGGGTGGAACTGAACCCTGGTTTTCTAGCTGTGAGGTCTACACGCCAACCACTCGACCGCCGACTCAAAATATTTGACTCATTTGCGAACATCACATCTCTAAGCTTCCTAAGACAGGGGTCTCAAACACGCGGCCCGCGGGCCAAATGCGGCCCGCAGGACACTAGTTTGAGGCCCCCGCCTTGATATGAAAGTTTAATGTTAGTGCGGCCCGCGCAAGTTTGATATGGATGCTGTATGGTATCATGTACCCAGAAAAAATTATTACGTTTGATTAATGTTCATGTTAAAGGTTAAATAACTGTTAATAGTTATCCTCCCTATCCGTGTGGAAGTGGTAAGTTTTTGGCTATTTAAATTGAAAGGAAATAACTTGAAGAAAATAAATTGTAGAAAATCCGAACCAAAGCACTGAAAAAGTTTGTATATTTTTCTGTTTTTAATAAATGCGTTTTTTTTTTTTTTTTTGGAAAACCTGATGCGGCCTAGCCTTGCCCAGACCCTAGCTCCAGTGGCCCCCAGGTAAATTGAGTTTGAGACCCCTGACCTAAGGTGTTCAACACTTTGTGTCCTGGTATAGAATTTTGCTTGTTTCATAATATAACGTCAACATCCTCATGTAGCACTGCATACCTGTCCCCAGTGACCTGTCCCGACGGAAAAACCAAATCAAGCTGTAATAGTGCCTTTTGTTTCTGAAAGGATTCCCACATCAGCCACTGTTTTACATTCGTGCTGAACATGAAGAATTGAACTTTCATTGTTATGGACGCTATTTAATCCAATAATGATCTGTTGTAACAAACCACCATAACATCTCTCTGCATACATAATTGTAGCAGACTTAGCCCTGTCACTTTACGTTAACCTCTGCTGCAACAGGAAGGGAGCTTGACTAATCTGCCATTGTTAGGTTTGGCAGTCTGTAGCGAGCGCAAAACAGATTTGGCAGTTAGTGACAAAGTAAAGGCTTTATAATGACAGCAGGGCCATCCCGGCTATTTGAGCTATTATTATCATTTTCTAAATGCAATGATGCTGCGGTTCGTTCAATTAGAGGAAGGGTCAATATGTGGCAAGAGGGAAGATTTTTTTGGGCGTCTTTACAAGACTTTACAAGTATAAATTATTCAATTAATCAATGTATCTCTTTGTATTCTGGCTGCACGGTGTATGAGTGGTTAGCACACAAGCCACGCAGCTAGGAGACCCAAGTTCGATTCCACTCTCTGGCATCTCAGTGTGGAGTTTACATGTTGCGGTTTCCTCCCACATTCCAAAAAACATGCTAGGTTAATTAGCGACTCCAAATTATCCATAGGTATGAATGTGAGTGTGAATGGTTGTTTGTCTATATGTGCCCTGTGATTGGCTGGCCACCAGTCCATGTGATAAACAACATTTTTAACTGGTGGCCAGCCAATCACAGGGCACATATAGACAAACCTAGCATGTTTTTGGAATGTGGGAGGAAACCGGAAGAAACCGGAGTACCCGGAGAAAACCCACGCATGCACGGGGAGAACATGCAAACTCCACACAGAGATGGCCGAGGGTGGAATTGAACCTTAGTCTCCTAGCTGTGAGGTCTACGCGCTATTCCGGTTTCCTCCCACATTCCAAAAAACATGCTAGGTTAATTAGCGACTCCAAATTGTCCATAGGTATGAATGTGAGTGTGAATGGTTGTTTGTCTATATGTGCCCTGTGATTGGCTGGCCACCAGTCCATGTGATAAACAACATTTTTAACTGGCGGCCAGCCAGTGCATGCGTGGGTTTTCTCCGGGTACTCCGATTTCCTCCCACATTCCAAAAACATGCTAGGTTAATTAGCGACTCCAAATTGTCTATAGGTATGAATGTGAGTGTGAATGGTTGTTTGTCTACTATATGTGCCCTGTCCTGTCCTGTCCAATGGACCAAAGATCCATTT
The DNA here is from genome assembly GCF_037039965.1 of Doryrhamphus excisus. NCBI lineage: Eukaryota > Metazoa > Chordata > Actinopteri > Syngnathiformes > Syngnathidae > Doryrhamphus > Doryrhamphus excisus. The sequence goes on from NC_136359.1 coordinate 23,544,541, forward strand.
CCGCTTTTGTGGTCGACTTTTCCGCTGTGAAATTTTTCACAAATACAGCAAAATAATGTGAGCAAACTGACCTTTTATTATCATAAATTTTCCTTATGTTTCTGATTTAAATGTGCAAGCAACGGCTTGTTTCAGACTTAAACGGTTCCACTGTAATTAGGCTTCTATTAGCGCCATTAGAATGTTTGGATGTCATTGTGTTCGCGCGGTTAAAAGGTTCAAAAGCAAGCATCCGAGCGGGAAACTCTGCCGAGTGACACGCCTCCCACAGCTCAGCAAGGTAGCATCTGCAGCTCCCATCAAAGCACTTGACTTCTGTGTCCTCTGCCGAACGTAGCTTTGTAACTTAAAACAAAAAGCTGATTGGCCCCCGCGTCGACCCTCCCCTTCATCCCTGCCGCTGTGGATGAGTTCTCGACGCGGGAGATAAAATAGCTCAAATTTCTCATGTGTTATGCCATTTTGTCAGTTTGACTGTTCCACTTATTCGGTGTTTTTTTTTTTTTTTTTTTGACTCGCTGAGCTTGAGGGGATGCGAGTGCCATTTTTTGCACCCAGATCTGAGTTGTGTTGATTGAATTAGACAAAGTCGGGAGATAATTAAGAACCGCAAGGCGCTGCAAAACTGTCTGCTCCCAAACTGGTGAAAATGAGACGCTGCCACATCAATGAGCTAGCTGTGCTCTGCTTGATGTCAGCGGTGGGTTATACCAGCTGACACCCTTTCGCTTTAATGTTTCTTCCAAATATGATTAATCACGTGCCGTAAAATCATTGCTTACGACAGAACTCCGCCGTTTGTTTCAATCACGATCTGAAGTTGCCAGGTGTAGTTTATAGCAGTGTTTTTCAACCTTTTTTCAGCCACGGCATGTTTTTTTTTTACATTGGAAAAAAAAATCTTGTGGCACACCACTAACAAAAAAAAGTTGAGGCCCCCGCCTTGAAAACCCACGCATGCACGGGGAGAACATGCAAACTCCACACAGAGATGGCAGAGGGTGGAATTGAACCCTGGTTTTCTAGCTGTGAGGTCTACGCGCTAACCGCTCGACTGCCGACTTAAAAGAGTCATTCAAAATGTTTGACTCATTTGCGAACATCACATCTTTAAGCCTCCTAAGACAGGGGTCTCAAACACGCGGCCCGCGGGCCAAATGCGGCCCTCCGGACACTAGTTTGAGCCCCCCGCCTTGATATGAAAGTTTAATGTTAGTGCGGCCCGCTCAAGTTTGATATGGATGCTGTATGGTATCATGTACCCAGAAAAAATTATTACGTTTGATTCATGTTCATGTTAAAGGTTAAATAACTGTTAATAGTTATCCTCCCTATCCGTGTGGAAGTGGTAAGTTTTTGGCTATTTAAGTTGAAAGGAAATAACTTGAAGGCTACCGCTAACAAAAAAATGTTCCAAAATGTCACCACGACCTCACACGTGCATCAATAAGTCCATGGGAGGAACAAGGTAGGTGTTGCCACACGGACCAATATTACATTGCTATGCCAGTCTTTACACCACAGACACTCCACAGTAGCCATGTTTTTACATCACCACTTTTTCTCTTTCCGAATGACCTTTCGGGAAACAATGGTATTCATAAAAAGGAATATTCCGATCTCTTGTCTACATGCGCCGTGAAAATCAACCAGAATAGTCAATAGGGCATGCCCAGTAAAACATAAACATCAACATCACGTGATACAGGCTTCCCCGAGTTTTTCTTTCACTTGAACTGTGGAATGTTTTATCAGAGCTTTTATTGTAGAAAATCGGAACCAAAGCACTGAAAAAGTTTGTATATTTTTCTGTTTTTAATAAATGTGTTTTTTTGTTTTTTTTTTTTCAAAATCCTGATGCGGCCCAGCCTTGCCAAGACCCTAGCTTCAGTGGCCCCCAGGTAAATTGAGTTTGAGACCCCTGGTATACATGGAAAGAAATATTCCAATTGCGTGTCTACATGCGCCGCTATAATCAACCAGAATAGTCAATAGGGCATGCCCAGTAAAACGTAAACACCAACATCACGTGATACCGACTTCCTCAACTTTTTCTTTCACTTGTTGGAATAACTCCGTATTGCCAGTTTTTCGTCTGTCCAGTCTTGAAATTTAGTTTGAATCAAAAACAAACTTTGCTTAGTCCAGTGCCGATTGCTGGCCTCCATTTTTAAAAGTGAAGAACATCTGGATCTGCGTGTTACGTCATATCTGAGCATGCGCTGAAAGAACGCACCCGGGATCAATTTAAACAGGAAAAGATCAAATTCAATCTTGATAATATTTTATAATTAAACTCGGGACATTTATTTTCTTTTTTTAATAAAACTGGACTTATGAATGGCGTATAGAAGGGTTTAGATTCTGTTCCACAGATGGCGCTAATGCACACCAAAGCTGCTTGCCAACCGCCAATAAACAACAGAAGAAGAAGAACGCAGTCTGACAACTTTCCGTTTGAGCGGGTACAAGATACCTCAATCGGATTGGTTAAAGGAATATTCCATCCCTGTTCAATTCTTTCCGTTTGAGCAAATAAACCAAATCCAATTGGAATATTTGGGTCCATGTATACTATTGACATAATGCCTATTGACATAATATTTGCAAATGATGATTAATAAATGTTAATTATAAAAAGTGATATTGGATAATTCCTCACGGCACACCTGACGGTTTCTCAAGGTACACTAGTGTTCCGCGGCACAGTGGTTGAAAATCACTGGTTTATAGTATGAACACAATTCCAAACAAGTATGCCCGACGATCCGGTTACCAAAAAAATATGATTTTTATTCTGAGAGCACAGTTTGTGCATCACGATATGAATTCCCTCAACAGAACAAAGGTAGAATCCCTCTCTCAGTCCAAATGAAAACACCTTCAAAGAAGAGATGTTGCCATTTTTTGGTCCAATCAGTATCAGGTCATCTGCCCAGGGTCTTCTGAGGTAGTTGTCAGTTGTCGGTTACATGATTAGCCATGAGGATTTGCGTCACAGGCTCAGCTAGCAATTGTACAGTAACGTCAGCATTTTTCGGTCTTCTGATTGCGTGATGTCTGAAAGCCTTCGCCTCGCACAAAATATAGTTAGGACACGTATGAATTCAGGGCTCGACAATAACGATGTAAAAAAAATTTTGGACCAAAAATGTGTGAACATGCAGGGCTGACTGTGCGAGGATTCACTGTAAATCAGGGGTCTCAAACTCAATTTACTTGGGGGCCACTGGAGCATTTGGGCCACACATCATCATTTTGCATTTGTAATAATAATATTTATTGTAATAATATGTAATAATAATAAAATTTAAAAAAATAATAAAATAAAATTAAATAATATATATATATATTTTTTTAATTTAAATAATATATATATTTTTTTAATTTTCCCTACTTTTGTGCATGTTGACCGTGTCGTACTGCTTTAACTTTTTCCGTAGCCACGTATACATGGACCCAAATATTCCAATTCCATTCAGGTTATTTGCTCAAAGGGAAAGAATGTAACCTTTGTATACACCTCATTCCCAAAGAAAAGTGCCAATCCCAATGAATATATAATGGGATTCCCAGGTTTGGAATATTCCTTTCCCCAATCCGATTGAGGTATCTTGTACCCGCTCAATCGGAAAGTTGTCAGACTGCGTTTGATGAATCACGTGATGTTGTTTACGTTTTAATGCGCATGCCCCATTGACTATTCCGTTTGATTATAGACAGGAGATTGGAATATTCCTTTCCATGTATACCATTGTTCTTTGGTACGTCATTCGGAAAGTAGCGTTGAGGTTAATATTGAGCATGGTACAGATCCTGCACAGCAAAAGTGCCATTGTGCAAGGCAAAGGGCTTTTTTGTTAACACCTTGTGCAGGCCAGAATGTGAAACAGACCTATGACTGTTCCTCGGCCCACCCCCCAAAGGGGCTGGACTTTAGGCTAGGAGGGGCGGGAGCACAGCAGAAACGTAGGGTGTCAAAGGCTAATTTTCAAAGCCACTCACGGGCGCTCATCTCTCACTGTGAAGTGGCAAGCGTGGCAAGTGGCTTGCATGTTGTCATGGATACTAAAGCATGGGACCCCGGAGATCTTCAGCGGGAGAGGGAATGGTTGGCCTGTCTATAGGATTCCTGTCAGGTCTGACCTGATAGATGGCGGTGACGGATCATTTGTCATACTGTAATTGTTCTCAGCAAACATACAATACCGGCTTGTATAAACAGTAATGTGCCACTGGGCTAATAAAGTGGGGGGGTTATCACTGATCCCACTATGTCTTGTGCTTAGAGAGACAATGGCTCTGCTGTCTGATTAGAACTTTGAGTCCATGAGGAAAAAGCCAAGCCTAAAGAATAAGCAGGGCAATCATAAAAACGCAGCCGTCCTTTATTGATGCGACGAGGTGGGGGTGAAGTCTTTGTGCTGTGTTAACTGTCCAAGGATCATCAGTACCGAGGTCTAGCGGTGAATTACCGCCTCCTCTTTTGTCTCTGTGGCCTATGAAAGAGCGAAGCGAGAAGGCTTGGCCGCGATAATATATATACCAGGGGTCTCAAACACGCGGCCCGCGGGCCAAATGTGGCCCGCAGGACACTAGTTTGAGGCCCCCCGCCTTGATATGAAAGTTTAATGTTAGCGCGGCCCGCGCAAGTTTGATATGGATGCTGTATGGTATCATGTACCCAGAAAAAATTATTACGTTTGATTCATGTTCATGTTAAAGGTTAAATAACTGTTAATAGTTATCCTCCCTATCTGTGTGGAAGTGGTAAGTTTTTGGCTATTTAAGTTGAAAGGAAATAACTTGAAGGCTACCGTTTAGGTCGCTAGCTCTCTAGTTTGCGAGTTAGCGTGTGTCTCAAGACCCTGCAGTTGTGCAATATGTTGTAAATAACAAGGACACTAGTTTGAGGCCCCCGCCTTAATATGAAAGTTTAATGTTAGCGCGGCCCGCGCAAGTTTGATATGGATGCTGTATGGTATCATGTACCCAGAAAAAATTATTACGTTTGATTCATGTTCATGTTAAAGGTTAAATAACTGTTAATAGTTATCCTCCCGATCCGTGTGGAAGTGGTAAGTTTTTGGCTATTTAAGTTGAAAGGAAATAACTTGAAGGCTACCGTTTAGGTGGCTAGCTCTCTAGTTTGCGAGTTAGCATGTGTCTCAAGACCCTGCAGTTGCGCAATATGTTGTAAATAAAAAGTATAAATGTGACTATAGTCGTGTTTTGTCATGTCTACAGGGCTCTAATAATGCTTTGTTCATTTTAATCTGAAAAAAATCATTTGTCTACCCACCAACTATATGTGGTTTCTTAAGTTTTTATTATTATTATTATTATATTTATTTATTACTGATTGATTGATTTTCTTTATTCTTGATTTGTTTATTTATTTTTCATCTTATTTTGTGTAGAAAAATGAAAAGTAAGATATTTGAGAACAGTGGAATGTTTTATCAGAGCTTTTATTGTAGAAAATCGAAACCAAAGCAAACTTTATTCATTTTTCTGTTTTTAATAAATGCGTTTTTTTTTTTTTTTGGAAAACCTGATGCGGCCCAGTCTCACCCAGACCCGAGCTCCAGTGGCCCCCAGGTAAATTGAGTTTGAGACCCCTGATTTACAGTGAATCCTCGCACAGTCAGCCCTGCATGTTCACACATTTTTGGTCCAAAATTTTTTTAATAATTTGTCTACCCCACCAACTATATGTGGTTTCTTAAGTTTTTATTATTTGCCGTTTTATTAGTATTATTATTATATTTATTTATTACTGATTGATTGATTTTCTTTATTCTTGATTTGTTTATTTATTTTTCATCTTATTTTGTGCAGAAAAATAAAAATTAAGATATTTGAGAACAGTGGAATGTTTTATCAGAGCTTTTCTTGTAGAAAATCGGAACCAAAGCACTGAAAAAGTTTGTATATTTTTCTGTTTTTAATAAATTTTTTTCTGGGTTTTTTTTTTTTTTTTTTGGAAAACCTGGTGAGCCCAGCCTTTCCCAGACCCTATCTCCAGTAGCCCCGAAGTAAATTGAGTTTGAGACCCCTGGTTTTAAATGGTTCTTCTTCTGAAGTTCGAGAACCACTCGTCTAACGTACGTATATTTTGGATGAAGGCCCGTGTTTTGCACCCTTCTATAGTATACCCCTTCACCCCTCTGACTGTATCCTGACAAAATCTGATGCCTGAGGCACTTTAGGGCTGACCCCAGCTGCTCGCCTCTATGCCTGATGGACAGATTAAAGAACCATTAAGCATAATTACTGTTTCAGAAATGGTTAGAAATTGCTGCACTTCTGGCCCTTGTACTGTATGGCACTTAAATTCTGAATGTCATTACATTTGTCCATTTTTTTTTTTTTAACATCAGCTGCTATGGGATTTGATAACAATTACAAAAAGGGGAATAATATTTGAAAATATCTGAAAAATGTTTTGCTTTGCTTTTTTGATTTTTTTTTCCTAAGCTGTGTCTCTAAGCCAGTCAGACTTTAAGTCTGATGGCGGCGGTGGAGGGGGACCGTGACAGGTAGTTGACGTGATACGTGGTGTGCTCCGCTGTCCCTTGGATTATGTCAAATGCAGTGAGATGGTGTAGTATTTTCGTTTAAAAAAAAAAAAAAAAAAACATAAACCTTGTAGCAGCTTGATATGTGCGTATATGCAGCAATACGACTGTAATGTTCTCATCTTTGTGTGCCCATAAGAAAAATCTGCACAGCTGGGCCTGCGAAATTGGTCGATACCATCAACACAGCTGGAGGCTGCAGTGGCAAAACAGTGTTTTTGCTGTTTTTTTTTTTTTTTTTTTTTTTTTTTTTTACATCAACACCAGTGTTTCATGTGCAATCTGTTTTTACTGTAACCTGCCCTGCTCCTCATTTGGCCAATTATTACAGCCATACTGAGAACAAACACTTTCCCTGCTTAATAATTCACATCACTTTCATCTGATACTTACCACGGGCAATTTAGTAGTTGAATAATTTTGTGAAAAAAAAATTCATTTATTATCGCTATATGTGTTACGGAATCTGGCGCATCGGAGAGTGGAGTGGTGGAGGATTTTTTTTTTTTTTTTAAATCGCATCTCTGGAGCGAAGGATTCAAGGGAAGGTAATGCGTTCTAAATGTTCTCAGCCATATGCATTGTTTTCAGGGCTCATCGGTTTTACATCGATTCCCACTGAAGTGTTTAATTGCATCATGAATATGATCTAATTCCGTCTTTTTTTTTTTTCTCTCTCCGAAAAAACTGGAGCACGCTCTGCAAATGATGTACAGCCTTGACAGCCTGCACATCAGGATGGATTTTATATATGCAATGTAAATTATAGTGTTAAATTAGCCTGGAAAGATAACTAGCTGGCACAGGGGGAACGGACTCAACGGTTTAATTTAGTGTCAAAAGGTTGTGAAGGGATAAATCACCTTTCTCTCTCTCTCTCTCCTCTCTTGGAATACTCTTGCTATTAAGCTTTAATCGTTCTTCTTTTCGTGTGATATCACTTGGACCGAAGAGTTCTGGAGGGGTAGAGTGCTTTTCTTGCAGTGTCGGTAACTGCACTAAAAAAAACGAAAATCTTTTATATGAATCATGACCATCCATGTCTGCACGGCTAGCCCAAAAATGCTAACAATGTTCTATTTGCATAACTGATCTGTATATAAATCAAGCTACAGTGACATTAGCCATGTATGCATGGACCCAAATATTCCAATTCCATTTGGATTATTTGCTCAAATAACTCAAATTTGTCTCAAATTAGAGACTCCTTGGTGTTACGGGGGGGGGCTCTCCATGATCCAGGTCTGGTGGGTTGAAACCCAGAGCGGTCACAGCTGAACTGGGATCCCAGTGCTGCACTGAGGAAGATACTACCAGCAGAAATGATATCATTAGCCACGTATACATGGACAACAAATATTCCGATTACATTCCAGAATGTAACCTTTGTATACACCTCATTCCCAAAGAAAAGCGCCAATCCGAATGAATATACAGTAAAGTCTCGTTATATCGATATCGGTTATAACGAATTACTACTTATTACGATACTATTTTCATTTCCCGGCAAATTTCTAGTCTTTTATGATATAATTAGTTCCGTTAGTACGATACCCGGTTATTATGATAATCCGGTTACTACGATGCCCTTTTCATCTCCCGCCAGCCAATTTGGTCTGCTTATATCGATACAAAAGCAGCTTAAATCAATCTTTGCTTAAGGATTTCAATACCAAAAAAGAACACGGCGAACGGCTGCTTCCAGTCAACTTTATTTTTCACACTTCCACCACCAGAGCGCAGCACACACAGCGGAAAACACTCCCTCGCGCCTACCCCTCCGGGTGGCAACACCTTCCCTATCGATAGTTCCGGGGTGAATTATGTCCCGGTAACCGGTAATCACTACAGCGTAAGTTTATTTTTATTTACTGTAGTACAAAATTCATTGTAGTACAAAAGCATGCTAGATACGCAATCCATGAACTCAAGGAGAAAATGACATGCCATATCAAAGATCCGCCCACTTTTAATGCAGTTCGGCGCAGGATCGGATATATGGATAGTCCGGTTATATCGGTATTTTTTCCGACTCCCGAGAATATCGATATAACGAGACTTTACTGTATAATGGGATTCCCAGGGGTGGAATATTCCTTCTCCCCAATCCGATTGAGGTATCTTGTACCAGTCAGGGGTACACCCTGGACTGGTGGCCAGCCAATCACAGGGCACATATAGACAAACAACCATTCACACTCACATTCATACCTATGGACAATTTGGAGTCGCTAATTAACCTAGCATGTTTTTGGAATGTGGGAGGAAACCGGAGTACCCGTAGTTTGTTCATGCTAACAATTCTTTGTTCATTGTTATGCAATCTTTTGATCTTCCAGAATCTGCACCTATTCCAGCTGTATTTTGTTGGATTTCCTCCGAACAGTCTGTTTTTAATTTATTCTACTCGTGGCCTGCCTCACTGGGATTGTTCACACTCCCAAGCGCTCCCGAAGACTTACGGACTACTGCCGAAACTCACTTTCTGATTTTGTGGGTATAGGAGTTGATAATGAAAATGAAAATGAATAAACACTTTTGAGAGCGACTTGAAAAGTGGTTAGATTCTACAGGTAGCTCGTGAGCTACTGGATGGTAACGTAGACACAACATCGGCAGTATAAATTTAATCATTAAATGTTTTTTTTGCGGGATTAGCCCTGTGTAAAAAAAAAAAACAAAAACAAAAAACTTTGGTAGATCCACCAATTGTGGTGGAAAATACTATTAGCAACTCCAGATGTCAATGAGCTTGTAATTAGCATGCATGCTAAGGCGCTCCCAATATGCACACTCTGTAATGCTACACAGAAAACCTCTTTAGCTGAAACTCTGGCATGATTTAACACGATAATACAACCTTTATTGGTCAGAAAAGTGGAAAAAAAGCATAATAGGTCCCCTATAATTATCTTTATAGTCAAGTTATGAAATGAAATTATTGCAGAAAATGTGTTAGAAATGAGTATTATGCCAAGTATGATTTTTTTTTCTCATTCTGAAGTTCGGGTTCCACTGTTTCGTTTTATCCTTCGAGAAGATATCTACAACCCTTTACTTGATTGACGTTCAATTTAATTGGATGAGTGAAAGGCGAGAAGAAGCGCATCGGGGGGGGGGCCCCGTGTATGTCATACCTGGATAGTGATCGACTCAAACCCACCACTTACCACTGCGCAAACACGGAAACTCCTTGTTCTCCGGATCCTGCCCACCGTACTACTGATTTTGACAACTCTCTGGAGGTTTCTGTTTTCCTTTTCCTTCTTGTAGTTGTTTTTCCCCAAAGGTATTCTTTGGCTTGGTGGTATGTTAAATGAGTTATGGGAGGTCTTCTCATATATATATATATATTTTTTTTTTGTTGTAGAAGGGGGAAGTTCAGTCAGTCGGGAATCGCTGCGTTGGGCGTTTGAGGCAGCTGTGTGAAGTCATTTTCCGGGAGTGCAAGCGGGAGAAGGGGTGCGGATTAGGCAGCGTCTCTGAGCCGGAACAAGTCTGTCTGGGAAGGGATGAAGGGCTGCAAACCATACATCTAATTCCCGCTCACAATGCTCGACAGCAGAGACACTCACAACACAGCCTGTGTTGAATTAGGCCCATTTGCTCCCCTCGTTCGGAGACACGGAAAAAGGGAAATGTTGACAACCTCTCTCCTGACTTCCTGCTACTTGTTTTCAGCATCTCCAAAAGCTGTCTTAAGACGTGTTCATTCTTTATTGTTTTGGTGCTGCAAATCTTTATTCTAACCCACCGGGGAACTATGGATTCTTAGTCTTTCCTCAAGCCATAGTATTTTTTTTATGTACCAAGTACACAGGTCACACACAGTTACTTCAATTGTATTTAGGATATATGTGTTTTGGGAAAGTAGCTGATTAGTTTCATTCATTTTTTACTGCTTTTCCTCACGAGGGTCGCGGGGGGTGCTGTAGCTGTCTTCAGGTAGAGAGGCGGGGTACACCCTGGACTGGACTGGACTGGACTGGGCACATATAAGCAAACAACCATTCACACTCACATTCATACCTATGGACAATTTGAAGTCACTAATTCATTAAGCTAGCATGTTTTTGGAATGTGGGAGGAAACCGGAGTACCCGGAGAGAACATGCAAACTCCACACAGAGATGGCCGAGGGTGGAATTGAACCCTGTTCTCCTAGCTACGAGGTCTGCGCGCTAACCACTAGACCGCCGTGCCGCCGGAAATGTGGTCATTCATTTAATTCATTTTCTACCGCTTATACTCATGAGGGTCGCGGATGGTGCTGGAGCCTATCCTAGCTGTCTTCGGGCGAGAGGCGGGGTACACCCAGGACTGGACTGGACTGGACTGTACAGGGCACATATAGACAAACAACCATTCACACTCACATTCATACCTATGGACAATTTATCCAAGGAGGAGCACTCATTGTTGGACACACTTTGTCAGAGGCCAACACTGGTGCCATGGAGAAGAAGCTGGATGTGATCGGTAGTGGAAATGTTGTCATTCATTTAATTCATTTTCTACCGCTTATCCTCACGAGGGTCGCAGAGGGTGCGACTATAGTCACATTTATACTTTTTTTTATTTACAACATATTGCGCAACTGCAGGGTCTTGAGACACATGCTAACTCGCAAACTAGAGCGCTAGCGACCGGAAGAACGGTAGCCTTCAAGTTATTTCCTTTAAACTTAAATAGCCCAAAACTTACCACTTCCACACGGATAGGGAGGATAACTATTAACAGTTATTTAACCTTTAACATGAACATCAATCAAAGGTAATAATTTTTTCTGGGTACATGATACCATACAGCATCCATATCAAACTTGCACGGGCCGCACTAACATTAAACTTTCATATCAAGGCGGGGGCCTCAAACTAGTGTCCTGTGGGCCACATTTGGCCCGCGGGCCACGTGTTTGAGACCCCTGTTTTTTTTTTTTTTGTTTTTTTTTTATTTTTGTCACATACCAAAGTACTCGGTGATATGAGCATCCAATGCCATAATGGGTACCATAGTAAGTGTCAATATAGTGATATATATAGCACATCATGACTGGTTCAAGACTCTTCATCCTTGTATTTAGCAAACATCAACTGCTTGTATTGTTTCTTGAAAAGGAAAAAAAAATATTTTGGCTGTGTGGAAATGTTCCGTGCACCTGTGCCCCCCCCCACCCCCCCCCATGATTGCGTGCTGAAACTCCAGTACTCTGAAGTTCATGTCTTTTTAATGTGTGAAATGATTTGCCTCGGGTCATGCGGTTGCCCTGAGGTTAAGGAAGGTTCATAGAGCTGATCTGCTGTCCTATTTCCTCCCCCGACCGTATAAACACACACCCCCCCCACACCTTTTTTTTTTTTATTATTTTTTTCTCCAGCACCGACCAGAACTCACACATGAAAATCTGACCCCAGAGCAGTGCAGCACAGGTCAGGCACCGAGATCAATGTGACTGACCCAGATACAGTCACCCACCCCGCCTACCCGAGCCTGGGTGATTAGGCACAGTGTGCTTGTAGGGTAACTGTAGCTTTTGGAGGGCAAAACTAAAAGAAAAACTTTTAGTGCAGATGTGAATTGAATTACAATAATTCTAGTTTTTCATACAGAAAAAACTTCCTGTACATTTTGTCGAGATCACATCCAATTTTTGTTTTTCACCTTCTTTATCAAATTCCTGGCACTCACAACTTCTTTTGTCCCTTGGTGGGTCAACTGACAACCACAATCAATTCAAAATACACATGCTTTGTTTGAGCGCTACTTGCAATCATACAGTACAAGGCAAAAATACTATTTTGTACAAAAAAAACAATACTTGTCAGTCAGTGTCATTTCTATACTGTTTATGTATGCTGGAGCCTATCCCAGCTGTCTTTGAGCAGGGGTACACCCTGGACTGGTGGCCAGCCAATCACAGTGCACATATAGACAAACAACCATTCACACTCACATTCATATCTATGGACAATTTGGAGTGGCTAATTAACCTAGCATGTTTTTGGAATGTTGGAGATGACCAGAGTACCCGGAGAAAACCCACGCATGCACCGGGAGAACATGCAAACTCCACACAGAGATGGCCGAGGGTGGGGAAAGAAAATAAGAAGCCAATAAGTTACCACTTCCACACAACATAGGAGGAGAACTCATTCATTCATTCATTCATTTTCTACCGTTTATCCTCACCAGGGTCGTGGGGGTGCTGGAGCCTATCCCAGCTGTCTTCGGGCGAGAGGCGGGGTACACCCTGGACTGGTGGCCAGCCAATCACAGTGCACATATAGACAAACAACCATTCACACTCACATTCATACCTATGGACAATTTGGAGTCGCCAATTAACTTGCAAATTCATAATTCAAATTATGAATTACAGTGATACAGTTGACATAATTATTACTGTATTAAAATTATTTTTAATAATTATATTTATTATTTTTTATTTGTATAATAATTATTTTTATTATTTTTTTATTATAATTATTATTTTAATAATAGCATACCAATAGCATAAATGATAAGTATATAATGTGTTTATGAACAAGGGCAAACAATAAGCGAATATTCTTCAATATTAATTTTTCCAATGTGTAAATCTCATCTTGTTTTCTCTTCAATTCCACTAAAAGGGAACAAAAAAAAAAGAAGACCACCTCCAAAAAAATCAATTACCTTGCTTTAGTTTTTAGGTGAGTTTATAAGCTGTGTTGTTTGTAAGGAATGATGGAGATGTTTGTGTAGCCCCCCAACACCCCCATCCCCCCCCCCCCCCCCCCACGGTGATGCTTTGCCTGTTGTACTTGTCTCGCCCATCACAGCCCCTCTGCACCCTTCCAAGCCCAGTAATGACTTGTATTACACGCTCCGTGGTGGGAACGTCTCGTGTGAGGAGGCTGTGTTCAATCTCTGCGCTATGAATAGAGGGGAAACAGGAACGCACTTTGGGTGTCTTTTGAGAGGCACTGAATTGAAACTGGGTGCACCGAGTGTGAAGCTGATGAGGGGGCAGGGGGGGGGCAGCTTGAGATGAACGAGTTGATGCTCTGCAGCCTGATTGGATGTCTGGACTGCAAAGGGGTTGAAGGTTGGAGCGTATGAGACTAAGTGATTTTATGAGGCTCAGGTCTTATTCTTTTTTTTTTTTTTTTTACTGAGATGGCAACAATTTAAAACATATTCTATAATCTTCTGTTATTTTACATACAAATTGCATCCTGGGCAAAGCATTTATCATTGCTTATATTCAGCCCGCTCTTAAAGAAAAAAAATATTTCAGAGATGACTAATGGATACCTGCGTGGTACAGTTGTGTGAGTTGGAAGCCTTTCTCGTCTCCATACTCCAAATTTCCCTTGCTTTCCCTTTTTGTCAGACACCACTCGATTTTGATAAACAATAACATTTTCTTGGTTTGACTTAAATAAAACTATAAAAATATGAATTTGGAGTGGCTAATTAACCTAGCATGTTTTTGGAATGTGGGAGGAAACCGGAGTACCCGGAGAAAACCCACGCATGCACGGGGAGAACATGCGAACTCCACACAGAGATGCCCGAGCAGGGAATTGAACCCCGGGTCTACTAGCTGTGAGACCTGGCAAAACGGCAACAGCAACAGAGTCAACTATAATGGGTAATATGAATGGAAAGATGACTGTAGGGGTGTTATTTCATGTCTAGAGAGCTCTATAAATATTAATTAATTAATTAATTCATTTTGTACCGCTTACCCTCACGAGGGTCGCGGGGGGTGCTGGAGCCTATCCCAGCTGTCTTCGGGCAAGAGGCGGGGTACACCCTGGACTGGTGGCCAGCCAATCACAGGGCACATATAGACAAACAACCATTCACACTCACATTCATACCCGGAGAAAACCCACGCATGCACGGGGAGAACATGCAAACTCCACACAGAGATGGCCGAGGGTGGAATTGAACCCGGGTCTACTAGCTGTGAGGTCTGCGCGCTAACTACTCGACTGCCATGCAGCCCCAGTTTATATTCATTTACAAATTATTTTAGGATGTTTTTAATAAGCAACCAGCGATTACTTGAAAAAAATGTCAATAATTTGCAAGTACAGTCTAAGCCAGGGGTGGGCAAACTACGACCCGTGGGCCACATGCGGACCACCAAGTGCTGAATCCGGCCCACCAATTGCTTTCGAAGTATTTCAACTTTTATCATACAAACTGGCAACATGACTTGCAAGTCGGATGTCTTATTTAGTAAAAAATAAGACATTGTAACAGTAAAATAAGAACAAATGTAACAGTTACTGATTGTAAAAGTACCAGATGGAGGGGTAGGATTTAATAAGCTTTGCTTCTTCCTACTCCTTTTGGACATGTACGTGACACAAAAAAACAAAAAACTATATTAGGAAAGCAGGAAGTGAACAAATGTAACAGTTAATGATTGTAAAAGTACCAGATGGAGGGGTAGGATTTAATAAGCTTTGCTTCTTCCTACTCCTTTTGGACACGTACGTGACAAAAAAATACACCCCCCCCCAAAAAAACCTTAAACTATATTAGGAAAGCAGGAAGTGAACAAATGCTAGCGGAAGCCTTCTCCCGTGTCCCTGCAATGATCCCGTAGCCTGCGAATTATAGTTTGAGCAATGTGTTCTTACACATAGACACATAAGAATAATAGTGTAACAAAGAATAAGATTGTAAACGTGGATATAGGGGTGCTAGCTCATGTCTACAAGGTTCTAACAATGACACACATGTATGTGACAAAAAACAAAAAAACAACCTTAAACTACATGACAGGACAGCAGGAAGTGAACAAATGTAACAGTTACTGATTGTAAAAGTACCAGATGGAGGGGTAGGATTTAATAAGCTTTGCTTCTTCCTACTCCTTTTGGACATGTACGTGACAAAAAATACACCCCCCCCCCCAAAAAACCTTAAACTATATTAGGAAAGCAGGAAGTGAACAAATGTAACAGTTACTGATTGTAAAAGTACCAGATGGAGGGGTAGGATTTAATAAGCTTTGCTTCTTCCTACTCTTTTTGGACATGTACATGACAAAAAAATACAAAAAACCTTAAACTATATTAGGAAAGCAGGAAGTGAACAAATGTAACAGTTACTGATTGTAAAAGTACCAGATGGAGGGGTAGGATTTAATAAGCTTTGCTTCTTCCTACTCCTTTTGGACATGTACGTGACAAAAAAATAACCCCCCCTCCCAAAAAAACCACCTTAAACTATATTATGAAAGCAGGAAGTGAACAAATGTAACAGTTACTGATTGTAAAAGTACCAGATGGAGGGGTAGGATTTAATAAGCTTTGTTCCTTCCTACTCCTTTTGAACATGTACGTGACAAAAATTACAAAAAAAACCCTTAAACTATATTAGGAAAGCAGGAAGTGAACAAATGTAACAGTTACTAATTGTAAAAGTACCAGATGGAAGGGTAGGATTTAATAAGCTTTGCTTCTTCCTACTCCTTTTGGATATGGACGTGACAAAAAAATCGACCTCAACGTGTTCCACCGTATTAGCTAACAGACACGGCAACATAGATCAAAGCATAACCGCCTCACACAGGCCAATAAAAATTTGCCATATGCTAGTTATCCCCAAATTAGCAGCAAGAGCCACTGTGCCGTTTTGACAGAGCCCCCCCTCCCCACCCCCACTGAGGAAATGATTACGTATAGTTTCAGTGCTATGTGTGCATTTTGTGGCAGGGATCTGCGCAGTGGCAGGCTGTAATGCGGCAAGGTTTTGAACCAGAAGCAGGCCTCTAATCTCATTGGAGATGTCCCTCGGAAGCTCCGTGCGTTGATCCCGATGCATGGCTCGGATGCAGTCTGCCACACTCCAACCTGCCGCTGGGGTAGAAGCATGCAGAGCAGAGGCTCTGGCAGCAGCCCCCCCCCCCCGTCTCTGTTGTGCTCTACTTGCTCCTGACGGGTTTTGTTGTCCCCGCGGTTTTCCAAGCTTGTCCTGGGAGACATCCTGACACTTGTGTTACAGATGGGAAGCATTGGACCAAGGAAACTGTTGTCACAGCGGAGATTGGAATTCACAGTTGGCATGGAATATCAAACAAATTTGTAATCTTACATATGTTTTTTTTTTTTTTTCCGGTTTGTTCCCCTTGTCCTGTCATGGAAACCTGGCTGGGGTTGGCTCCTAATAATCTCTGATTTGTCCCATGTGACTGCATAGTTTGTTAGACTGGAAAAGTATTACCCATGATGCAGTCTCCTTTGTTGTCCTTTGTTGACACAGCACCCTATTTTGGATCGGAATGTTTCTACTTATTTTAGGGCTGGGTTAAACCATTATTTCTGTAATGGATTAATCTAGAAAATATTTTTTCGATGCATTGATTAATCCCTTATTAGTCCCTGAAAACATAAACCACAAACACATGCACAGGTTAATAAAAATATATATTTTTAAATCATAATTCACAAACCGGGGCTGCACGGTGGTCGAGTGGTTAGCACGCAGACCTCACAGCTAAGGAGACTTATAAAGCAAACTGAAATATTCTTGGTACAAATGAAGCATTTTCAATCATAAGAATAGTGTAGAAAAGGTAATAAAGCTATTTCTAAAGCATTGGGACCCCAGCAAACCACAGTGAGAGCCATTATCCACAAATAGCTAAAACATGGAACAGTGGTGAACCTTCCCAGGAGAGGCTGGCCAACCAGCATTTCCCCAAGAATGCAGCGAATGTCTTATTTTTTTTACTAAATAAGACATGTCTTATTTTGTACTAAATAAGACATGTCTTATTTTGTACTAAATAAGACATGTCTTATTTTGTACTAAATAATACATTGCAAGTCATGTTGCCAGTTTGTATGATAAAAGTTGAAATACTTCGAAAGCAACTGGCGGGCCGGATTCAGCACTTGATGGTCCGCATGTGGCCCCCGGGCCGTAGTTTGCCCACCCTTGGCTTAGACTGTTCTTGCAAATTTTTGACATTTTTTCAAGTAATCGTTGGTTGCTTATTAAAAACATCTTAAAATAATTTGTAAATGAATATAAACTGGGGCTTCATGGCGGCACGCAGACCTCGCAGCTAGGAGACCAGGGTTCAATTCCACTCTCGGCCGTGTCTGTGTGGAGTTTGCATGTTCTCTCTGTGCATGCGTGGGTTTTATCCGGGTACTCCGGTTTCCTCCCACATTCCAAAAAAACATGCTAGGTTAATTAGCAACTCCAAATTGTCCATAGGTATGAATGTGAGTGTGAATGGTTGTTTGTCTATATGTGCCCTGTGATTGGCTGGCCACCAGTCCCGGGGTGTGCCCCGCCTCTTGCCTGAAGACAGCTGGGATAGGCTCCAGCACCCCCCCCCCCGCGACCCTTGTGAGGATAAGCAGTAGAAAATGAATTAATTAATGAATCATTACCTTTTTGTGTGAAGTATTCCTATACTTTGTTAGTAGTACTCTTGCGCAATCTTTTCGTTTGGCCTGACTCACTGAAACTTGTTGTTGTTGAGTAGTGGTGTGGCGTTCGTGAACGAACGGTTCAAAAGAACTAGTTCTTTTTTTTTCGAACGAATGAACCGCTCATAAAATACCCGTTCAGTCCGCCGGCCGTTTTGTTCATGACACAACACTAGTTGGTGAGCTGTTGAGTCGGAACGAACGAACTGACTCGACACGACTGAGGGGGAGATCACCGGCTAACGACCAATTGACTGAAATGAACGACTCTTTTTACTAAATGAAGCTGAATGATCCTGTTCACTGAAATGAACGATTTTGCCCACCACTAATTCTGAGTGCAGTTCTTGTGTCGACGTATTTTTTGCGTCGATGACGTCGACACATCGTCCCAGTCCTAATTTTGACGATATGACGCAACACTATCAAAGTAGAGCACAGGACATACACCACTAAAAATGACTAAGGCAGAATTATTCCCAGTCAGTGAAGTGTCCTTTGATTCCTTTGCAAGTTTAATCTGCAGAAATCAATAAGAGGATGCGTGTTGGGGCGTGGGAGTCAACAACGACCCCGTTTGATGGGTAAAGGGACAACCGAATGGATGACGCGGGACAACATTCATCTTTCTTTAGGCAAATTGGGCTGCTAGGTCTCGACTAATTGATTGATCGTGCGACTTGCTGATACAATCAAAGCCTGGCCTGATTTATGGCGATAAATCGATTGATTGATGCGGTTTTCTGCTGGTGGGTGATGTTTGCGAGAGGCGGGTTGGGGGGGGGGGGCACCTTCTAGTCAGTCATCCATCTTGGTGCAGTCAGCCTTGTTGGTTTAGTGTAGTATTAAGAAATGCCTGCATGCCCCCCCCCTCGCTGACATTTCCAATGAGCTGCCTGGCTATGACCCGTTCCAGATTAACCTCCACTTGTTCTCATAAGCACGGCTGATATTAAAAAAATGGGCACCGGCACCAGTCGGGGATACAAACATGAAGTGTGGCGTTCTGGTCCACGGTTTGCATAGATCATTAGAGAAAAGTAGAAAAATCAATTGCACATTCCAGAGTGAATCAAAACAAATATCTTGACCAGCGCAATGCGATGCTGCTTGTTTACTCTTCCCAGATTACATTTAGCCGAGTGTTTAAATGCTGATTTACAGTAAGATGGAGTCCGGTTCCTCCACACACGCTTGCCCAGTGGTCTCAAATACACGGCCCGTGTACTAGGACACTAGTTTGAGGCCCCCGCCTTGATATGAAAGTTTAATGTTAGCGCAAGTTTGATATGTATGGTATCATGTACCCAGAAAAAATTATTACGTTTGATTAATGTTCACGTTAAAGGTTAAATAACTGTTAATAGTTATCCTCCCTATCCGTGTGGAAGTGGTATGTTTTTGTCGATTTAAGTTTAAAGGAAATAACTTGGAGGCTACCGTTTACGTCGCTAGCTCTCTAGTTTGCGAGTTAGCATGTGTCTCAAGACCCTGCAGTTGCGCAATATGTTGTAAATAACAAGGACACTAGTTTGAGGCCCCCGCCTTAATATGAAAGTTTAATGTTAGCGCAACCCGCGCAACTTTGTTATGGATGCTGTATGTTATCATGTACCCAGAAAAAATTATTACGTTTGATTAATGTTCATGTTAAAGGTTAAATAACTTAATAGTTATCCTCCCTATCCGTGTGGAAGTGGTAAGTTTTTGGCGATTAAAGTTTAAAGGAAATAACTTGAAGGCTACCGTTTAGCTCGCTAGCTCTCTAGTTAGCGAGTTAGCATGTGTCTCAAGACACTGCAGTTGTGCAATATGTTGTAAATAACAAGGACACTAGTTTGAGGCCCCCGCCTTGATATGAAAGTTTATTGTTAGCGCGGCCCGCGCATGTTTGATATGGATGCTGTATGGTATCATGTACCCAGAAAAAATTATTACGTTTGATTAATGTTCATGTTAAAGGTTAAATAACTGTTAATAGTTATCCTCCCTATCCGTGTGGAAGTGGTAAGTTTTTGGCGATTTAAGTTTAAAGGAAATAACTTGAAGGCTACCGTTTAGGTCGCTAGCTCTCTAGTTTGCGAGTTAGCATGTGTCTCAAGACCCTGCAGTTGCGCAATATGTTGTAAATAAAAAGAGTATAAATGTGACTATAGTCGTGTTTTGTCATGTCTACAGGGCTCTAATAATGCTTTGTTCATTTTAATCTGAAAAAAATCATTTGTCTACCCACCAACTATATGTGGTTTCTTAAGTTTTTATTATTTGCCGTTTTATTATTATTATTATATTTATTTATTACTGATTGATTGATTTTCTTTATTCTTGATTTGTTCATTTATTTTTCATTTTATTTTGTGTAGAAAAATAAAAATTAAGATATTTGAGAACAGTGGAATGTTTTATCAGAGCTTTTCTTGTAGAAAATTGGAACCAAAGCAAAGTTTTTAAAATGTTTTTGTTTTTAATAAATGCGTTTTTTTTTGTTTTTTTTGGAAAACCTGATGCGGCCCAGTCTCACCCAGACCCGAGCTCCAGTGGCCCCTAAGTAAATTGAGTTTGAGACCCCTGCACTTGCCTGTTCATAATATGAAATGAAAGTTGAACACTGAATCTCCAGAAAGGGGGAGGAGGTTTGTGGACGCGTGGGCAGTGTAGCATCAAATAGATTTTGTTTCCTCTCGTGTAAACGCCTAATGTGCGCCGAGTGCCCCGACACAGATGAATGTAAGGAATTTGCTGTAAAGACTTAACGGCCCTTTTGAGAGACAAGGCTATGAACCGGTAGTGTGGAACGTGAATCGGCTACCGCACCCACTTTACCATCATGCAACACACCCTGTACGTTGGGGAGCTTGTTGATGTTTCATGCATCAGAAAAAGGCGATAATTTCACAAACCTATACCGTACTGTCGACAATAGTGTTGGTCCATTTGGCTCTAGTATACAATATACAGATCACGTGTATGTTCTTACAAGGATGAAGAGTCTTGAACCAGTCATGATGTGCTATATATATCACTATATTGACACTTACTATGGTACCCATTATGGCATTGGATGCTCATATCACCTCCTACTTCGGTACGTGACAAAAAATACAAAACTAATAAAATTAAATAAAAAAAAGCAAAAAAAAGCTTAAACTATATTAGGAAAACAGGAAGTGAACAAATGTAACAGTTACTGATTGTAAAAGTACCAGATGGAAGGGTAGGATTTAATAAGCTTTGTTTCTTCCTACTCCTTTTGGACATGTACGTGACAAAAAAAATAATTAAAAAAAACAAAAAACCTTAAACTATATTAGGAAAGTAGGAAGTGAACAAATGTAACAGTTACTGATTGTAAAAATACCAGATGGGGGGGTAGGATTTAATAAGCTTTGCTTCTTCCTACTCCTTTTGGACATGTACCTGACAAAAAAATACAAAAAAAACAAAAAAACAAAAAAACCTTAAACTATATTAGGAAAGCAGGAAGTGAACAAATGTAACAGTTACTGATTGTAAAAGTACCAGATGGAGGCATATGATTTAATAAGCTTTGCTTCTTCTTACTCCTTTTGGACATGTATGTGACAAAAAAATACAAAATAAATAAATAAATAAAAATAAAAAAAAACCTTAAACTATATTAGGAAAGCAGGAAGTGAACAAATTTAACAGTTACTGATTGTAAAAGTACCAGATGGAGGGGTAGGATTTAATAAGCTTTGCTTCTTCCTACTCCTTTTGGACATGTACGTGACAAAAAAAACAAAAACAAACAAACCTTAAACTATATTAGGAAAGCAGGAAGTGAACAAATATAACAGTTACTGATTTTAAAAGTACCAGATGGAGGGGTAGAATTTAATAAGCTTTGCTTCTTCCTACTCCTTTTGAACATGTAGGTGACAAAAAACAAAACAAAAACCTTAAACTATATTAAGAAAGCAGGAAGTGAACAAATGTAACAGTTACTGATTGTAAAAGTACCAGATGGAGGGGTAGGATTTAATAAGCTTTGTTTCTTCCTACTCCTTTTGGACATGTACGTGACAAAAAAAACAAACAAAAAAAACAACCTTAAACTATATTAGGAAAGCAGGAAGTGAACAAATATAACAGTTACTGATTTTAAAAGTACCAGATGGAGGGGTAGAATTTAATAAGCTTTGCTTCTTCCTACTCCTTTTGAACATGTAGGTGACAAAAAACAAAACAAAAACCTTAAACTATATTAAGAAAGCAGGAAGTGAACAAATGTAACAGTTACGGATTGTAAAAGTACCAGATGGAGGGGTAGGATTTAATAAACTTTGTTTCTTCCTACTCCTTTTGGACATGTACGTGACAAAAAAAACCAAACAAAAAAAACAACCTTAAACTATATTAGGAAAGCAGGAAGTGAACAAATATAACAGTTACTGATTTTAAAAGTACCAGATGGAGGGGTAGGATTTAATAAGCTTTGCTTCTTCCTACTCCTTTTGAACATGTAGATGACAAAAAACAAAACAAAAACCTTAAACTATATTAAGAAAGCAGGAAGTGAACAAATGTAACAGTTACTGATTGTAAAAGTACCAGATGGAGGGGTAGGATTTAATAAGCTTTGTTTCTTCCTACTCCTTTTGGACATGTACGTGACAAAAAAAAAAACAAAAAAAACAACATTAAACTATATTAGGAAAGCAGGAAGTGAACAAATGTAACAGTTACTGATTTTAAAAGTACCAGATGGAGGGGTAGGATTTAATAAGCTTTGCTTCTTCCTACTCCTTTTGGACATGTACGTGACAAAAAAACCCAAAAACAAACAAACCTTAAACTATATTAGGAAAGCAGGAAGTGAACAAATATAACAGTTACTGATTGTAAAAGTACCAGATGGAGGGGTAGGATTTAATAAGCTTTGTTTCTTCCTACTCCTTTTGGACATGTACGTGACAAAAAAAAACAAACAAAAAAAACAACCTTAAACTATATTAGGAAAGCAGGAAGTGAACAAATGTAACAGTTACTGATTGTAAAAGTACCAGATGGAGGGGTAGGATTTAATAAGCTTTGCTTCTTCCTACTCCTTTTGGACATGTAAGCATTTCTAGTTGACGCGTTGTCTTGACCAAGGCTCGCATTCCCTCATCTTAGTATTCAAGAGCGACTGCTGTGCTCTTGAACAGGGCAGTTTCTAAACCAATTCATGTATAAACTGCCCTTTTAAGTGTCTGCTCCCATTCTGCTGCACCGTTCCAGATCTTGGGAGTCTTTGTGACAGCACTCAAAGCGTCGAGCTTCTTGTTGTCAGCACTAGTTTTATTCCCACTCTCACCGCTCTATTTAGATTCTTTTATTTTTGGTTCAAATGCCGTAAAAATGAAAGCACCGTAGAGAGAAAAGAAGGGTAAAGTAGCGTTCCCTCCGTCTCAGACAGGTGGCCTCGGTTTTATGTCGCCGGGCCCAAGGGACACTATAACTGAGCGAGAGGTGGGACCACTCTGAGCGCTACGCAGGTGGTGCGAAACGTGTCCCCCCACCCCCTTTCACTCCCTCTCCACACCTGAAATATTCAGATTCTTCCAGCAGCGGAGCTTTGATCTCGCTGCAATCGACAAGGGAAAATGGCGAGCGTACGGGGGGAGAAAACAACAAAAACAAGAGGAAGAGCAGCACACCTGAGAGCGAACAGATTGACATTTCTTAAGAGAGAATAAACAATGGCAGGTTTCGCCGTGTTGCGTTTACCTCCTTTACTCCGACTCGCCGGCTCGGATAAAAGTGGGCCATTGCGGTGATGGCGGCTTCATGAGAGCCTTCCTTCTCTCTTACCGACTGACCTGAATGGTGGAGCTTCAGGGACAAAGCATCCGCACTTCACTGTTACCTTTACTTTGAAAGGAAATAGGAAAACAAAGCTTTTATTTAATACTTCAAAACAAACACCATTCACACTTTAGTAGCCACGTTTACATGGACACAAATAGTCCAATTCCATTCGGGTTATTTGCTCAAATAAAGGTTATTTAACCTTTAACATGAACATGAATCAAACGTAATAATTTTTTCTGGGTACATGATACCATACAGTATCCGTATCAAACTTGCGCGGGCCACGCTAACATTAAACTTTCATATCAAGGCGGGGGCCTCAAACTAGTGTCCTTGTTATTTACAACATATTGCGCAACTGCAGGGTCTTGAGACACATGCTAACTCGCAAACTAGAGAGCTAACGATACTAAACGGTAGCCTTCAAGTTATTTCCTTTCAACTTAAATAGCCAAAAACTTACCACTTCCACACGGATAGGGAGGATAACTATTAACAGTTATTTAACCTTTAACATGAACATTAATCAAACGTAATATTTTTTTCTGTAAAGCAGCTACACACAATAACCCGCACAGAAAAACGTTCAGATCTTCCAGAATCTGCACCTATTCCAGCTGTATTTCCTTTGATTTGTTGAATTTCCTTTGAATTTTTTCACAGTTTGTCTGCTGCGTCCCCTCCAGCTACCAGTTGTTGTATCTCCTTCAATTTGTCCCATTCGTCTGCAGCAGAGGTTATTACGTCTTTTCTCAGGCGTCACCCTCGCAGTCGGCTAATGAATCATAAGACTGTGTAATTAGTCAGTGAATGTACCACACCTTGACAATGGCCACCCTGATTGCAACCACACCGTTTGAAAGGAGCAGAACAATGCATGGCCCTAATGATGATAAATAAGGTGTTTTAATTGGCCTTCGTGTGGCTTATTCGCCTTGGAAATTGTGTTGAGGACACGTCGTTTCCAGCTCGAGGCCATGTACATATATACATTTTTTGGAGCTGTTCAATTCCAGACCAAGTTTGACCCCCCCGCTTTAAACCCCCATTGTTCACTCGCAACATAATCCAGGTTTAAGCTTTAAATATGCCTCATAAACACATGTTTAATAAATGACCGTGTAAGATCTGGAATCTGAACTATGGTGTAACCTTACCCAGGCGATACTTCGTTCCACGATATTGTATCGATATTAAAAAGTATGATATCGATATTTTTAGCCATTTATCATATTTAATCAAGTGAAGACACGGCAAAGGTTCATTTTTGATTTTAATTGAAACCTCCGATCGTTAGGTGGCAGCACTTACGTAGTCAATTAGGCAAAGACTAAGGACTAAAATGTGTCGTGTTTCCCCGAATAAAGTATTCGGGAACCCCGACACAAATCTGCGAGTCCACTTAGCGAGACACCATGAGGACCTGCCGCTAGCAAGGAATGCCAAGGTTCTTTTGTATACTACAAAAGTAGTACTGTGATATTGCAGGTATTTTGTTTTTTCAAAATTGATATGACTATTTTGTTAAATAATGCTTATTTTAAGCATCCTAAAAGGAATTTTTTACTGATGTTAGTTACTTTGTTCCACAAAAATACTCTTCTGATGGTGGATAAGTCAGGGACTGGATACTCTGCATTTTTTCACAGCTAATAGAACGTGAACATTTGAGCAGGATCTTGAGACATCATTTAATTTATTGTTTTTTTATGTTTTTTTTGTAAATTTAAAATTTATAAAAAATTTTTTTATATAAAACTTATTTTTATTTATTTTTTTGTAAATTTATTTTTCCAAAAGTTTTTACAGACGAAAGTTTGTGATACAGCATAACATAGACTTAGACTTAGACTTAGACTTAGACATAGACATAGACATAGACATAGACTTAGACTTAGACTTAGACTTAGACTTAGACATAGACATAGACATAGACATAGACATAGACATAGACATAGACATAGACATAGACATAGACATAGACATAGACATAGACATAGACTTAGACTTAGACTTAGACTTAGACTTAGACTTAGACTTAGACTTAGACTTAGACATCGACTTAGACATCGACTTAGACATCGACTTAGACATCGACTTAGACATCGACTTAGACATCGACTTAGACTTAGACATCGACTTAGACATCGACTTAGACATCGACTTAGACATCGACTTTCTTCTTTATTGTCATTGCACAATAACACAGCAGTGAAATTGCCAACGAAATGTCGTTGCCGGGCTCCCGTGTAATAATGAATAACAAATAATAACGTGGAGAATAAATAGATTACATCAAATATGAACAATGTACAGCATAAACAGTAATTTGTACAAATAATTGAAATAATTTAGAATAAATAATAATAATTTACTGTTCTAATGGAATAAAAAATGTGTTTAGTAAGTGCATATTGCTGGTGTAATTCAGTTTTTCCAGGAAATAATCTTTAACTAGAAAAACTAAAAAAATATCGCCTTGTTAACAGTATCGCTATATATCGTATTGTGAGCCTAGTATCGTGACAAAAAATAATACAATTAAATAAAATTTAAAAAAGCAAAAAAAAAATCTTAAACTATATTAGGAAAGCAGGAAGTGAACAAATGTAACAGTTACTGATTGTAAAAGTACAAGATGGAGGGGTAGGATTTAATAAGCTTTGCTTCTTCCTACTCCTTTTGGACATGTACGTGACAAAAAAAATACAAAAAAACCAAAACAAACAAACCTTAAACTATATTAGAAAGCAGGAAGTGAACAAATGTAACAGTTACTGATTGTAAAAGTACCAGATGGAGGGGTAGGATTTAATAAGCTTTGCTTCTTCCTACTCCTTTTGGACATGTGGAACTGTGTACTGATTATGTGATGCATTCAATTGTAATCTGATGCATGTTCAAATGAAATCAAACCATTACCATTACCATTTTGAATATGCGGGGATTAAACCCTTCACAATGATCCAATGATGTGTTTACTTATATCATATTTACTGCATTTTCAGCGCTGATCTTCCGCCTGTGAACGAAAGCAGGTGTTTTTTGGAATTAAAAAGAGACGTGTTGACAAGTAGGATGTCCTCTGCCGCATCAAGTGCCAAAAATCTTTAAAAGGAAGCACAGTATGACAAATAATGTCTGACAACACTGGTCACACCTTTTGCTAATGATCATAACGCTCAGTCACATTCCTTCCTTTTGTAAAATTGAGCATGCTGTTTGAAGACAGCTTGACATACCGGGGATTAATTATTTGGGAAGATTTATCAGACGTAGCAGTCCTGAGTTTAGAGGGCTGTCAGAATGAAATGTAGTTTTACGTTAGGTAAGTCACATAGTGGACATTTTGGGTGGGGTTGATACGGACGATAGTCCATACAGGATGCTTTTCCCATCAGGGGTCACTACAGTGATTAGTAATTAGGTAATTATTATTATTATTATTATTTTTTTTTACTGCGGATGTCCTTTCTAACATAATTCTGTCATTTATCCGTTTATTCTGCAAACAGACAAAAATCACCTTGGATCATATTTGCATCTCTACTCTAAATCAGGGGTCTCAAACTCAATTTACCTGGGGGCCACTAGAGCTAGGGTCTGGGCGAGGCTGGGCCGCATCAAAACCCAAAAAAACGCATTTATTAAAAACAGAAAAATGAATAAACTTCAGATTTTCTACAATAAAAACTCAGATAAAACATTCCACTGTTGTCAAATTTAAAGCTGGGTGTTAAAGCTTTATTTATCCAAAAAGTTTTTACAGAGGAAAGTTTGTGATACAGCATAACTTAGACTTAGACATAGACTTAGACATAGACTTAGACATAGACTTAGACATAGACTTAGACATAGACTTAGACATAGACTTAGACATAGACTTAGACATAGACTTAGACATAGACTTAGACATAGACTTAGACATGGACATGGACATGGACATGGACATGGACATGGACTTAGACTTAGACTTAGACTTAGACTTAGACTTAGACTCTTAGACTCTTAGACTCTTAGACTTAGACTCTTAGACTCTTAGACTCTTAGACTCTTAGACTCTTTGACTTAGACTCTTTGACTTAGACTCTTTGACTTAGACTCTTTGACTTTTAGACTTAGACTTAGACTTAGACTTAGACTTAGACTTTGACATGGACTTAGACTCTTAGACTCTTAGACTCTTAGACTCTTAGACTCTTAGACTCTTAGACTCTTGGACTTAGACTCTTAGACTCTTAGACTCTTAGACTCTTAGACTCTTAGACTCTTGGACTTAGACTCTTAGACTCTTAGACTCTTGGACTCTTAGACTTAGACTCTTAGACTTAGACTCTTAGACTTAGACTCTTTGACTTAGACTCTTAGAGTTAGACTCTTAGACTTAGACTCTTAGACTTAGACTCTTAGACTTAGACTCTTTGACTTAGACTCTTTGACTTAGACTCTTTGACTTAGACTCTTTGACTTAGACTTAGACATAGACTTTCAAATATCTTAATTTTTATTTTTCTACACAAAATAAGATCAAGAATAAAGAAAATCAATCAATCAGTAATAAATAAATATAATAATAATAAAACAGCAAATAATAAAAACTTAAGAAACCACATATAGTTGGTGGGTAGACAAATTATTTTTTTCAGATTAAAATGAACAAAGCATTATTAGAGCCCTGTAGACATGACAAAACACGACTATAGTCACATTTATACTCTTTTTATTTACAACATATTGCGCAACTGCAGGGTCTTGAGACACATGCTAACTCGCTAACTAGAGAGCTAGCGACCTAAACGGTAGCCTCCAAGTTATTTCCTTTAAACTTAAATAGCCAAAAACTTACCACTTCCACACGGATAGGGAGGATAACTATTAACAGTTATTTAACCTTTAACATGAACATGAATCAAACGTAATAATTTTTTCTGGGTACATGATACCATACAGCATCCATATCAAACTTGCGCGGGCCGCACTAACATTAAACTTTCATATCAAGGCGGGGGCCTCAAACTAGTATCCTGCGGACAACATTTGGCCCGCGGGCCGCGTGTTTGAGACCCCTGCTCTAAATAATCTTTGGCTCCTGTCTTCTCTATAGGCCCGAAATAGATTGGTTAACCTTTCAGCATAAATAAATGACAGCGCCCTAGAACCTGACCCATGTCAACATAACCCAATGACATTGAAGTAGTCACAGTTATATCGTGACAGAGCTGCTGTTTGCCATTGTTACATCGACTTGTGGGGCTTGAACGCCTCGTTCTCATCTCATCCACCGGGCACACCGTGGAGTGGGAAGCCGGTGGAGGTGCTTGAGGAGTATAGGTACTCGATATTTGATAGTCTCCTGTGGTTTTCCTTCAACACTGAGGGGATCCTCAAGAGGTGCTCACAGTGCACATATAGACAAACAACCATTCACACTCACATTCATACCTATGGACAATTTGGAGTCGCTAATTAACCTAGCATGTTTTTGGAATGTGGGAGGAAACCGGAGTACCCGGAGAAAACCCACGCATGCACGGGGAGAACATGCAAACTCCCCACAGAGATGTCCGAGGGTGGAATTGAACCCTAGCTGTGAGGTATGCGTGCTAACCACTCGACCGCCGTGCAGCCCCAGTTTATATTCATTTACAAATTATTTTAAGATGTTTTTAATAAGCAACCAGCGATTACTTGAAAAAATGTCAATAATTTGCAAGTGCAGTCTAAGCCAAGGGTGGGAAAACTACGACCCGGGGGCCACATGTGGACCATCAAGTGCTGAATCTGGCCCGCCAGTTGCTTTCGAAGTATTTCCACTTTTATCATACAAACTGGCAACATGACTTGCAAGTAGTAAAAAATAAGACATGTCTTATTTAGTACAAAATAAGACATGTCTTATTTAGTAAAAAAATAAGACATGTCTTATTTAGTAAAAAAATAAGACATTCGCTGCATTCTTGGGGAAATGTTGGTTGGCCAGTCTCTCCCGGGAACGTTCGCCACTGTTCCATGTTTTAGCTATTTGTGGATAATGGCTCTCACTGTGGTTTGCTGGGGTCCCAATGCTTTAGAAATGGCTTTATTACCTTTTCTACACTATTCTTATGATTGAAAATGCTTAGTTTGTACCAAGAATACTTACAGTTTGCTTTATATGTTTTGACTAATTATATTCAACCAGAAAACTGATAATTTATTTATTATAGGTATTTGTTGGAACCGTGATGTAGCGAGGGTCGACTGCACTACACATATCACAACACATTTTCATAGAAATGAACCCGCTGGGGCTCACATTTTATAAAAAGTGGTTGACCGTCTAGGTCAGGGGTCTCAAACACGTGGCCCGCGCAAGTTTGATATGGATGCTGTATGGTATCATGTACCCAGAAAAAATTATTACATTTGATTAATGTTCATGTTAAAAGTTAAATAACTGTTAATAGTTATCCTCCCTATCCGTGTGGAAGTGGTAAGTTTTTGGCTATTTAAGTTCATAGGAAATAACTTGAAGGCTACCGTTTAGGTCGCTTTTATTATTATTATTATTATTATATTTATTTATTTATTACTGATTGATTGATTTTCTTTATTCTTGATTTGTTTATTTATTTTTCATCTTATTTTGTGCAGAAAAATAAAAATTAAGATATTTGAGAACAGTGGAATGTTTTATCAGAGCTTTTATTGTAGAAAATCGGAACCAAAGCACTGAAAAAGTTTGTATATTTTTCTGTTTTTAATAAATGTGTTTTTTTTGGGGGGGAAAAAGCTCCAGTGGCCCCCAAGTAAATTGAATTTGAGACCCCTGGTGTAGGTGGACATGGACTTAAGCGGGTACTTTTCAGTAATAAGAACACAGCAGACCACGACTTGATGAGTTGGTCGACATGGACGGGTTTTCGACATAAATATGACCGACTTGAGCCTCTTCCAATGTATCAGTAATTGCATGTTCAAACGGGACAAGAGTCTTGAAATGTCATCACGCTTTATTGATAAACCGTATATATGGATTCATGAACCCTGAGTGTAAAAATCCAAAATTCCACTTTTGGGTGGCTGTGGTTTCCTCCCATCAAGCAAGAAATGAATGAACTTGTATTAATACATATTTTGCAATGTTTGAATATTGCGATGGAAGTGTGAATTGGGGCAGCTCGAGTTAAATTAAAGGAACAGCAGCGTGGGGTAAACAGATGGAGGGAGATGCCAGGTGATAGCAGCACCCCAGTGCTTCCCTGTCAAGAACCCGCATGCTCGTCTCGCGTTCCGAGCGCCGGGGTCATGGAGGTCAGAGTCTCCCGCTCCCTTTGTCTGGATACTTTCTGTCTCACAAAAACCACACATCCTTGTTTTTTTTTGGGGCAGATAAGATTTAGGTTTTTGTCATACACACACAAATGTATGTCAGACAAAATGCTCCCCCTATCCGCTCCATGCCTGGCGGGAATGAGAACGTTTGCATGTAATGTCCAGACTAGACTGCAATGATTGGACACATTGATTGTGGTAGTTTGATTTATTGATCAGTCCCCCCCCCCCCACTTCTCAAATGTGGCAGGGCTAATCTCAGGCAGCTATGGACGGTCTTGTGTCTGGGTGGTGATAAGGTTCATATGAAAGGGAACTACACTTATCTTAATCACACACCGGTCCTTGCCCTGCCCTGTTTTTTTTTTTTTTGCAGCATATGTCTAAACATGGACAGCATGTGCACACAGCTACTATTTTGTCTCAAAATCAGGGGTCTCAAACACGCGGCCCGCGGGCCAAATGTGGCCCGCAGGACACTACTTTGAGGCCCCCGCCTTGATTTGAAAGTTTAATGTTAGCGCGGCCGACGCAAGTTTGATATGGATGCTGTATGGTATCATGTACCCTGAAAAAATTATTACGTTTGATTAATGTTCATGTTAAAGGTTAAATAACTGTTAATAGTTATCCTCCCTATCCGTGTGGAAGTGGTAAGTTTTTGGCTATTTAAGTTTAAAGGAAATCACTTGAAGGCTACTGTTTAGGTCGCAAGCTCTCTAGTTTGCGAGTTAGCATGTGTCTCAAGACGCTGCAGTTGCGCAATATGTTGTAAATAACAAGGACACTAGTTTGAGGCCCCCGCCTTGATATGAAAGTTTAATGTTAGCGCGGCCGACGCAAGTTTGATATGGATGCTGTATGGTATCATGTACCCAGAAAAAATTATTACGTTTGATTAATGTTCATGTTAAAGGTTAAATAACTGTTAATAGTTATCCTCCCTATCCGTGTGGAAGTGGTAAGTTTTTGGCTTTTTTAAGTTTAAAGGAAATAACTTGAAGGCTACCGTTTAGGTCGCAAGCTCTCTAGTTTGCGAGTTAGCATGTGTCTCAAGACGCTGCAGTTGCGCAATATGTTGTAAATAACAAGGACACTAGTTTGAGGCCCCCGCCTTGATATGAAAGTTTACTGTTAGTGCGGCCCGCGCAAGTTTGATATGGATGCTGTATGGTATCATGTACCCAGAAAAAATTATTACGTTTGATTCATGTTCATGTTAAAGGTTAAATAACTGTTAATAGTTATCCTCCCTATCCGTGTGGAAGTGGTAAGTTTTTGGCTATTTAAGTTTAAAGGAAATAACTTGAAGGCAACCGTTTAGTATCGTTAGCGCTCTAGTTTGCGAGTTAGCATGTGTCTCAAGACCCTGCAGTTGCGCAATATGTTGTAAATAAAAAGAGTATAAATGTGTGTGTGTGCCTGTGTTTTTGCATGGGTGCAGTGGGGGTTGTGAAGCAGTACAGTCACCAGGCAGAACAGAGTGGATCTATAAATTGATGGAATTCAAAGCCTCCAGCATCGATTACCATTATAACAAACAGCAGCACACAGAATGTCTGATTATTTTCAGACAAAGATTCTGTGCTCTCAGCAGCAATTCTGCTGATGCTGTCACAGTTTCCGACATCTGCCTATGATTGCAATTAGATGGGATACAAAAAGAAAAATAATACCCAATCTGCATTTTCCTCTCTCCTCCTCCTTCTACTTTAATTTGTGCTGTCCAAGCCCTGTGCGCACAATAGTGATTTTAACTCAGCCCACCTCTGCGCGGTACCTTACTTGTCAACATTTTCCACCGCCGTCTTTGCGAGAGGCTAAAAAATAGCTTACTACTACAGATGTAATCAAGATGCCTCATTTAATGAATCAGTGTCACAGCCTCTCTATGCAGTTAATTAGTGAATCCTGCATTTTTCCTAGAACACTTCCACTTCCACAGAAAATCAGTGCATCTATACTTGCTTTGTTGAAAATATCACCAAGCTCAAAACCCGGTGAAACTTGATGTCCATTTTCTTTCTAGTATCATAATCCTTTCTTTATTGCAGATATATTGCCGCCGCTATTTTGGGAGGGCTTTGTTCATATATCAGCCGACGGTACCACGCCCTGCAGTCGTTACTGAGGCATAAACCCGAGCCCTCTTAATGCAGCACTCGAGTCATCTTGGCGTTGTTGTATGAATGTAACGATTCCTCGTCGAGTCAATGTATCGATTTTATACTTCGATTCGACCGAAGCCTCAGCAAGTCCTCCCTTACGGGGGATATACGTACAGTATATTGATTTCAAGGTCAGCAATCGATTATATAGGCTTGACAGTGTTCACAAATTAGCTTCATTGCATGTTTAATAATAAAGAAATGCTAATCGTTGTGTGGGGAAGCAGTTTACATACATTCGTAATTCCCTTGCATGAAAAGGTTAGGTCAAAGGTAGCAGTCTGGGAATCTTAACCCAATCGGAATTTCATGGTTTCACTCTATTACGGTTTTTCAGAAATATATTCATTCATAAATCACAACGTTTTGTGAATGAATAGAATAGAATTCTACAGAAATTCTTCTTCGACAGGGCTCACTTTTGACATCATACGGCCTATAATTAGTCAAAAATATGCATATTTAAGCAAATTGTCATAGTTTTTGTTTAAAGTAATCATTTCCAAGCATAAAAAATGGCTAAATCAATTGTGAGACACACAAGCACCAGACCAGGTTTGAATTATCTCACAACAGGCACAATAATCTCAAATAAAAACACGGGCTACTAATGCGGCCGTTACCTACGCAAAGCTGAAATTCAACTCTGAATGCCCAATGTCACTTCCTGTCGACTATAGTCACATTTATAATCTTTTTATTTACAACATATTGCGCAACTGCAGGGTCTTGAGACACATGCTAACTCGCAAACTAGAGAGCTAGCGACCTAAACGGTAGCCTTCAAGTTTTTTCCTTTAAACTTAAATAGCCAAAAACTTACCACTTCCACACGGATAGGGAGGATAACTATTAACAGTTATTTAACCTTTAACATGAACATTAATCAAACGTAATAATTTTTTCTGGGTACATGATACCATACAGCATCCATATCAAACTTGTGCGGGCTGCACTAACATTAAACTTTCATATCAAGGCGGGGGCCTCAAACTAGTGTCCTTGTTATTTACAACATATTGCGCAACTGCAGGGTCTTGAGACACATGCTAATTCGCAAACTAGAGAGCTAGCGACCTAAACGGTAGCCTTCAAGTTATTTCCTTTAAACTTAAATAGCCAAAAACTTACCACTTCCACACGGATAGGGAGGATAACTATTAACAGTTATTTAACCTTTAACATGAACATTAATCAAACGTAATCATTTTTTCTGGGTACATGATACCATACAGCATCCATATCAAACTTGCGCGGGCCGCGCTAACATTAAACTTCAAGGCGGGGGCCTCAAACTAGTGTCCTGCGGGCCACATTTGGCCCGTTTGAGACCCCTGGATTATAGTCTTTGAGTCAAATTGTATTGTTTCATTCTAATTGTCGCATGGAATCAGAACCACGGAAAATGATACTAATCAAATCGCTACTGGGTGGGGTCAATATTGGGATGGGTTTTTTTTGCAGTAAACATCCAACCTTTTATGTCAAAGAACACGTTTAGTTTATGTTGAAACTGTTTTCTTCTGCGGCATTCTGCAACGCTTTGAGCTTTAAACCCATTTTCCGACACCCAATAAGCTAGAGGTCTATCATATTAAAGCCACTAAGCTTCTCGCTTCTTGGTCTTTGTTTCATAGTCAGAAGCCACTGAGCTATCCCCTCACACGTTGACCTAAGGACACAAGGACTGAATCTGTGTGCAAATTCCCTCTTTCCTGTCCCTTCAACCCACATGACAGGTTTGCTCTCCCAGGGGGTCATTCATCAATTATGGCTGGATGTTTGACTGGCAGAGGCTTAATGACAGGAGCTCTGTATTGACCCGACTGCCACACACTCAAAATTTGGTCCCACGTGCCCTTTTTAAAACCTGTCAAATGATTAAAGAGACCGTCTTCTTTTTTTTTATGGCAAACTTAACTCATTTTTCAGCTTAAAAGTCTTTAAGAACTATGTACTGTACTTGTATTTTCAAACCATTCCATAAAGCTACTAGTTACTTATTTTCTTCTTTATTTCGAACATGAAAAACATCCAAAGCACAACAAACCAACCAAAATCAATACAAATAAAATACCTATACTTTCCCAAAAAAGTAATTGAATTAGTGTCAAGGGAGTTTTTCTGGTAGATTCAAAAATGTCATGATTAGAGCTCTCTAGACATGAAATAACACCCCTATAATCACCTTTACACTTGTACTACCCAATATAGTAGACAAAATAAGAGGAAATATCATGATTAGAGCTCTCTAGACATGAAATAACACCCCTATAATCACCTTTACACTTGTACTACCTAATATAGTAGACAAAATAAGAGGAAATATCATGATTAGAGCTCTCTAGACATGAAATAACACCCCTATAATCACCTTTACACTTGTACTACCCAATATAGTAGAAACAATAAGAGGACATATCATGATTAGAGCTCTCTAGACATGAAATAACACCCCTATAATCACAGTTACACTTGTACTACCCAATATAGTAGACAAAATAAGAAATATCACGATTAGAGCTCTCTAGACATGAAATAACACCCCTATAATCACCTTTACACTTGTACTACTCAATATAGTAGACAAAATAAGAGGAAACATCATGATTAGAGCTCTCTAGACATGAAATAACACCCCTATAATCACCTTTACACTTTTATACCCAATATAGTAGACAAAATAAGAGGAAATATCAGGATTGGAGCTCTCTAGATATGAAATAACACCCCTATAATCACCTTTACACTTGTACTACCCAATATTGTAGACAAAATAAAAGTAAATATCACGATTAGAGCTCTCTAGACATGAAATAACACCCCTATAATCACCTTTACACTTGTACTACTCAATATAGTAGACAAAATAAGAGGAAATGTCATGATTAGAGCTCTCTAGACATGAAATAACACCCCTATAATCACCTTTACACTTGTACTACTCAATATAGTAGACAAAATAAGAGGAAACGTCATGATTAGAGCTCTCTAGACATGAAATAACACCCCTATAATCACCTTTACACTTTTATACCCAATATAGTAGACAAAAAAAGAGGAAATGTCATGATTAGAGCTCTCTAGACATGAAATAACACCCCTATAATCACCTTTACACTTGTACTACCCAATATAGTAGACAAAAAAAGAGGAAATGTCATGATTAGAGCTCTCTAGACATGAAATAACACCCCTATAATCACTTTTACACTTGTACTACCCAATGTGGTAGACAAAATAAGAGGAAATTTCAGGATTAGAGCTCTCTACACATGAAATAACACCCCTATAATCACCTTTACACTCGTACTACCCAATATAGTAGACAAGTGTTGTTATGTTATTATGTTAGTATCATAATAACAACAGGCACGGGGAGAACATGCAAACTCCACACAGAGATGGCCGAGGGTGGAATTGAACATGGGTCTCCTAGCTGTGAGGCCTGCGTGCTAACCACTTGTGCACCGTGCAGCCTCACATTTTACTCAGCAAATTTTTTTTCTCTAGTTCCACACGGTAATTATAATAAAATTATGGTAATGTACCTTTAATTTACCCTTGTTATGATGTGTATTTGCTCTGAAATGTCAAAAAAGGTGATGACTTTTTCCCCTCGCTTTTAATGATGTACAAAATTCCAGGATGCTTCCCTGACTTCAAATCGTTATATCAAAGTACTTCTAAAATCCACTCCAAGTCACATTTGGAGGAATTTAGGTTTGGTAAGCTTTTGGCCATCGGAGTCTCTCGTGGATGTTGGCTGGATTTTGAAAGACTCTCTAATCTTTAGGACAGCTCAGCCTAAGATGGACTCTAATAACCAACGGAAACTTGGGAAGTCTTGTCGCATTATCCTTTATAGCTTTAGTCTCTTGGGTTACTGTACAGTTGACCCGGAATGGCCCACATCAATTTCAGACATGCTAGTAGAGTAGGAATTATAGGTGATATTATTATATGTTGCTGTTGCCGTTTTGACAGGTCTCGCAGCGAGGAGACCCGGGTTCAATTCCCTGCTCGGGCACCTTTGTGTGGAGTTTACATGTTTTCCCTGTGTATGCGTGGGTTTTTTTCCGGGTACTCCGGTTTCCTCCCATATTCCAAAAACATGCTAGGTTAATTAGCGACTCCAAATTGTCCATAGGTATGAATGTGAGTGTGAATGGTTGTTTGTCTCTATGTGCCCTGTGATTGGCTGGCCACCAGTCCAGGGTGTACCCCGCCTCTTGCCCGAAGACAGCTGGGATAGGCT
The DNA here is from genome assembly GCF_037039965.1 of Doryrhamphus excisus. Classification (NCBI taxonomy): domain Eukaryota; kingdom Metazoa; phylum Chordata; class Actinopteri; order Syngnathiformes; family Syngnathidae; genus Doryrhamphus; species Doryrhamphus excisus. The sequence continues at coordinate 23,582,123 of NC_136359.1, forward strand.
CCAACATCCCCCGCGACCCTCGTGAGGATAAGTGGTAGAAAATGAATGAATGAATTAATTAATATTTGTAGAGCCCTCTAGACATGAAATAACACCCCTACAGTCATCTTTCCATTCATATTACCCATTATAGTTGACTCTGTTGCTGTTGCCGTTTTGACAGGTCTCGCAGCGAGGAGACCCGGGTTCAATTCCCTGCTCGGGCACCTTTGTGTGGAGTTTACATGTTTTCCCTGTGTATGCGTGGGTTTTTTCCGAGTACTCCGGTTTCCTCCCACATTCCAAAAACATGCTAGGTTAATTAGCGACTCCAAATTGTCCATAGGTATGAATGTGAGTGTGAATGGTTGTTTGTCTATATGTGCCCTGTGATTGGCTGGCCACCAGTCCAGGGTGTACCCCGCCTCTTGCCCGAAGACAGCTGGGATAGGCTCCAGCATCCCCCCGCGACCCTCGTGAGGATAAGTGGTAGAAAATGAATGAATGAATTAATTAATATTTGTAGAGCCCTCTAGACATGAAATAACACCCCTACAGTCATCTTTCCATTCATATTACCCATTATAGTTGACTCTGTTGCTGTTGCCGTTTTGACAGGTCTCACAGCTAGGAGACCCGGGTTCAATTCCCTGCTCGGGCACCTTTGTGTAGAGTTTACATGTTTTCCCTGTGTATGTGTGGGTTTTTTCCGAGTACTCCGGTTTCCTCCCACATTCCAAAAACATGCTAGGTTAATTAGCGACTCCAAATTGTCCATAGGTATGAATGTGAGTGTGAATGGTTGTTTGTCTATATGTGCCCTGTGATTGGCTGGCCACCAGTCCAGGGTGTACCCCGCCTCTTGCCCGAAGACAGCTGGGATAGGCTCCAGCCTCCCCCCCGCGACCCTCGTGAGGATAAGCGGTAGAAAATGAATGAATGAATGAATTAATATTTATAGAGCCCTCTAGACATGAAATAACACCCCTACAGTCATCTTTCCATTCATATTACCCATTATAGTTGACTCTGTTGCTGTTGCCGTTTTGACAGGTCTCGCAGCTAGGAGACCCGGGTTCAATTCCCTGCTCGGGCACCTTTGTGTGGAGTTTGCATGTTCTCCCCGTGCATGCGTGGGTTTTCTCCAGGTACTCCGGTTTCCTCCCACATTCCAAAAACATGCTAGGTTAATTAGCGATTCCAAATTGTCCATAGGTATGAATGTGAGTGTGAATGCTTGTTTGTCTATATGTGCCCTGTGATTGGCTGGCAACCAGTCCGGGGTGTACCCCGCCTCTTGCCCGAAGACAGCTGGGATAGGCTCCAGCATCCCCCCGCGACCCTCGTGAGGATAAGCGGTAGAAAATGAATGAATGAAAAACAGTGAAGGGTCAACTATAATGGGTTATACGAGTGGAAAGATGACTATAGGGGTGTTATTTCATGTCTAGAGATCTCTATAAATATTCTATTTATAAATAAAGAATCCAGTTTTGTGGAATTGACTTATATAACCAATTAACCACAATTAGTGGCTGATATATATAGTAAATGAACCAAACTCCGGTAAGAAAGCCTATATATATATATAATATATATGTATATATATAATATATATGTATATATATATATCTGTATGTAACGCATTTAGATTTCTAACTGCAGTTGTTCCAGGCCTTTGGAGAACTCATTTGCCAAGTTGTAAAAGTGATGACTGGAATATAACAATAAGATTCCAGTTGTCCAAGTTGCTCGGTGACTTGTCAGTCCAGGGACTTTAACCGGTAGCCCTTCAAATTAACAGCCCTGACCGACAGCCTGCCACTGTCCCACGAGAGCACTGAGGTTGAAGTCTCATCCTGTCCTTTTTCCGCCCTTTTTTACCTCATGTGATGATTTATTAAATTGCCTTTAAGTAAGACTGCACATTAATTAAAAGGAAGTCAAATTGAATTTCCCAGTGTCGTATATAAATCCACAGTGCTAATTTGAATCCCCGGCGCCGTTTTTCTATTGTACTCCAGCAGTTGACAAGAAAAAAAAAAAACTCCCAGTCAATTGTAATGAATGTCAGTGGAAAATGAAAAGAAGGTGAACATACAGCTGTCTGTTCATTCCATGCTTAGTATAGCAAAGTAGACTTTAGAATCTCCTTTCTCTTTTCTTTTTTTTTTTTTTTTTTTTTTACACTTTGCTGAAAGAGCTGGGAATTGGATGACTGATCGATAATATTGGATTTGCGGATAGCGTGCAGTGCAGCAGAGTCCAGCATGAATGCAAGGTTCTGATGAAGGGGCCAGCTACACAGACAGCTCTGAATAGTGGATCAGACACGTTGCCTGGGTGGAGCTCTCGTTTTCCTATAACGACGTAAACAAGCAGTGTGCACAAGACCATAATGAAGTAACTTCAGCTAGTGTGGTTGTTGTAGCGAATGGCCGACTTGGTTAAAGTCGGTGGTCTCAAACATGCGGCCCGCGGTCCAAATGTGGCCCGCAGGACACTAGTTTGAGGCCCCCGCCTTGATATCAAAGTTTAATGTTATGAAAGTTTTATGATATGGATGCTGTATGGTATCATGTACCCAGAAAAAATTATCACGTTTGATTAATGTTCATGTTAAAGGTTAAATAACTGTTAATAGTTATCCTCCCTATCCGTGTGGAAGTGGTAAGTTTTTGGCCATTTAAATTTAAAGGAAATAACTTGAAGGCCACCGTTTAGGTCGCTAGCTCTCTAGTTTTGCAAATTAGCATGTGTCTCAAGACCCTGCAGTTGCGCAATATGTTGTAAATAACAAGGACACTAGTTTGAGGCCCCCGCCTTGATATGGAAGTTTAATGTTAGTGCGGCCCGCGCAAGTTTGATACGGATGCTGTATGGTATCATGTACCCAGAAAAAAAATATTACGTTTGATTAATGTTCATGTTAAAGGTTAAATAACTGTTAATAGTTATCCTCCCTATCCGTGTGGAAGTGGTAAGTTTTTGGCTATTTAAGTTTAAAGGAAATAACTTGAAGGCTACCGTTTAGGTCGCTAGCTCTCTAGTTTTACGAGTTAGCATGTGTCTCAAGACCCTGCAGTTGCGCAATATGTTGTAAATAAAAAGAGTATAAATGTGACTATAGTCGTGTTTTGTCATGTCTACAGGGCTCTAATAATGCTTTGTTCATTTTAATCTGAAAAAAATCATTTGTCTACCCACCAACTATATGTGGTTTCTTAAGTTTTTATTATTTGCTGTTTTATTATTATTATTATATTTATTTATTACTGATTGATTGATTTTCTTTATTCTTGATTTGTTTATTTATTTTTCATATTTTGTGCAGAAAAATAAAAATTAAGATATTTGAGAACAGTGGAATGTTTTATCAGAGCTTTTATTGTAGAAAATCGAAACCAAAGCAAAGTTGATTAATTTTTCTGTTTTTAATAAATGCATTTTTTTTAATTTTTTTTTGGAAAACCTGATGCGGCCCAGTCTCGCCCAGACCCTAGCTCCAGTGGCCCCCCCAAGTAAATTGACTTTGAGACCCCTGCGTTAAAGTTGTGGTTAGTGTTTCCCAAATATTGCCAATCAATATAAAGATAGGAAAATAGATTTCATGACGCATTGGCCTGGTTTAATTGGAACAGTCGGAGCTCCGTTTCTCCATAAGGGTATTTGTCAGGTTATTGGTTTTCTACACGTGACTCTCCACCGCCCTCCCCCAACTCCCCCCCCCCCACTTCTCTGCCCTGCCCCTCACTGGCGCTCGCTGCATGGCTGTTGCAAGTATATTGATTATTTCAAGTACTGATTATCTAAAAGGCCTTGTGCTATGCAGGCATTGGATTTATTCGGTTTAATTATTTATGGGTAAAGGCTGCCTGTAAGTATTAGTGCTACAGGATCATCATGATTACTCCCGTAATATTCATTCTATTTTCCTATTATATCTTTTATGTTCATGCACACCGTTTTACCGTAGGCTAAATTGCTCTTCGTCTCACTGTTGCACTTCTTCGTTTTTTTTTTTTTTCGTCTGCTTGCAGAGAGAGCTCAACTCTGTCGCGTCTGAGCTGGCGGGTCGACAAGAGGAGAGTGAAGACTGCCATCGACATCTGGTAGAACTGAGTAGGGAGTTCAGGAGAAATGTACCGGAGGTGAGCTTCCAAATCCCTTCAGACACACTCTTAAGTCGTTGTCACAATCCACTTTGTACAAGGATTTATGCATTTCGGCTGTAACAAATAGTACATAATACTGTAGTAACGCTTACCAGTACTAGATTCTGTTGCCCTTCTATTGCACTGATGCAAGACTTAACGTCAGGGATGTCACAAGGTCTCGTTTTGCAGGGATTAAAACGTGACAAGATTTCTCGTTTTTTTTGCCCAAGAGGTACAAAAAGGTGATGATGCAACTCTACAATAGAAGAGAGCATGTTTGATGCAGTTTTAAGATGAAAAAATACATTACACCGTACATTTTTATACCGCTTATCCTCACAAGGGTCACGGGTATGCTGGAGCCTATCCCAGCTGTCTTCAAGCGAGTGGTGGAGTACACCTCCTGGACTGGTGGCCAGCCAATCACAGGGCACATATAGACAAACAACCATTCACACTCACATTCATACCTATGGACAATTTGGAGTCGACAATTAACCGCCGTGCAGCCCAGTAATAAAATTATTTTTCATATTTAAAAAATGTAATAAAAATATGTAAACTAATAGAAATCAAAATACATTGAAATTAATATTTTAAGTATTTTTAAAAATTATTATATATAAAATATTGGTGTTTTTTGTTCATTTATTTTTTGGCAATATTCATTAATTCCTTCATTTTCTACCGCTTATCCTCACAAGGGTCACGGGTATGGTGGAGCCTATGCCAGCTGTCTCCAAGCGAGTGGTGGAGTACACCCCCTGGACTGGTGGCCAGCCAATCACAGCGCACATATAGACAAACAACCATTCACACTCACATTCATACCTATGGACAATTTGGAGTCGCCAATCAAGCTTCGAACCCAGGGAATCGAACTCTGGTCTTCCCAGGTCTCATGATTGTGTGGCCTACATGCTAAAACCTTGTCCACCGTGCCATAAAAATGAGACATTGGGTCATCTCTGTATGCCAAATATTCCAAATATTTAATAATGTGAGTTATTTCCATTTAGGACTAAACCAATTCCTTGATTAATTGAAACATCCATCCATACATATACACTACCCAATATAGTAGACAGAATAAAAGGAAATATCATGATTAGAGCTGTGTAGACATGAAATAACACCCCTATAATCATCTTTACACTTGTACTACCCAATATAGTAGACAAAATAAGAGGAAATATCATGATTAGAGCTCTCTAGACATGAAATAACACCCCTATAATCACCTTTACATTTGTACTACCCAATATAGTAGACAAAATAAGAGGGAATATCATGATTAGAGCTCTCTAGACATGAAATAACACCCCTATAATCATCTTTACACTTGTACTACCCAATATAGTAGACAAAATAAGAGGAAACATCGTGATTAGAGCTCTCTAGACAGGAAATAACACCCCTATAACCACCTTTACACTTGTACTGCCCAATATAGTAGACAAAATAAGAGGAAATATCGTGATTAGAGCTCTCTAGACATGAAATAACACCCCTATAATCACCTTTACACTTGTACTACCCAATATAGTAGACAAAATAAGAGGAAATATCGTGATTAGAGCTCTCTAGACATGAAATAACACCCCTATAATCGCCTTTACACTTGTACTACCCAATATAGTAGACACAAAAAGGAAATATCATGATTAGAGCTCTCTAGACATGAAATAACACCCCTATAATCATCTTTACACTTGTACTACCCAATATAGTAGACAAAATAAGAGGAAATATCATGATTAGAGCTCCCTAGACATGAAATAACACCCCTATAATCACCTTTACACTTGTACTACCCAATATAGTAGACAAAATAAGAGGAGATATCGTGATTAGAGCTCTCTAGACATGAAATAACACCCCTATAATCACCTTTACATTTGTACTACCCAACATAGTAGACAAAATAAGAGGAAATATCGTGATTAGAGCTCTCTAGACATGAAATAACACCCCTATAATCACCTTTACACTTGTACTACCCAAGATAGACAAAATAAGAGGAAATATCATGATTAGAGCTCTCTAGACATGAAATAACACCCCTATAATCACCTTTACATTTGTACTACCCAATATAGTAGACAAAATAAGAGGGAATATCATGATTAGAGCTCTCTAGACATGAAATAACACCCCTATAATCATCTTTACACTTGTACTACCCAATATAGTAGACAAAATAAGAGGAAACATCGTGATTAGAGCTCTCTAGACATGAAATAACACCCCTATAATCACCTTTACACTTGTACTGCCCAATATAGTAGACAAAATAAGAGGAAATATCGTGATTAGAGCTCTCTAGACATGAAATAACACCCCTATAATCACCTTTACACTTGTACTACCCAATATAGTAGACAAAATAAGAGGAAATATCGTGATTAGAGCTCTCTAGACATGAAATAATACCCCTATAATCACCTTTACACCTGTACTACCAAATATAGTAGACAAAATAAGAGGAAATATCGTGATTAGAGCTCCCTAGACATGAAATAACACCCCTATAATCATCTTTACATTTGTACTACCCAATATAGTAGACAAAATAAGAGGAAACATCGTGATTAGAGCTCTCTAGACATGAAATAACACCCCTATAATCACCTTTACACTTGTACTACCCAATATAGTAGACAAAATAAGAGGAAATATCATGATTAGAGCTCTCTAGACATGAAATAACACCCCTATAATCACCTTTACACTTGTACTACCCAATATAGTAGACAAAATAAGAGGAAATATCATGATTAGAGCTCTCTAGACATGAAATAACACCCCTATAATCATCTTTACACTTGTACTACCCAATATAGTAGACAAAATAAGAGGAAATATCGTGATTAGAGCTGTCTAAACATGAAATAACACCCCTATAATCATCTTTACACTTGTACTACCCAATATAGTAGACAAAATAAGAGGGAATATCATGATTAGAGCTCTCTAGACATGAAATAACACCCCTATAATCATCTTTACACTTGTACTATCCAATATAGTAGACAAAATAAGAGGAAATATCATTATTAGAGCTCTCTAGACATGAAATAACACCCCTATAATCACCTTTACGCTTGTACTACCCAATGTAGTAGACAAAATAAGAGGGAATATCATGATTAGAGCTCTCTAGACATGAAATAACACCCCTATAATCACCTTTACACTTGTACTACCCAATATAGTAGACAAAATAAGAGGAAATATCATGATTAGAGCTCCCTAGACATGAAATAACACCCCTATAATCACCTTTATGCTTGTACTACCCAATATAGTAGACAAAATAAGAAGAAATATCATGATTAGAGCTCTCTAGACATGAAATAACACCCCTATAATCACCTCCAAATTGTCCATAGGTACGAATGTGAGTGTGAATGGTTGTTTGTCTATATGTGCCCTGTGATTGGCTGGCCACCAGTCCAGGGTGTACCCCGCCTCTCGTTTGAAGTCAGCTGGGATAGGCTCCACCCGAGTGAGGATAAGCGGTATAGAAAATGGATGGGTGGAGTTAACATCATGAAAGATGGGAACCAAAACTGTTTTTGTTGCGTTTGTAATAAAAAAATATATTTTTAATCTTCACACAGGAAGTCCGGGAGATGGTGGCACCAGTTCTCAAGAGTTTCCAAGCCCAGGTGAGTGACTGACCTTTTTTACATTTTACAAAACCCATTTTCAGCCAAAATAATAGATTTTATTTGTTCCTGGAACCACAGATTGATTTAGTTAGATCTATCCCGAGCACCACGTGTGCTTCTGTCTAGCAGGAATGATTTAATAGATACGGTGGAGGAATCCATTGCATACATTTCATCTCACCGCTCGCTCATCGGGTGCTTATTGACTGATGCCTTTTCTGTCAAAGTGAAGTAGCATCTATCTGCCATTAGATGATCAGATATCTCGCTTCTCATATTTTCTTGCCGAGACAAGCCCTCATTTCCTGTTGAGATGGTGCATTCGCTGTCCCTCCCTCTGTCTGACGGTGCCATATTGAAAAAGTCATCTGATACCTACCACGTCTCTGCTTCATCCATTAAACCAAGGTCATAAATCACGTTTGTGTGCTGCGTTATGGTCCGCAAAGCAGACACTTATGGAAATGATACCACAAACATGTTCCCGGGTTTTAAACCCTCTCTCTTCTCCTCGAAACTCCTGCTGGACTCTAACCTGAAAGCACCATCGCTGGTAAAACTTGAGAACACAAATGCAATGGATTGTTTGGCTCTCTTGGAAGTGATTATTGGCAGCTTCTTTTTAATGCTTTATAATTGACTGCGTCCAAGCAAGCGTGTTCCCTGGCAACAGCTATTACGTTCAATACTATGCTGCACAAAATGTTGGCTGATTTGAGTTCTAATTCAATTAGACCGACTGTAAAGTTGCACAAATATCAGAAGCAGCCTTCCATATCTTTATTGTGCAAACAGGAACCCCCAGGATTCATTTAAGCGCCATTGATGTTTGACAACTGGGAGTCTAGAGATGTTCCACAGTAGATAAAATAGATGGCTGATAATGAGCCATTATTTTTCTTCCTTTTTTTTTTCTTGTTAGCTGTAGTCCCCTTTAGGTGTCTTTTCGTTTCCCCTGTGTAACCTATACACATTTTTATTCAGGCAGCTTCTGGTGCTTTTTAATGCGCACGGCTGGGCAAATGACTTTCAAAAAGTAATTACATAAAGCTACTAGTTACTTTCCCGAAAAAGTAATTCAATTAGTGTCAAGGGAGTTTTTCTGCTAGTTTCAAAATAGACAAGAGACACGTTTTTTTTTTAAATAATGAGAGGTACAGATTAATAAACGTAATCCCTGTGTTTATCACTGTTCATTGGTTCAACACCCGGCCGTGATAAGTGAACCCCCACAAAGCAGGATTCCTTATTTATGAATTTAATATTTAATTTATGTTTATCATGGTTAGAGCTCTCTAGGCATGAAATAACACCCCTATAATCACCTTTACACTTGTACTACCAAAATATAGTAAAAAAAATAAGAGGAAACATCATGATTAGAGCTCTGTAGAAATGAAATAACACCCCTAGAATCACCTTTACACTTGTACTACCAAAATATAGTAAACAAAATAAGAGGAAACATCATGATTAGAGCTCTGTAGAAATGAAATAACACCCCTAGAATCACCTTTACACTTGTACTACCAAAATATAGTAAACAAAATAAGAGGAAACATCATGATTAGAGCTCTCTAGACATGAAATAACACCCCTATAATCACCTTTACACTTGTACTACCAAAATATAGTAAACAAAATAAGAGGAAACATCATGATTAGAGCTCTCTAGACATGAAATAACACCCCTATAATCACCTTTACACTTGTACTACCAAAATATAGAAGACAAATAAGAGGAGATATCATGATTAGAGCTCTCTAGACATGAAATAACACCCCTATAATCACCTTTACACTTGTACTACCCAATATAGTAGACAAAATAAGAGGAAACATCATGATTAGAGCTCTCTAGACATAAAATAACACCCCTATAATCACCTTTACACTTGTACTACCCAATATAGTCGACAAAATAAGAGGAAACATCATGATTAGAGCTCTCTAGACATGAAATAACACCCCTATAATCACCTTTACACTTGTACTACCAAAATATAGTAGACAAAATAAGAGGAAACATCATGATTAGAGCTCTCTAGACATAAAATAACACCCCTATAATCACCTTTACATTTGTACTACCAATATAGTAGACAAAATAAAAGGAAATATCATGATTAGAGCTCTCCAGACATGAAATAACACCCCTATAATCACCTTTACTCTTGTACTACCCAATATAGTAGACAAAATAAGAGGAAATATCATGATTAGAGCTCCACCCTGGGAATCCCATCATATATTCATTCGGATTGGCACTTTTCTTTGGGAATGAGGTGTATACAAAGGTTACATTTTTCCGTTTGAGCAAATAACCGGAATGGAATTGGAATATTTGTGTCCATGTAAACGTGGCTAATGATTAAAAGGTGGTCGATTGCTTTATTGAACCAAACCAGTTAAACTATGCCAAAAGAATACCAGCAAGGGGTCGTTTAACTTGGTTCCACCCAACACTGACTATATGAAGTACTATAATATAATCCTCTGTGATACACTTTGACCTTATTGATAATGTCAGACAGCTTGAAGAGGCTTGTGAACTTTACCCAGCGGTAGTCCATATGCGACCTTAGTGTAAGCCCTGGGACCTCGACATGCTGCTTCAGGGGGCAGAGCGGGCGACAGGGTGGAGCTGGATGGCGCTTATTTGACTCTAACGGTGTCGGGATAGGCTAATGCTCGCCTGCAGCTGGTAAAAAAAAAAAAAAAAAAAAAGTTGTGGAGTGTTTGTGACTGGGCGGCATCAGGTTTTCCAAAAAAAAAAAGAATAAAGAAAATCAATAAAGAAAATCAATCAATCAGTAATAAATAAATATAATAATAATAATAAAACGGCAAATAATAAAAACTTAAGAAACCACATATAGTTGGTGGGTAGACAAATTATTTTTTTCAGATCAAAATTAAAGCATTATTAGAGCCCTGTAGACATGACAAAACACGACTATAGTCACATTTATACTCTTTTTATTTACAACATATTGCGCAACTGCAGGGTCTTGAGACACATGCTAACTCGCAAACTAGAGAGCTAGCGACCTAAACGGTAGCCTTCAAGTTATTTCCTTTCAACTTAAATAGCCAAAAACTTACCACTTCCACACGGATAGGGAGGATAACTATTAACAGTTATTTAACCTTTAACATGAACATTAATCAAACGTAATATTTTTTTCTGGGTACATGATACCATACAGCATCCGTATCAAACTTGTGCGGGCCGCGCTAACATTAAACTTTCATATCAAGGCGGGGGCCTCAAACTAGTGTCCTTGTTATTTACAACATATTGCGCAACTGCAGCGTCTTGAGACACATGCTAACTCGTAAACTAGAGCGCTAACGATACTTAACGGTATCCTTCAAGTTATTTCTTTTCAACTTAAATAGCCAAAAAAGTACCACTTCCACACGGATAGGGAGGATAACTATTAACAGTTATTTAACCTTTAACATGAACATTAATCAAACGTAATAATTTTTTCTGGGTACATGATACCATACAGCATCCATATCAAACTTGCGCGGGGCCGCGCTAACATTAAACTTTCATATCAAGGCGGGGGCCTCAAACTAGTGTCCTGCGCGCCACATTTGACACGCGGGGCGCGTGTTTGAGACCCCTGCTTTAGCGTGAACTGTCCTCAGGGAAGACGTTTGTTAGGTAAGAACATATTTGCAGCTGGCAAAAAAAAAAACAAAAAAAAAAAGTCGTGGAGTGTTTGTGAAAAATGAATTTTTCGAAGTGGCTTCTTTTGCTTCCACACCCCCCCCCCCTCCTTCTTACTTCACACACATCCCAGTTCGGAAGGCCTCGTGGTATTTGGACCCTCATCGTGCCACTTCTAAAGAAAAAGTCAACTCCTTTGAAGTGTTTTGCGACATGACAGGTTTCTCTCTTTTCTTATTCATTTCAATGTTCCCCACCCACTTTCCCTCTCTCTGCTTCTCCAATCTCGCCGTCTAATTATCGCTAACCAGGCGACTGATTAGAAACCCGACCTAGTTTTTTTTTTTTTTTGCTGAAGGAGGAGAAAGGGTTAATCCCAGAGCTGGTGACTGTCATTGGTCGCTCCCCTCCTTTTTCTCCTCTTTTCCGTTCTGCTCTTCTTTCTTTCCCTGGAAGTTTGCTAATGAGGTCCCGTCAGAGCTGAGGAGAGGTGTTAATTTGGCCTCGTGAAGAAGGAAGGAGATTAAGGACAGTGAAGAGCTGAGTTTACGGCTTAAAATACACCGCTGTCCTTATTAATCCGCAGGGCCCTGAGAGACCTGCGTTTTTTTGGATTTATAATGAACGCTGTCTTATAATGAAGGTAATTTTAATAAAAATTCACGAGGTAGAAGAGTACATGGTGCATGTCTCCGCACCTTTGAGGGGCTGTGGGATTATGACTGTTATTTCTGGACCCCTGCCGGACCCCTTCAATGTTCACGCAACTTTCATACTTTCATACACTCGATCGGTTTACAGAGAACTGTTTGGTCCGAGAACGAGTCGGCTTCTCATGTCATTTACACGCTTCTCTCACTTTAGCGCAGGGGTCTCAAAGTCAATTTACTTGGGGGCCACTGGAGCTAGGGTCTGGGCGAGACTGGGCCGCATCAGGTTTTCCCAAAAAAAAACGCATTTATTAAAAACAGAAAAATGAATAAACTTTGCTTTGGTTTCGATTTTCTACAATAAAAGCTCTGATAAAACATTCCACTGTTCTCAAATATCTTACTTTTTATTTTTCTGCACAAAATAAGATGAAAAATAAATCAAGAATAAAGAAAATCAATCAATCAGTAATAAATAAATATAATAATAATAATAATAATAATAATAATAAAACAGCAAATAATAAAAACTTAAGAAACCACATATAGTTGGTGGGTAGACAAATTATTTTTTTCAGATTAAAATGAACAAAGCATTATTAGAGCCCTGTAGACATGACAAAACACGACTATAGTCACATTTATACTCTTTTTATTTACAACATATTGCGCAACTGCAGGGTCTTGAGACACATGCTAACTCGCAAACTAGACAGCTAGCGACCTAAATGGTAGCCTTCAAGTTATTTCCTTTAAACTTAAATAGCCAAAAACGTACCACTTCCACACGGATAGGGAGGATAACTATTAACGGTTATTTAACCTTTAACATGAACATTAATCAAACATAATAATTTTTTCTGTAAAGCAGCTACACACAATAACCCGCACAGAAAACCGTTCAGATCTTCCAGAATCTGCACCTATTCCAGCTGTATTTCCTTTGATTTGTGCTTCCTGCCAAAACGGTCTGTTTTAATTTAACTTAATTTTTAATTTAACAACCATTCCCACTCACATTCATACCTATGGACAATTTGGAGTCGCTAATTAACCTAGCATGTTTTTGGAATGTGGGAGGAAACCGCAGTACCCGGAGAAAACCCACTACAACATGCAAACTCCACACAGAGATGACCGAGGGTGGAATTGAACCCTGGTCTCCTAGCTGTGAGGTCTACGCGCTAACCACCTGACCGCCGTTCAGCCAATATTCTTCAATAAAAGCAAAACTATAATATGTGTTTGTTATTTTGGGGTAATTATTTGCATTATTTATTATCTGAGAAATTTATTTTGTTTTTGTACGCTTTGGTTTTTCTGGTAAACGGGATTCATGCAGCTGTGTTCGCCAACAATATTCTTCAATATAACTAAAACTATATTATGTGTTTGTTATTTTGGGGTAATTATTTGCATTATTTATTATTGGAGAAATTAATTTTTGTGCGCTTTGGTTTTTCTGGTAAACGGGATTCATGCAGCTGTGTTCGCCAACAATATTCTTTAATAAAGGTAAACTATATTATGTGTTTGTTATTTTGGGGTAATTATTTGCATTATTTATTATCGGAGAAATTTATTTTGTTTTTTTACGCTTTGGTTTTTCTGGTAAATGGGATTCATGCAGCTGTGTTTGCCAACAATATTCTTTAATAAAGGTAAATTATAATATGTGTTTGTTATTTTGGGGTAATTATTTGAATTATTTATTATCGGAGAAATTTATTTTGTTTTTGTACGCTTTGGTTTTTCTGGTAAATGGGATTCATGCAGCTGTGTTCGCCAACAATATTCTTCAATAAAGGTAAAACTATAATATGTGTTTGTTATTTTGGGGTAATTATTTGCATTATTTATTATCGGAGAAATTTATTATTTTTTACGCTTTGGTTTTTCTGGTAAATGGGATTCATGCAGCTGTGTTCGTCAACAATATTCTTCAATATAACTAAAACTATATTATGTGTTTGTTATTTTGGGGTAATTATTTGCATTATTTATTATCTGAGAAATTTATTTTGTTTTTTTACGCTTTGGTTTTTCTGGTAAACGGGATTCAGGCAGCTGTGTTCGCCAACAATATTCTTCAATATAACTAAGACTTTATTATGTGTTTGTTATTTTGGGGTAATTATTTGCATTATTTATTATCGGAGAAATGTATTTAGTTTTCGTACGCTTTGATTTTCGACTGACCTTATGGAACAGATTACTGAATTCTATTTTTTCTCTTCATTTCTTTTGGTACAGTCATAAAAAAGGAAAACAGCCGTACACGGACCACTAATTACGGAACCTTGCTTTACAATGAGGAGTAATGTGGAGCTCACACTGAGAGTTGGTGCAGATGGAGATTCTGATGAATAGTTTGCAACATGCAATTAGCAGGTCTGTCGGTTACATACCATTAACCCCTCAAGCTCAGGCATTATTATTAGCCCTCATTATCTACCAGCAAGGTACGGTGGGATGAACGCACATCAAAAACATCAAAGCGCTTTTAAAGCGTTGCTACCTGGGGGCCGTTGGACACCTGTTTATGAGTCTAACTGTGCCATTTCTTCCCCCGGGGGTTAGGAGTGATGATGTGAGGGGACCATGTTTTTATGCATTTTGTTGTTGCTTGTTTTTTCCATGAGCGCGCCTTTGCAACTTCTCTCGTCGAGTTTGTCGAGTAGAAAAGAGGACAGCGTTCTCTCTTTTACAGATTTTGTGAGACTATGATATGGAAATTAGGAACTTCCCGTTATTAATTGCCTGCTTGATGTTTAGCACGGAGATGGACTAAACAATCAATTACTTCATTCATTGATTTTTAATATTTGTGTTACGGGTCTTTTGAAGTTTGAATAACCTTGTTTCGTCTTATTAGGTACTACGGCTCTTTCGGTGTTTTTAATGTTTCCGTTCACAATGCCTGCCTGAGAAAGGACTTCTTCTAGAGCAGGGGTCGGCAACCTTTCATATCAAAAGACCAATTTTACCCGCATCTTCACTAAAGGAAAAGAGACTGGAGCCGCAAAACATAAGATTCATTCATTTTCTACGGCTTATCCTCACGAGTGTCTTTGGGCGAGCCAGCCAATCACAGGGCACATATAGACAAACAAGCATTCACACTCACATTCGTACCTATGGACAATTTGGAGGTGATTATAGGGGTGTTATTTCATGTCTAGAGAGCTCTAATCATGATATTTCCTCTTATTTTGTCTACTATATTGGGTAGTACATGTGTAAAGGTGGTTATAGGGGTGTTATTTCATGTCTAGAGAGCTCTAATCATGATATTTCCTCTTATTTTGTCTACTATCTTGGGTAGTACAAGTGTAATGATGATTATAGGGGTGTTATTTCATGTCTAGAGAGCTCTAATCATGATATTTCCTCTTATTTTGTCTACTATATTGGGTAGTACAAGTGTAATGATGATTATAGGGGTGTTATTTCATGTCTAGAGAGCTCTAATCATGATATTTTCTCTTATTTTGTCTACTATATTGGGTAGTACAAGTGTAAAGGTGGTTATAGGGGTGTTATTTTGTGTCTAGAGAGCTCAAATCATGATATTTCCTCTTATTTTGTCTACTATATTGGGTAGTACAAGTGTAAAGGTGATTATAGTGGTGTTATTTCATGTTTAGAGAGCTCTAATCATGATATCTCCTCTTATTTTGTCTACTATATTGGGTAGTACAAGTGTAAAGGTGGTTATAGGGGTGTTATTTCATGTCTAGAGAGCTCTAATCATGATATTTCCTCTTATTTTGTCTACTATATTGGGTAATACAAGTGTAAAGGTGGTTATAGGGGTGTTATTTCATGTCTAGAGAGCTCTAATCATGATGTTTCCTCTTATTTTGTCTACTATCTTGGGTAGTACAAGTGTAATGATGATTATGGGGTGTTATTTCATGTCTAGAGAGCTAACATTCATTCATTTTCTACGGCTTATCCTCACGAGTGTCTTTGGGCGAGCCAGCCAATCACAGGGCATATATAGACAAACAACCATTCACACTCACATTCATACCTATGGACAATTTGGAGTCTCTAATTAACCTAGCATGTTTTTGGAATGTGGGAGGAAACCGGAGTACCCGGAGAAAACCCACGCACACACGGGGAAAACATGCAAACTCCACACAGAGATGGCCGAGGGTGGAATTGAACTCGGGTCTCCTAGCTGTGAGGCCTGCGTGCTAACCACTCATTTGCCGTGCAGCCTGCAAAACACAACAATATATTCTAAACCAGTGGTCTCAAACTCCACTGGAGCTAGGGTCTGGGCAAGGCTTTTTTTTTCAGGTTTTCCAAAAAAAAAACAACATTTGTTCACTTCCTGCTTTCCATAATACAGTTTAAGGTTTTTTTTTTCTTGTTTATTTTTTGTCCAAAGTAGGAGGTGATATGAGCATCCACTGACATAATGGGTACCATAGTAAGTGTCAATATAGTGATATATATATATATATATAGCACATCATGACTAGAATTTTGTATTATCGAGTTAAACGAGGCCAAAGTTTAAGTTAATGACGTTTTCGCATTTGGAAGTGAGCCCTGAAAGAAGTTTGGGATGGCTCTGAATGCTGAGTTTCATAGAGCGGAGAAGGCATGCCCAGTGTGAGCCATGGGTGGAATAAAATTAAAACGGATTGTTTTGGAAATCCAAAGAAATACAGCTGGAATAGGTGATTCTGGAAGATCTAGAAAGCTTTTTGTGCGGGTTATTGTGTGTAACTGCTCTACAGAGGTCCAAAACAAATACAAAGGGCTTAAAATGAGCATAATAGGTCCCCCCTCTATGACACAGTTCGAGTTGAGAGTGAGGTCTTGTGTCCCGGGGTCTTGTTCCGAGCGTCTGCATTAAAGAGTCGCGGTACCAGATTGTCACGGTGAAGAAAGAACTGAGCCGTAAGGCAAAGCTCTCAATTTTCCGGTTGAGCTACGTTACCATTCTCACCCGTGAGCTTTGGGTCATGACTGAAAAAACGAGGTCTAAGTGGTCGAATGACTTTCTCCTCCGTAGGGTGGCCGGTTTCACCCTTGGAGATCCGCAATGAGCTCAGAGTCGAGCCACTGCTCTTTGACATCGAGGTGAGGTAGCTCAGGCATCTAGTCCGGATTTATCATGGACACCTACGTGGTGAGGTGGTCTGGGCATGCCCAGCCGGGAGGCTGAATAGGCGAAATGAACATAAGCCAGTCCAACAAGCAAGTTACCAGTAAGCAAGTTCTCCAAGCTTCCGATCTCATTTCATATCAGTAGCCACGTTTACATGAGTTTTTCTCTTTCCAAATGGAATCTTTCCGAAAGCAATGGTATACATGGAAAGGAATATTCCAACGGCGTGTCTACATGCGCCGCTATAATCAACCAGAATAGTCAATGGGGCATGCCCAGTAAAGCATAAACACCAACATCACGTGATACCGACTTCCTGGACTTTTTCTTTCACTTGTTGGACTAACTCCGTATTGCCAGTTTTTCCTTCGTCCGGTCTTGGAATTTAGTTTGAATCAAAAACAAACTTTCCTTAGCAGTCCAGTGCCGATTGCTCGCCTCCATTTTATTTAAAATCGAAAACGGAGTTTGGGATTTTTAGGATATTAAATTTGAAGACATGGCTTGCATGTCGTGCATGTGTGGGTTTTCCCACATTCCAAAAACATGCTAGGTTAATTGTCGACTCCAAATTGTCCGTAGGTATGAATGTGAGTGTGAATGGTTGTTAAATTAAAAATTAAGTTAAATTAAAACTGACCGTTTTGGCAGGAAAGCACAAATCAAAGGAAATACAGCTGGAATAGGTGCAGATTCTGGAAGATCTGAACGGTTTTCGGAGTTTGCATGTTCTCCCCGTGCATGCGTGGGTTTTCTCCGGGTACTCCGGTTTCCTCCCACATTCCAAAAACATGCTAGGTTAATTAGCCACTCCAAATTGTCCATAGGTATGAATGTGAGTGTGAATGGTTGTTTGTTTATATGTGCCCTGTGATTGGCTGGCGCCCAGTGCCCCCTCTCGCGACCCTCGTGAAGAGAAGTGGTAGAAAATGAAAGAATGAATGAAAAATTAAAAATGCAGACTGGATTTTAAAAAGTATAACGAAGTCGACTGGTTATAGCAGGATTAAGGATCGAACCAGCAACCATCCGGTTGGGATGGTTCGAACCAGCAACCATCCAGTTGGGATGGATTGAACCAGCAACCATCCGGTTGGGATGAATCGAACCAGCAACCATCTGGTTGGGATGGTTCGAACCAGCAACCATCCGGTTGGGATGGCTGGGATGGATCGAACCAGCAACCATCCGGTTGGGATGGATTCGGTTAGCGCGCAGACCTCACAGCTAGGAGACCAGGGTTCAATTCCACCCTCGGCCATCTCTGTGTGGGTTTGCATGTTCTCCCCGTGCATGCGTGGGTTTTCCGGTTTCCTCCCACATTCCAAAAACATGCTAGGTTAATTAGCGACTCCAAATTGTCCATAGGTATGAATGTGAGTGTGAATGGTTGTTTGTTTATATGTGCCCTGTGATTGGCTGGCGACCAGTGCCCCCTCTCGCGACCCTCGTGAAGAGAAGTGGTAAAAAATGAATGAATGAATGAAAAATTTAAAATGCAGACTGGATTTTAAAAAGTATAACGAAGTCGACTGGTTATAGCAGGATTAAGGATCGAACCAGCAACCATCCGGTTGGGATGAATCGAACCAGGAACCATCCGGTTGGGATGGTTCAAACCAGCAACCATCCGGTTGGGATGGCTGGGATGGATCGAACCAGCAACCATCCAGTTGGGATCGTTGGGATGGATCGAACCAGCAACCATCCGGTTGGGATGGATCAAACCAGCAACCATCCGGTTGGGATGGATCAAACCAGCAACCATCCGGTTGGGATGGATCAAACCAGCAACCATCCGGTTGGGATGGTTCGAACCAGCAACCATCCGGTTGGGATGGTTCGAACCAGCAACCATCCGGTTGGGATGGTTCGAACCAGCAACCATCCGGTTGGGATGGTTCGAACCAGCAACCATCCGGTTGGGATGGTTCGAACCAGCAACCATCCGGTTGGGATGGCTGGGATGGATCGAACCAGCAACCATCCGGTTGGGATGGATCGAACCAGCAACCATCCGGTTGGGATGGATCGAACCAGCAACCATCCGGTTGGGATGGATTCGGTTTGCGCGCAGACCTCACAGCTAGGAGACCAGGGTTCAATTCCACCTTCGGCCTTCTCTGTGTGGAGTTTGCATGTTCTCCCCGTGCATGCGTGGGTTTTCTCCGGGTTTCCTCCCACATTCCAAAAACATGCTAGGTTAATTAGCCACTCCAAATTGTCCATAGGTATGAATGTGAGTGTGAATGGTTGTTTGTTTATATGTGCCCTGTGATTGGCTGGCGACCAGTCCAGGGTTTACCCCGCCTCTCGCGTAAAGACAGCTGGGATATGCTATTTAAGTTGCGCTTAAATATACAGTCAGTCAGTCGCCAAGCACTTTTTCCGTACCCAGGTCACCCGGGACAAGCTATAGCTTCCCAATGACCCTGACCAGGATAAGCGCTATAGAAAAATGGATATATGATGTATGATTCCTGTTATGTAGAGTGCAGATTATTGACCTGACCCGGAAAGAAAAGCGATTTCGAGAACTTGTCTTCACTGCATTTGCCCTGACCTTTTCCCCCGCCGTGCGGCAGCGAGCTAGACAAACGCTGTGTTTGATCATTCATTGAGAGACGAACACTTCTTCTTCTTCCTTTTTGATTAATTCCTGGAGGAAATGATACTTTCTCTTGAATGTATGAATATGTTATGAATAGCGGAATGAATCTAAGGGTAAAGGAATGATAATTAATTACAGCGCTATGATAAAAGGCTGTGGGTGTTATGACGCAAGCTTCCTCAGTGTCATTATGAGAGGCTCCGTAATTACCTTTCTGCACGAGCCAGCGCTCCTGGCGGTGCTGGCGGTTGAGAGTGCCGCTCACTGAGTGAGTCCAACGGTCATAAAGCTTTTCCGTGCCTAATTGTCTGAGGGGGCTCTGTGGCACTTTCATAGATGAGGGACTGCACCGTTAGGTAAAAATGCTCGGCGATGCACCAGCTTTTTCCAGCTCAATGAAGACAGATCTTCATTATGGGCTAAACATTGCGGTTATTAGCTACAGATTGCTTTTAGTGGATGGCTAACTTGGGAAGCTGGGATTAGAATGAGCGAGCATCCAAATGCATTTCAAAGCAGTGTTTTCTCGGAATTTTCTTCTATTTTTATTGCTGTGTTTTTCACACACAATGCTCTTTTTGTGTTTTTATCCATGTCCTACCATATCTGTATATGATTTATACTGCCATGGTGTACTCTCGCTTTATGATTTACCAGTTCATACCGGGCTAAAACAGTGTAATTTGTGTCCGAATGAAATAAAAATAATGTGTAAATACCAGTGGCGGCCAGTTCATTTGGTACCATGGCCTTCACTGGGACTTAACTGGTCGGAACCTTTCTCAAAAACACCGTGAGGGTCAAATTGCGTACATTTTTGTGGACCAGCTAGCTGACCCTTTGAGAAAAATCTGAAAAATAGCCCCGAGCTAATGGTGTTTAAGTGACATGGGCCTGCACTACTGATTCTGAAGGCCCTGGGCAGATTATATAGACGTTGCAAAACACATATAGGCTGAAATCTGACACAAAAAAAATGTAACCCACACAAACACTACTTGAAACAGTGCAAGAGACACGCTACAAAATGACGATGTTTCATGGACCATGGCCTTCACTGGGACTTAACTGGTCGGAACCTTTCTCAAAAACACCGTGAGGGTCAAATTGCGTACGTTTTTGTGGACCAGCTAGCTGACCCTTTGAGAAAAATCTGAAAAATAGCCCGAAGCTAATGGTCTTTAAGTGACATGGGCCTGCACTACTGATTCTGAAGGCCCTAGGCAGATTTTATAGACGTTGCAAAACACATATAGGCTGAAATCTGACACAAAAAAAATGTAACCCACATACAAAAACGACTGGAAACAGTGCAGCCAAGAGACACGCTACAAAATGACGATGTTTCATGGACCATGGCCTTCACTGGGACTTAACTGGTCGGAACCTTTCTCAACAAACACTGTGAGGGTCAAATTGCGTACGTTTTTGTGGACCAGCTAGCTGACCCTTTGAGAAAAATCTGAAAAATAGCCCCTAGCTAATGGTGTTTAAATGACATGGGCCTGCACTGCTGATTCTGAAGGCCCTGAGCAGATTATATAGACGTTGCAAAACACATATAGGCTGAAATCTGACACAAAAATTTTTTAACCCACACACAAACACGACTGGAAACAGTGCAGCCAAGAGACACGCTACAAAATGACGATGTTTCATGGACCATGGCCTTCACTGGGGCTTAACTGGTCGGAACCTTTCACAAAAACACTGTGAGGGTCAAATTGCATACGTTCTTGTGGACCAGCGAGCTGACCCTTTGAGAAAAATCAAAAAAATAGCCCCGAGCTAATGGTGTTTAAGTGACATGGGCCTGCACTACTGATTCTGAAGGCCCTGAGCAGATTATATAGACGTTGCAAAACACATAGAGGCTGAAATTTGACACAAAATGACACGCTGCAAAATGACGATGATAGACTGTTGGGAATAAATTTATGCAATTTCATGTACCAAATACTAGAATTTAACTTGTAAATGAGGGCAGCATTTCTGGTGGTGTTTAGGCCAGCAGAGAAGGCTTTGCTGGCCCTGATTGCATACTGCTGATAAATTCTCAACCACACCGTCGGTCTCTCCTTTTGTCGTCGCTACCAGCGTCACCGCCGCCCTGAGCCCACGTTAGAGTGGACAGCACGCAGCATTTGAGCAAAACCGCAGCAAAAAGCCCCAAGATCGATTGCCTTAAACCCGGAAACCTTGCGTCACATACATTTTTGCAAACGTTCTCCATGTGTGACGTGGACATCGATAATGACATATCAATATCAGAACTTTAGACTCGAAAATCGATTCTCAAATAAAAATATTGATACTTTGATACTTCAGTCATTTGAGTATTGAGACCTTGTTGTTTCAAATAAATGATTCAGAAATTGAAGTTTATTTTGAGTGCGCCACAAGAACAAAATGGCACCGATTCGTCGGAATGACCCATCTAAAACCTGATACTTGACCATCTGTCAGACCGAATGAGCAGCAAGACACCAGGTTGTCCTATCCATTACGTATTCCCAGCATGTCCAGGCCTCCAGCCTATTGTGGCTAACATAATGGTCTCCGGGGGCCATGAAAACCGTCGTCTTCTGTGCTCCTGGTTTATCACTAGTGCCCTCTTCAAAGTGAGAACTATGGCGAGGAAGCGAGTGAGAGAAAGAAACAGAACAGAGAAGAGTAATTGGACTTTAGATAATACCTTCCTTGAGTCTTTTACATCTTCTCCAGAGGGCGAATGTCTTCATCTGTTATTAACTTGTGCTGAAAGCAACTTTTACTGTTCCTGCAAAGTTAATGCTTCTTTCAGTTTCGTTTATTTAGTTGGTTCTTGTTACTCAAATACAAACACGCTTCATTAATAATGCTTACCGAGGCTCTACTGCAGGGGTCTCAAACTCAATTTAACTGGGGGGCCACTGGAGCTAGGGTCTGGGCCGCATCAGGTTTTCCAAAAAAAAAACAAAAAAAACCCCATTTATTAAAAACAGAAAAATATACAAACTTTTTCAGTGCTTTGGTTCCGATTTTCAAAAATAAAAGCTCTGATAAAACATTCCACTCTTCTCAAGTATCTTAATTTTTATTTTTCTGCACAAAATAAGATGAAAAATAAATAAACAAATCAAGAATAAAGAAAATCAATCAATCAGTAATAAATAAATATAATAATAATAATAATAATAAAACGGCAAATAATAAAAACTTAAGAAACCACATATAGTTGGTGGGTAGACAAATTATTTTTTTCAGATTAAAATGAACAAAGCATTATTAGAGCCCTGTAGACATGACAAAACACGACTATAGTCACATTTATACTCTTTTTATTTACAACATATTGCGCAACTGCAGGGTCTTGAGACACATGCTAACTCGCAAACTAGAGAGCTAGCGACCTCAACGGTAGCCTTCAAGTTATTTCCTTTAAACTTAAATAGCCCAAAACTTACCACTTCCACACGGATAGGGAGGATAACTATTAACAGTTATTTAACCTTTAACATGAACATTAATCAAACGTAATAATTTTTTCTGGGTACATGATACCATACAGCATCCATAAAACTAGTGTCCTGCGGGCCACATTTGGCCCGCGGGCCGCGTGTTTGAGACCCCTGCTCTACTGTATATAAAAAAAAAACTACTCCGCTACTTCATGAGATGAGGAAATGAGATGACGACAGATATTTTTGTGTGATGCATGTGACAGGCTACACCGCAACTATAATATGTGTTTGTTATTTGGGGGTAATTATTTGCATTATTTATTATCGGAGAAATTTATTTTTTTTTTGTACGCTTTGGTTTTTCTGGTAAACGGGGTTCATGCAGCTGTGTTTGCCAACAATATTCTTCCATAAAGGTAAAACTATAATATGTGTTTGTTATTTTGGGGTAATTATTTGCATTATTTATTATCGGAGAAATGTATTTTGTTTTCGACTGACCTTATGGAACTGATTACTGAATTCTATTTTTCTCTTCATTTGTTTTGGTACGGTCTGTCGGCGTGACAGGCTGCACGGTGGTCGAGTGGTTAGCGCGCAGACCTCACAGCTAGTAGACAAGGGTTCAATTCCACCCTCGGCCATTTGGTGTGGAATTTGCATGTTCTACCCACTAGGTTAATTAGCAACTCCAAATTGTCCATAGGTATGAATGTGAGTGTGAATGGTTGTTTGTCTGTATGTGCTGTGTGATTGGCCGGCTCGCCCGAAAACAGCTGGGATAGGCTCCAGCACCCCCCGCGGTAGAAAATGAATGAATGCATGTGACAGACTGATGCCAGTGATGATATTTTTCATCTCCAGATTGGACCTGAGTAGTGCTTTATATTGTCTGACTGCCCTTTATGTTTCGCCTGTGGTGACTGATGACTGTTGTGGTTCTGCTGGGGGGGGGGGGGGGTTTGGACTGAGACACCTCAACCTTCCCATCAGCTTCCCATATCATGCCTTGTCCTCTGCTGGGCTATAATCCGTCGGTGTGTGCTTTGCTGTGTTTGTTTTTCCGGCCTGACTGATGCCCTGTCGGAGCATCCCAGTTTGGTATATTCATCATCATGGATGCATGTTTAGAGCCAGGGATGCACACCAGGTAGGGGGGGGGGTTATTATAAATAGGCATTTGCCTCTCTAGCCATGTGGAATTGATGAGTTTCAACACATTCTGCTCCGCAGTGCCAGTTTTAATTTCGACCGTCCTGACAGCGCAAACCTCAGAGCCCGGAGACGTCACGCCTGACTGCAACTGCTGTGCAAATGTTAGCCGTGTTTGAGGACGCACGCACGCACGCACGCACCGCTCCTATTGGTTGTCTGACTTGCTTTGCATCTGCTTCTCTAAAATCCATGTCACCTTAAGAGACATGTAATCACGCTCCCCTCTTGACCTCTCACCAAACACCTGCATGAGACAGTAACTCATCTCAGAGGCCTTTCCCATCTCCTTCAGACGTGGTCGCCTGCAGCGGAACCCTGCTGTGTGTGCATGCGTTCAAATTTCCCTGCAATGTGTAGCCGAGTGAAATTGTTGATTTACAATACTGTCGTTTTGATCAAAACCTGCATTATTTTCAGTTCCGCGTGCTGTTTACAAGGGGGACTCTTTATAGCAACGCACACAAGAATAGCTGAGTTCAGGGAATGCTGCTAATAGTATTCCCTCCTCGCCATTGTTCTACGGAAATAAATGTGCAGATTCTGACTTGGTGTTCTTCAACCCTGATGCCATTATCAGTCTGCAACAAATGCCTAAATTCTTTTTTTTATATAATTTTTATAATTTTTTATAATTTTTAAAATTTTTTTAAATCTTTTAATTTTTTAATTTTTCAAATTTTTAATTTTTTACATTTTTTTTTCATTTTTTAAATTTTTTACAACTGCCTTTATTCCTCTCATCATCTCTGCCCAGCACTTCAAATGCACTTCTGCCACCTAGTGGCCGTTTTTATGGCATTAAGATTGCTCTCAAGCCTAATCCTTTGGTGAGGAGTTGCATCATCGCTTTTATCTCACACAAAAGATCTACAAATACGTTGTTGGGCGTTCCTGTTAATAAAAACGTATGGCTGGGCGATATGGACCAAAACTCATATCCCGATATTTTTAGGTAGAATATCAATATACGATTTTTTTTGATAAACTCAATTTAGAAAAATAGCCACTGAACTAAAATTAATATATTCTCATTTTTTTAAATAAATATAATATATATATATATACACTCTTCAATCTTCAGTGCAGTTGTGCTGCAGTCACGGTAGTTTCTGCAGCCGGGTTAGCACCGTTAGCGCTTCCATCTCACGTTCCCCATGACGTCAGACTGTAAACGTCTCTGAACACTTTTATACAAATATTTAAGCACTGATATACTCAAATGTTTGAGTTTATGAACTCAAAATAATACAATACAATACAATACACCTTGCAATGCACCTTATCTCAGTGTGCCCTGCGTCACTCGCTTCTGACGTTTTGTTCCATCGCAGCTGACTTCTGGTTCCTGTTTTTGTATTTGAAAGTTTCTAACAAGGGCAGTTTGTTTTATCACAAGTACAATTTTTCCGTACATTTTTTGACATCACAGAGAAAATGCGCATGTTTTTATGATAACATTGATGTTGAGAATTACATGGTTGTTAAAGGGTGATTGATGGATGTTATTGTGTTGCGTTGTTGCGTTAGTGTTTTAACGTCAGCAATAAACTTCTGTGCGTTACTTCCAAGACATTACTTGCACATGGTCACCTTCAAGCGGTTGTTGTCGGCGACTCTACATTCATTTAGCGCTGAAATGAGGCGCCCGATAGGTCAGCTTACGACCGTTTACGTCAATACGGAGTTTCCCCGAGACATCCCTACTCACTAGCAGTTTTCTCATTCAGCTTCTGGCAAGAGCACAGTCAAATTAGCCGCTAATAATGTGTGAAACCGGTGGGCTCGGCCCTGGAGGACACATGCCAGGACATCAGCGCTATTAAAACGTGAAGAAGAGACAGTAGAAGAAGACATGCACCGGCTAGTTCTTCAGTATGACTGTCAGATTTCGACTGAGAATAGTTTTAGTGCTCCAGTGAACATGCACGCTTAGCCCCCCCCTGGATCAGACCAGGAACACCGGGATGTAAGCTTTGTGTCAGGAATACGAAGGGATTTCATTCCCTCTCTTCATCATTTCAGCAAAAACCCGGGAATACTAGTTTGTAATTCACATTAATCTTAGCTGTGAAGTTTTTATTGCGGTAAAATCTAAACATTCTAATTAAATCTAACTTTCTGAAGCAAAGCTTTTGTTAAAAAAAAAAAAAAAAAAAAACACACACACACAAAAAATAAAAAAAAACAAAGCACCTGGAATTTTAATTTAGACTTCAAAAGAATGACTTTAAAGCAAATCTATTGTCTTTTATTGAGACTTGCAATTTTCTTTTCTCTGCCGTGCTGCACGATGTAGTTATGATTGATCTGGTAATTAAAAATATGCAACGGGTGAAAATATTAACCGCTCCCCTTTTTCTTTTTGCAAGTTCTCTTTTTGTTTTAGAAAAAGACTCTACACCCCTACCCACTCCCCACTCCCCCCCCGCCCTCAATCTCTTTCTTTTCCAGCACAGATAATTGAACTGTGCACGCCTGTTTTTTTTGCACAGTACTCATCGTCCATTTCTCCATTTCTTTATTTTCATCTTTCGTGTGCAGGATCGATGAATTGATAAAAATGATGGAGCCTATCTTAAATAATGCAACGAGCAAAGTTACTAACTTTGCTCCTGGCTAAGTCTTTGAACTTTTTGTTTTTTCAAATTGTATTTATTACCCCAGTGAAGGTAGGTCTTGCATTTTATATGGTAGTGTAAATCATTTGTCGGATTTTTGCTGTTGCCATGCAAAAAAAAAAAAAAAAACATGCGACTTTGCCCCTCTGCGAGCGTATGCTATATAGCAGGGGTCGGGAACCTTTTTGGCGAAGAGAGCCATGAAGGCCAGATATTTTAAAATGTGTATCTGTGAGAGCCATATACATTTTTTTAAACATTGAATGCAATAAAAATATGTGCATTTTTATGTAAGACCAACAGTTTTAGATATAATGGTCTCTAATTACGTAGACCAGGCACACTACCCCACGCCAATGGGGTGTGGCCAGCACACTTTTGTGAGCAGCGCAGTGTCTAATAATAAATCAAATACTTGTTGCCATTAATACAACTTCTGCTGCTGAATAGTTTTGCACCGTACTCCGTCGACGTATTTCATTCTTTTGGCCATCTTCGTCAGAAGGCTTGGTTCTGCAGCTTTAGCTATTTGACTAAAGGAGAAAAGTTTACATTTACATGTTTTTTTTGACATCTCAATGACCGAGGTAGACTACCGCATTACCCAGTAATAATCAAGTTTTGGTGTTTGACCTGGAAAATATCATCAGGAAAGATAGATATGGTTGGCCGTATTGCAGCAGAATATAGATGAACGAATTAAAATGCATAAGAAAGTTGTTGATTTTGAATATTATTTTTTTCTGTGATGGTTTACTTTAAAATGTTAGCAAAAATACTTTTTTATTGTGGTAAGAAATGCTTGAGAGCCAGATACAGTCATCAAAAGAGCCCTACCTGGCTCCCGAGCCA
Source organism: Doryrhamphus excisus (assembly GCF_037039965.1). Classification (NCBI taxonomy): domain Eukaryota; kingdom Metazoa; phylum Chordata; class Actinopteri; order Syngnathiformes; family Syngnathidae; genus Doryrhamphus; species Doryrhamphus excisus. The sequence continues at coordinate 23,610,135 of NC_136359.1, forward strand.
TAGGTTCCCTACCTCTGCTATATAGGGATGCTACTTGTCAAGGCTAATATCGTAAATAATAAAGTGTGAATTTAAAGAAAGACAGCATAAAGTAGGCCAATTATTACCTAGGGAACATTTGGCTTGAAGAGATAGCAGCTCCAAATGTCACATGCAGGAACATTAGGCCTGATTGTTTATAATTTGACCTGACAGTTTGGGTCTCTTTAATATGGGATTAACTACAATTCTAATTAACATGTGGCTCCTTTTTAAAACAAGGAGCTGCAAAAAAAAAAAAAAAAAAAAAGCCACTCGGAATACTCACCTTCTCCAAATCAAAGACATCTGCTTGTTGTTTTACACTGGGAATACCTAAATCCTAAACCACGTCTTTCATATTTGAACCCACGGATCAGAGTATGCTTTACTTTTTTTCCCACCCGATAAGCTCTCTTGATTTATCAGAGACATAATATGACCGTGGTGACCTCCGAGCCTTAAACACATCTTCAATTAAAGCAGTAACTTTACATCGGTGCTGGCTCAAGTCCCCTTTAATTGGGTCTCACTGGATTTGACCACAGGGCTCTAACTCTTAATCTGAAGGGTCCGTTTTGAACGGGACTCGTGGTCTAGTGTTTATATTACAGTTGTCAACTACAACGATCAAAAGTTCAACCTTGCTTAGTTCTTCCGACCTGGTTAGTCTGTTAATCGGTGGGAACCGCTTAAGTCGATCCCGATTATGTCACAACATGTCTATGTTGACCCACTCATCAAGTCCTGGTCCAATGGTCATTCATTCATTCATTTTCTACATCCTGGACTGGTGGCCAGCCAATCACAGGGCGCATATAAGCAAACAACCATTCACACTCACATTCATACCTGTGGACAATTTGGAGTCGCTAATTAACCTAGCATGTTTTTGGAATGTGGGAGGAAACCCGGAGAAAACCAACGCATGAACGGGGAGAACATGCAAACTTCACACAGAGACGGGCGAGGGTGGGACCGAACCCGGGTCCACCGAACCACCGTGCAGCCCTGGTCCAATGTGTTTGTCTTATTAGTAAAAAGTTCCTGCTTGTGTTGACATCAAATTTCCCAAAAGGGTCATTTATGGAAAAAATCGTCCCGGTTTTACTGCATTTGTCAGTCAATATATTAACATCATGATGTGTATGTGAATGGATAGACATTTACATCATATGTAGTGTATGTGAATGGACACTAATGTTTACGTGTATAATGTGTGTATGTGAATGGACAGACACGTTTATATCACGTGCGTACGTGAATGGACAGACATATTTATATCCCGTGCGTACGTGAATGGACAGACATGTTTATATTACATGTGTATGTGAATGGACAGACAGATGGTGACATTTTGTGTCTCTGTGAAAGGACAGACACGTTTATATCACGTGCGTACGTGAATGGACAGACATGTTTATATCACGTGTGTATGTGAATGGACAGACAGATGGTGACATTTTGTGTTTCTGTGAAAGGACAGACACATTTATATCATGTGCGTATTTGAATGGACAGACATGTTTATATTACGTGTGTATGTGAATGGACAGACAGATGGTGACATTTTCTGTTTCTGTGAAAGGACAGACACATGTATATCATGTGCGTATTTGAATGGACAGACATGTTTATATTACGTGTGTATGTGAATGGACAGACAGATGGTGACATTTTGTGTCTCTGTGAAAGGACAGACATTTATATCACGTGCGTACGTGAATGGACAGACATGTTTATATTACGTGTGTATGTGAATGGACAGACAGATGGTGACATTTTGTGTCTCTGTGAAAGGACAGACACGTTTATATCACGTGCGTATGTGAATGGACAGACATGTATATATTACGTGTGTATGTGAATGGACAGACAAATGGTGACATTTTGTGTCTATGTGAATGGACAGACACATTTATATCACGTGCGTATGTGAATGGACAGACGTGTTTATATTACGTGTGTATGTGAATGGATAGACATGTTTACATTGTGTGTGTATGTGAATGGATAGGCATGTTTACATTATGTGTGTATGTGAATGGATAGACATGTTTACATTGTGTGTGTATGTGAATGGATAGACATGTGTATGTGAATGGATAGACATGTTTACATTGTGTGTGTATGTGAATGGATAGACATGTGTATGTGAATGGATAGACATGTTTACATTGTGTGTGTATGTGAATGGATAGGCATGTTTACATTGTGTGTGTATGTGAATGGATAGGCATGTTTACACTGTGTGTGTATGTGAATGGATAGGCATGTTTACATTGTGTGCGTATGTGAATGGATAGATATGTTTACATCATGCGTGTATGTGAATGGATAGACATGTTTACATCATATGTGCTACTACTACTTATATTTGAAGGGGACCAACTCTGCTCATTTTTCAACTCTTTGTATTGAGTTGTGGTCTCCTATAGAGCAGCTACACACAATAACCCACACAGAAAACCGTTCAGATCTTCCAGAATCTGCACCTATTCCAGCTGTATTTCCTTTCATTTGTTCTTCCGGCTAAAACAGCCTGTTTTTATTTATTCCACCCACGGCCCGCCTCCACTGTGATTGGTCACGAGCCAAAAGTGCTTCCTAACTATGAACCATATAAGGAAAACTGTCCCTCTGTGACATCACAAAGGGGCACTTTTACCACGCCTTTTGAAACCGAGCATTTTGACCCATCCCAAAAAAAAATTTCAGTGCTCACTTCTAAATGCGTAAACCTCATTATATGAAACTTTGGCATCGTTTAACATGAGAATACAACATTCTAATTACATTTATAGGTCAGAAAAGTGGAAAAAAGCATAATAACGCAATGCTTTAAATTTGTATGTGGCTTTTCACCAATATTAAAAAAAATAATCCGAAGCCTCCTTGAGCTGTATGTATGTTCTATATTTGTAGACATGTCTCTCCCGCTGGGTGACATATGAAGGACAGCTGAAGGTGCGATAGGATGCAGTGATGGGCTTGTTTTATTACATCTCATATTGAGACCAATCTCTGGCCATTCACCTGAAGGACAGGCAGCTATTCCCTAACTAAATTAGCCATCCGCTGTGGTTGTGAGGGCCTCTGCAAGCACACATACGGCTTTGATACACACAATCCCCATGACATATAAGCAGTCACACCATAATGCGTATTTTTTCCTGGCCTCTTCTCTCATGCACGCATCCACACATGCAACAGCGTGTCGCCAAGCCCCGGCACATTTATGCTGAGTGTGTGCCTTCACCCCTAAAATTGCTAATGCAATGGCTTTTGGGCTGCGATGCACTCTGGATGGATGAACAGTCTCCCTAAATGAAATATCTCGTATATTTTTTTTTTTTTAACTTCACTGGCAGAGCATGTTCTAACGAGGCAGAGCCTTAAATAGAGCAGGGAATTGCACTAACAGAACCACGACATCCCATGTGAGACTTTTTTGCCCAAATCACAGCGGCTGTGCTGCCGTGCATTAGGTTTCTTTATTTATAACCCACGTGGAATTGTCCTACACTCATATGGAGCATATGGAGGGTTATATAACTATACGCAGGCAATAGAGTCAAATCATTCTAAAGTCAAATTCTACTGTGTATATATAAAAAGTCTTTTTCTAAGCTTGCTTGGTATTGATCTGTTCTTCGTGATGATGTCACTGTATGATTTGCTACTGAGAGGCAGCATTGTATTTCTTAGAAAAGGGTCAATTTAGCCGTCTCTCCATTCAATATTGCCTCACACACGCATTTTAAAGTATAAAATCACCACTAATGAATGATAGTTTTAGACCAGGGGTGGGCAAACTTTTTGACTCGCGGGCTGCATTGATATGACAAAATTTACGGGGGGGGGGGGGGGGGGGGGGCAGACTATATATTTTACACGTAACAGTCCACCTGGTATTATTGTATCTGTAAAATTGTCATGCAATCTGCTATTATTATTTATTATTTTATATTTAAATAATATATATTTATATTTAAATATTTTAAAAATAATAAAACATTATATTACAATAAAATTAAAATAATAATTATTATATTATTATTATGTAAAATATGCAAATATAACAATAATATTATATATAATTAATATAATAATTAGCATTAATATAATAATTATAATAATCATAATAGTTCTAATAATAATTATAATAATCTAATAATAATAATAATTATTATTATTATTATTATGTGCTTGTGTCCCTTTTTTCAGGAGCACTTTGTAAACAACAGACCATGTCAAAAAACGAAATTGATAAAACCATCAAAAGGTTGGCTCAGGCCATGATGCCAGGTTGTATGTTGAGTTTAAATGAAATACTTTGGAAAGATTGGGCGGGCCGTATTCAAACACTTGGCGGGCCGGATGTGGCCCCCGGGCCGTAGTTTGCCCACCCCTGTTTTAGACGTTTCATGTCAAGGAACGCCCAAGGTGAGAAATCTCAGAAAAGAACTGTTGCATTTGTATTTTTTGTTGAATTTCAGCCCAACGCCAGGGATGTTTTAGAGCACGGATCTCAAACACGCGGTATATGGTTTGCATGCACTCATCCCTCATTTATCACAGTTAATTGCTTCCAGACCCAATCGCGATAAGTGAATTTCCATGAAGTATGATCCAATATTAATAAAGGGAATATTTTCATAGTTACAGCAAAGAAAACCTGTCTATGGCTTACTAAATATAGCATTTTAAAAATTATTAGGGGCCCTATAGATCTCACACATTTACACTCTTATTATTATTTCTGATAGATATGAATGAATATGAGTAGAACATGAATGAATGAATGAAATGCATGGGAAGAAGGATAAAGTAAGATGTCAAATCTTACCACTTCCACACGTATTGGGAGGAGGACCTTTTTTCACTCCATGTCAATCATGCCACCGCTGACACGTGGCCACTAATTTGAGGCTCCCGCCTTGATATAAAAGTTTAATGTTAGTGCGGCCCGCGCAAGTTTGATATGGATGCTGTATGGTATCATGTAAGGTTAAATAACTGTTAATAGTTATCCTCCCTATCGGTGTGGAAGTGGTAAGTTTTTGGCTATTTAAGTTTAAAGGAAATAACTTGAAGGCTACCGTTTAGGTCGCTAGCTCTCTAGTTTTGCGAGTTAGCATGTGTCTCAAGACCCTGCAGTTGCGCAATAAGTTGTAAATAAAAAGAGTATAAATGTGACTATAGTCGTGTTTTGTCATGTCTACAGGGCTCTAATAATGCTTTGTTCATTTTAATCTATATGTGCCCTGTGATTGGCTGGCCACCAGTCCAGGGTGTACCATACCTCTCGCCAGACAGACAGCTGGGATAGGCTCCAGCATACCCGTGACTCTTGTGAGGATATAGAAAATGTATGGATGGATGTTTCAATTAATTGAGGAATTGGTTTAGTCCTAAATGGAAATAACTCACATTACTAAATATTTGGAATATTTGGCATACAGAGACGACCCAATGTCTCATTTTTATGGCACGGTGGTGAGTGTTTAGCATGTAGGCTACACAATCATAAGACCTGGGAAGACCAGAGTTCGATTCCTTGGGTTCGAGGCTTATTTGGTGACTCCAAATTGTCTGTAGGTAGAATGTGAGTGTGAAGAAGCGTGTCCAGGCAGGATGGAAACGGGTGGAGAAAAATGTCAGGCGTGATGATGTGTGATAGAAGAGTTTTGGGAGTGACCAGGATGGATAGGATCAGGAAGACAGCTGGGATGAATGGTATGAATGTGAGTGTGAATGGTTGTTTGTCTATATGTGCCCTGTGATTGGCTAGCCACCAGTCCAGGGTGTACTCTGTCTCTTGCTTGAAGACAGCTGGGATAGGCTCCAGCATACCCGTGACCCTCGTGAGAATAAGCGGTAGAAAATGACTGAATTAATTAATTAATATTTATAGAGCCCTCTCGACATGAAATAACACCCCTACAGTCATCTTTCCATTCATATTACCCATTATAGTTGACTCTGTTGCTGTTGCCGTTTTGCCAGGTTTTCACAGCTAGGAGACCAGGGTTCAATTCCCCGCTCGGGCATCTCTGTGTGGAGTTTGCATGATCGCCCCGTGCATGCGTGGGTTTTCTCCGGGTATGTCAGGCGTGATGATGTGTGATAGAAGAGTTTTGGGAGTGACCAGGATGGATAGGATCAGGAAGACAGCTGGGATGAATGGTATGAATGTGAGTGTGAATGGTTGTTTGTCTATATGTGCCCTGTGATTGACTGGCGACCAGTCCAGAGTGCGCTTGAAGACAGCTGGGATAGGCTCCAGCACCCTCTGCGACCCTCGTGAAGATAAGCGGTAGAAAATGAATGAATAAATGAAAAATAAACAAAGAACAGAACCCCATGCAAATACCGTAATGACAATTTAGCGTCCAAATTGGTCCAAAATGGACACTGCCGGAATTAAACAAAATTCACGCACACCGAATCAGCTCGTACCTCGTCATATTAAAGCTGAGATGAGGTCACACTCTGACCTGTCATCAGTCCGACTGGGGAGTGATATCTTTCCGTAAAATATGCATGACATCAAAAAGCCTTAAAGGTTATTACAAATTAATAATGAGTGGTGGGGATAAGAGCAGTAAAAAATAGCCTTCCCTGTGTGTCGTGTTTAAATGTTTAATTTAACATACTCCAGTATAAATATGGACTGCCTCCCAGCAATAGGCCGGGCCCCAAAGCATAACTATACTGTCAGCAGGCTGGAACATCCCAAATGCACACAACCGGTCTTGCATGTATTAAGATCGACGTTCCGATTCAGATTCATGCAGACATGAATGATCATCAGCTGGTATCTGACTTTGTGTTTCTAACCGCATACAGAATCATAAAAAAAAAAAAAAAAAAACATTAAAGGAAGCTGTTTTACTGGCATCAATCGCAAAATCTCTCCAGACTCCAAGACATCGAAAAGAGCGTTTCTGTAGCGCGACTTAAATCGTCGGCCTTGAACCCCGCGTCTCGCGCTAATGTCTGAGGACACTGTACAAAATTGCCTTATTTATGCTAGTAATGTAAGCTGTCTGTTCCTGTGTTGCTCATTCTCCGTGGAGCCCCGTCGACGGTGTGGCAGCTGAGTCTGGAGTGAATTTGCCGGGGCGACTACCTGGGAAACATCAACAGTCATTAATTATGTAAAACTGTCCTCACAGTGGGAGCAGGCAGAGGCGCGCACCACTGTGGCGACTGCTCTTATTAGACTCAATGTACTCTACAACGAGGCCCCCACTGCCCGGAGGCGTGGAGGGATTATCAGCCTACCGCCTTCAACTACCGACCCCCCCCCCCCCCCCCCCCCCCCACACACACACACAAATACACTCACACACATACACACGCATCACTAATGCTGTTTTCCGTCCTCCAGTAATGCATGCATGTGTTTAAACGACAATGAGAATATCTGCTGTCTTTCCTCTCTGGTTCGCCGATTATTCACTCGCCTCCTTTGCAGATCGTTTTTTTTTTTTTTTTTTTCAATTGTTTCCCTCTCTCCTGCTACAATGAATGAAAATCGGCAAATCTGACAGGACAAATGATTTCCCGTGTTTGCCAGAGATGCCGGGTTAGAAGAAGACTTTGTTATTGTTGATGATGCTGCCACCAAAGACGTACACTGCACTGTTTCACACCAAACAAGGCATCCCATAGAGCAGAGGTTCAAACTACCGGGTACGTGGGGCGGGCGGAATGGGGCTGCAAAAAACAATGACATGCATTAGCATATGGAAAGACATGACTGTTCCCAAAGACGCTACACACCACCGTCATGTTTTGTTGAATTTGTTGTTTTGGTGTGGTTCATAGTGTATTGGGTACCGTGCTGTAACTAGTGAATGGTAATGGTAATGGTTTTATTTTATTTCAACACTTTTACAATCAGTAACTGTTACATTTGTTCACTTCCTGCTTTCCTAATATAGTTTAATTTTTTTTTTCAATTGAGTGCATGCCATAATCAGTTCACAGTTCCACATGTCCAAAAGGAGTAGGAAGAAGCAAAGCTTATTAAATCCTACCCCTCCATCTGGTACTTTTACAATCAGTAACTGTTACATTTGTTCACTTCCTGCTATCCTAATATAGTTTAAGGTTGTTTTTTTTTGTTGTATATTTTTGTCACGTACATGTCCAAAAGGAGTAGGAAGAAGCAAAGTTTATTAAATCCTACCCCTCCATCTGGTACTTTTACAATCAGTAACTGTTACATTTGTTCACTTCCTGCTTTCCTAATATAGTTTAAGGTTGTTTTTTTGTTTGTTTTTTTGTCACGTACATGTCCAAAAGGAGTAGGAAGAAGCAAAGCTTATTAAATCCTACCCCTCCATCTGGTACGTTTTACAATCAGTAACTGTTACATTTGTTCACTTCCTGCTATCCTAATATAGTTTAAGGTTGTTTTTTTTTGTTGTATATTTTTGTCACGTACATGTCCAAAAGGAGTAGGAAGAAGCAAAGTTTATTAAATCCTACCCCTCCATCTGGTACTTTTACAATCAGTAACTGTTGCATTTGTTCACTTCCTGCTTTCCTAATATAGTTTAAGGTTGCTGTTTTTTTTTTCTTTTGTCACGTACATGTCCAAAAGGAGTAGGAAGAAGCAAAGTTTATTAAATCCTACCCCTCCATCTGGTACTTTTTACAATCAGTAACTGTTACATTTGTTCACTTCCTGCTTTCCTAATATAGTTCAAGGTTTTTTTTTGTTTTTTTTCACGTACATGTCCAAAAGGAGTAGGAAGAAGCAAAGCTTATTAAATCCTACCCCTCCATCTGGTACTTTTACAATCAGTATCTGTTACATTTGTTCACTTCCTGCTTTCCTAATATAGTTTAAGGTTTTTTTTTTTTCACGTACATGTCCAAAAGGAGTAGGAAGAAGCAAAGCTTATTAAATCCTACCCCTCCATCTGGTACTTTTACAATCAGTATCTGTTACATTTGTTCACTTCCTGCTTTCCTAATATAGTTTAAGGTTGTTGTTTTTTTTCACGTACATGTCCAAAAGGAGTAGGAAGAAGCAAAGCTTATTAAATCCTACCCCTCCATCTGGTACTTTTACAATCAGTATCTGTTACATTTGTTCACTTCCTGCTTTCCTAATATAGTTTAAGGTTGTTTTTTTTCACGTACATGTCCAAAAGGAGTAGGAAGAAGCAAAGTTTATTAAATCCTACCCCTCCATCTGGTACGTTTTACAATCAGTAACTGTTACATTTGTTCACTTCCTGCTTTCCTAATATAGTTTAAGGTTGTTGTTGTTTTTTTTTTCACGTACATGTCCAAAAGGAGTAGGAAGAAGCAAAGCTTATTAAATCTTACCCCTCCATCTGGTACTTTTTGCAATCAGTAAACGTTACATTTGTTCACTTCCTGCTTTCCTAATATGGTTTAAGGTTTTTTTTTGTTTTTTTTATTTTTAAATTTTTTTTGTCACGTATCAAAGTACGAGGTGATGTGGTACCATAGTAAGTGTCAATATAGTGATATATATAGCACATCATGACTGGTTCAAGACTCTTCATCCTTGTATTTAGCAAACATCAACTGCTTGTATTGTTTCTTGAATTGGCTCATCACTGTGCATTGTTTGATTTCCTTACTCAATCCATTCCATAGTTTGATTCCACATACTGAAATGCTATGGCTAGCATAACGTAGTCCTCCGTGCATGCGGACCAAATTGAAATGAAATAAAGGGAGCACATACGTAACACGGAACATAGGGCCACCCGAACTGTGAAAGAACAGATTATATTCATCAAATTAAAACAAACGTAGTATTGTCAAGTCGACACCACGGTTATTCGGTTCTCGGCTGCTGTTGTTCTATTTGCGGTCATTAGCGGTGTTCTATTAGGCGAATGCATCTTTGGAATGGTGTTCCTCCATGCTGAAACAAAGGCAGCCTTGACACCTGTAATTAATTAGGCTATTATGCATTCCGCAATGATAATTGCCTCACTGGAAAGTCACCAGCCTTGGAAGAGCAAGAGCAAGGAGAGGAGGGTGGAGCGCGTTATCCATCATGGTTGGAGCTCGCTCTTTCGATTCACTCATGTCACGCGGTCTCACCTTGACTGGTTTAAGGCATCGTGAGAGGAGTACTGTCAACATGCGTCTGTGGGTGACAAAGGCATCTGTGCCGTCCCCCATTTTTGCCTGCTTAGGGTCTGACCATTCCGAAGGGGGCTTTGGCTCACACTGGCACAGTTACCCATGACACCCCATCTGTTATAGCTTTGTTCGCTTGGGTAGTACAGCGCTGAGGTAATGGGGGCACTTTATTTTTATAATTAGCCCTTACCTACACCTCTCCTCTCTAACCAAGACATTGAAATCTAGTGCATATATTCTCGTTGCTATACTTTTCATAGCGTCTCGCTCTTATTTCCCACCCTACTGTGAGAGATATTTTCATAAGTCACGTACTTTTCCTCACGGTATGGATTATTTACTTGAAAGCTTGAAGAAAATTGACGACTTTTGTTTTTTTTTTTTTTGAAGTACCGTACAAAGACATTAAGAAAAGATGTAGTGTACATCCTCCATTTGTCTCCCCGGTCTCTTGACTTTGCTGTGACTTTGGTACCTATTAGTTTTTTTATTGAGAAATGGTTTCTCAGCTGCCTCTTGATTGGCAAGGCGGATAAGAAAAAACCTCCGAGTTCTTTGACTGAGATGCTGTGGAAAAACATCCAAAATCCAGATCCAGTTTCATCATGCTGATCCACATTGATATATTTTCCATCATACGGAAATTTTAGGGTGAAAATGCCACCATCATAACTGTCAAAGTAACATGTAAATATATTGTTGACATGATAATGATGTAATTATGTGCAGTAGTTTCTTGATTGATGACCCCCAACTCAAGCTTGAGATTGATGTTCTCCTGATTTTGGATCGGAGTGTAAATGTCTATGAATGCGTCTTCAGAATGCCTTGTATTTGTATTTTTAAAAGAATCTAAATCTAAAATTTGCTAATGTATGCATATTTTCTGCCTTATAATAGTCTGTATTCTATACCTAACAGAATTATTTTTACTCGACAATCGAAATTGTCGAGTCCAAAGTCCATCGAAATTGTCGAGTCCAAAGTCCATCGAAACTGTCGAGTCCAAAGTCCATCGAAACTGTTGAGTCGAGTCCAAAGTCCATCGAAATTGTCGAGTCCAAAGTCCATCGAAACTGTCGAGTCCAGAGTCCATCGAAACTGTTGAGTCGAGTCCAGAGTCCATCGAAACTGTTGAGTCGAGTCCAGAGTCCATCGAAACTTTCGAGTCAAGTCCAGAGTCTATCAAAAATGTCAAAATTGTCGAGCCCAGAGTCCGTCAAAATTGTAGAGTCAAGTCCAGAGTCCATCAAAACTGTCGAGTCGAGTCCAGAGTCCATCGAAATTGTCGAGTCCAGAGTCCATCAAAATTGTTGAGTCCAAAATCCATCGAAATTGTCGGGTCGAGTCCATAGCCCATCGAAACTGTCGAGTCTGAAGTCCATCAAAATTGTCGAGTCCAGAGCCCATCGAAATTGTTGAGTCCAGAGCCCATCGAAATTGTCGAGTCCAGAGCCCATCGAAATTGTCGAGTCCAGAGCCCATCGAAACTGTCGAGTCCAGAGCCCATCGAAATTGTCGAGTCCAGAGTCCATCGAAATTGTCGAGTGCAGAGTCCATCGAAACTGTCGAGTCCAAAGTCCGTCGAAACTGTCGAGTCCAAAGTCCGTCGAAATTGTCGACTCCAAAGTCCGTCGAAACTGTCGAGTCCAAAGTCCGTCGAAACTGTCGAGTCCAAAGTCTGTCAAAACTGTCGAGTCCAAAGTCTGTCAAAACTGTCGAGTCCAAAGTCCGTCGAAATTGTCGACTCCGAAGTCCGTCGAAACTGTCGAGTCCAAAGTCCGTCGAAACTGTCGGGTCCAAAGTCCGTCGAAACTGTCGGGTCCAAAGTCCGTCAAAACTGTCGAGTCCAAAGTCCGTCGAAACTGTCGAGTCCAAAGTCCGTCGAAACTGTTGAGTCAAAAGTCCGTCGAAACTGTCGAGTCCGAAGTCCGTCGAAACTGTCGAGTCCAAAGTCCGTCTAAACTGTTGAGTCCAAAGTCCGTCGAAATTGTCGAGTCCAAAGTCCGTCGAAACTGTCGAGTCCAAAGTCTGTTGAAACTGTCGAGTCCAAAGTCAGCTGAAACTGTCGCGTCCAGAGTCCGTCGAAACTGTCGAGTCGCGTCCAGACTCCATCAAAACCGTTGAGTCCAAAGTGTATCGAAACTGTCGAGTCCAAAGTTGATCAAAATTGTCGAGTCGAGTCCAAAGTCTATCGAACTGTGACTCAACACTGACTTGAGTCCGTGTTGCATGACTCGAATCCATCCCTCTGCTAAGTACCTCAACTATCACGTTCTTTTATTGCATAGGTTCATTTTGTTATCCACATAGAAGACGTGAAGCCAGGCGAGATGTGCTGCATTAGCTCGATTCAAAACCTGAAGAGTGGCAGTGGCATCAGTCCATTTGCGAGAGCATTTTTTTTTTTTTGATTGACAGCCAGTGCTGATCTGAATTGACGTGGCGACGAGATGTGTGTCAGTGCGCCGACTGCTCATCTCACTTTGCACCCGGAGACAAGCCCAGCCACCGCCATGCTGCTGCGGCTTCTCCGAGATGCATGTCACTGTGATTAAATCTCCCTTCAAACACAGTCTGTGTTATTGTGTGGGTGTGGGTGTGGGTGTGGGTGTGGGTGCACACGCGATGGAACACATGGGTCTCTCCCATCCAGACTACTGTATGTCGCTGTAGTGTATATTGCCTACACCAGTGTTTTTCAACCCTTTTTGAGCCACGGCACGTTTTTTTTTTACATTGGAAAAATCTTGTGGCACACCACTAACCAAAAATGTTCCAAAATGTCACCACGACCTCACACGTGCATCAATAAGTCTATGGGAGGAACAAGGTAGGTGTTGCCACACGGACCAATATTACATTGCTATGCCAGTCTTTACACCACAGACACTCCACAGTAGCCATGTTTTTACATCACCACTTTTTCTCTTTCCGAATGACCTTTCGGGAAACAATGGTATCCATAGAAAGGAATATTCCAAATTTTTTTTGTCTACATGCGCCGTGAAAATCAACCAGAATAGTCAATAGGGCATGCCCAGTAAAACGTAAACATCAACATCAGGTGATACCGGCTTCCCCGAGTTTTTCTTTCACTTGTTGAAATAACTCCGTATTGCCAGTTTTTTGTCTGACCTTTTTATTACATATTTATGAATTATTACCAACTTTTGGAGAACAAAATGTATTTTCTGCATTAAAAAAAACGGCCTCATTTCTTTCAATTGTTAAGTTTGGTCCATTGAATGTGCTAAATATATCATTATTTATATATATATATATTTATATATATATATTATATATTTTAATTATATTATTAGTGTAAAAATGTAGAATAATGTACCTTTTTATTACATATTTATGAATTATTACCAACTTTTGGAGAACAAAATGTATTTTCTGCATTAAAAAAAACGGCCTCATTTCTTTCAATTGTTAAGTTTGGTCCATTGAATGTGCTAAATATATCATTATTTATATATATATATTATAATATTATTAGTGTGAAAATTTGGAATAATATATCTTTTTATTACATATTTATGAATTATTACCAACTTTTGAAGAACAAAATGTATTTTCTGCATTTAAAAAATGGCCTCATTTCTTTCAATTGTTAAATATATCATTATATATATATATATATATATATATTATTAGTGTAAAAATGTGGAATAATGTACCTTTTTATTACATATTTATGAATTATTACCAACTTTTGAAGAACAAAATGTATTTTCTGCATTTAAAAAAACGGCCTCATTTCTTTCAATTGTTAAGTTTGGTCCATTGAATGTGCTAAATATATCATTATTTTTATATACTGTATATATTATATATTATTATATTATTAGTGTAAAAATGTGGAATAATGTACCTTTTTATTACATATTTATGAATTATTACCAACTTTTGGAGAACAAAATGTATTTTCTGCATTAAAAAACGGCCTCATTTCTTTCAATTGTTAAGTTTGGTCCATTGAATGTGCTAAATATATCATTATTTTTATATATATATTATATATTATAATATTATTAGTGTAAAAACTTGGAATAATGTACCTTTTTATTACATATTTATGAATTATTACCAACTTTTGGAGAACAAAATGTTTTTTCTGCATTAAAAAAATTCCTAATTTCTTTAAAAAAAAGAACTGCAAATATTGCATTTACTTATGCATGAATGCTGAATTCGAAAAGGTCATGCATCCATTATATATTGTTATTTTTGTTATTATGTTTATTTTCAAACACACAAGTACAGAACAGAGTTGGGCTTGACACCCCGGTCCCAGTCACACAATCACCTGCACATCCCAACCCCCGCCTCATCCAAACAAATCACAGGGGGGTGGCAAACTGCTAAGGCAGAAGGGTATGATTTAACGCCATAATTGCGTAATAATCCGTTGTGATAATTGTAATTGATGGCTGCATAATTGCTAATTGCGTTTTTTTTTCTGGGATCTGCTTTTTTTCCACTTGTTTTACTTGCAGCCGTTCGAGTTGTATTTTCTGCATTTAAAAAACGGCCTAATTTCTTTCAGTTGTTAAGTTTGGTCCATTGAATGTGCTAAATATATCATTATTTATATATATATATATTATATATTATAATATTATTAGTGTAAAGACTTTTTTTTTATTACATATTTATGAATTATTACCAACTTTTGGAGAACAAAATGTATTTTCTGCATTTAAAAAAACGGCCTCATTTCTTTCAATTGTTAAGTTTGGTCCATTGAATGTGCTAAATATATCATTATATATATATTATATATTATAATATTATTAGTGTAAAAATGTGGAATAATGTACCTTTTTATTACATATTTATGAATTATTACCAACTTTTGGAGAACAAAATGTATTTTCTGCATTAAAAAAACGGCCTCATTTCTTTCAATTGTTAAGTTTGGTCCATTGAATGTGCTAAATATATCATTATTTATATATATATATTATATATTATAATATTATTAGTGTAAAAATTTGGAATAATGTACCTTTTTATTACATATTTATGAATTATGTCCTTTGTTTCTCTCTTGCTGCTTTACTCCGGACTTCACTTAAAAATCAAGCCAATCCCATTCTCTTGGTGGCCGTATTCCTTGTCACAAAATCGGGAATTTTGCGATTGAACCCCCAACCCATGCCGGAGTTGTACCTTGCAGCCAAGGTGGTAGAAGATGTTTGCCAACATCAAGCTGTGCCTGTGCTTTAATCCGCCAGCGTGAGACTTCCGACTTTGGGAATCCCATGTGCTTGGCAGGAGCTGGATTATCATGGAGAGGAACGCTCTGATCAACACTTATTATGCACGACCACTTGGTGGGCTTTGATAATGACCTGGTATCTACGAGTCCACACATAGCAGGTGCTGATGTTTAGGTGTGAGACGTCTCTCGGTGTGATTGTTGATGTTCTCCTGTTGTGGTTTGCCCTTTCCATTTCTGTATCATCAATATTACCATAAAAACATGCACATTTTCTGTGTGATGTCAAAAAATTTACGGAAAAAATTGTACTTGTGATAAAACAAACTTCCCTTGTTAGAAACTTGCAAATATAAAAACAGGAACCAGGAACAGGAACTGACAAACATCAGAAGCGAGTGATGCAGGGAACACTGAGATAAGGTGCATTGCAAGGTGTATTGTTAGTTATTGTAAGTATGCGTTAATGTTTGGTTCCGGTCCTGCCTTGCGTACTGCATCTTCCATTTTATATTATTTTGAGTTCATAAACTTAAACATGGCAGCACGGCGGTCGAGTGGTTAGCGCGCGGAACTCACAGCTGGGAGACCAGGGTTCAATTCCACCCTCGGAGTTTGCATGTTCTCCCCGTGCATGCGTGGGTTTTCTCCAGGTACTCCGGTTTCCTCCCACATTCCGAAAACATGCTAGGTTAATTAGCGACTCCAAATTGTCCATAGGTATGAATGTGAGTGTGAATGGTTGTTTGTCTATATGTGCCCTGTGATTGGCTGGCGACCAGTCTAGGGTGTACCCCGCCATACGCCCGAAGACAGCTGGGATAGGCTCCAGCACCCGCAGAACTCACAGCTGGGAGACCAGGGTTCAATTCCACCCTCGCATGTTCTCGCCGTGCATGCGTGGGTTTTCTCCAGGTACTCTGGTTTCCTCCCACATTCCAAAAACATGCTAGGTTAATTAGCGACTCCAAATTGTCCATAGGTATGAATGTGAGTGTGAATGGTTGTTTGTCTATATGTGCCCTGTGATTGGCTGGCCACCAGTCCAGGGTGTACCCCGCCTCTTGCACAAAGACAGCTGGGATAGGCTCCAGCACCCAAAATGAATGAATGAATGAATAAACCTTTCCATCTCATAGCAACTATGGCGTGTTTGGTGTGTTCAATTATTCCCAAACAAGGTGGGGAATCACAACACTCGATGAAAAAATAATTGAAGGAAGAAAGATGTAAATATTGCGGGCTTTTTCTTGACATTTCACCTGTATTATAATATATTCATAAATTATTATTATTACTTATGGTCAATTATGTGTATTATGCAGAAAATAAGGTTTATGTTTTTTTTAAGTGTGCAGATGATGGGGTACATGGTACAAGGTCAAATATCTGAAGGGGTACATGACTGTAATAAGTTTGGGAAGCACTGCTGTATGTCGCTCGAGATGGGACCACCCAAACCGCCCCAACAACATCTTGTTCTGAGAGGAACCAGTAGGTTGATGTAAAACAGAAAGTGGAACAACACAATGAAGCAGGGAGTTAGCTGAGAGCTCCAGACTATTGCATCTGTATTGATTGGGCGCCAGCCTTTTTCCGTGTTCCATGAACTCCTCTGAGCTCCTGGTGGCAGTGATGGGGGGGGGTTTGGTCTTTGTTTGCTCTACACGATATTTCTTTAAACACGATGCTGTCGTTATGCCTCCCCATGGAAGACAGTAGACATTTCTAGTAAAGTCCTATCCACCTTATTTATGGCCCCGCTATAAACCTTGTCATCACCAACGCTGCAAGTGTCATCAGCCATTGTGAAATGATTATGTTTCAAGTGTAGCCCCATCCATCCATCCATCCACCCATCCACTCAGGCCCATCCACCCATCATTCCACCCACCCATCCACTCAGCTCCATCCATCCATCCACCCACCTATCCACCCATCCGTCCATCCCGCTATCCACTCAGCTCCATCTACCCACCCACCCATCTGCCCATCCATCCATCCATCTATCCATCCATTCATCCATCCCACACAATCATCCATCCACTCAGCCCCATCCATCCATCTATCCACCCATCCGTCCATCCAGCTATCCACCCATCTAGCTATCTATCTATCTATCCATCCACTCAGCCCCATCCATCCATCCATCCATCCACCCATCCACTCAGCCCCATCCATCCACCCATCCACTCAGCCCCATCCATCCATCCACCCATCCAGCTATCCACCCACCCACCCATCCACCCATCCATCTATCTATCTATCCATCCATCCACTCAGCCCCATCCATCCATCCACTCAGCCCCATCCATCCATCAATCCATCCATCCATCCACCCACCCATCCACTCAGCCCCATCCACCCATCCATCCATCCATCCACCTATCCACCCATCCGTCCATCCATCTATCATCCATTCATCCATCCCACACAATCATCCATCCACTCAGCCCCATCCACCCATCCATCCACCCACCCATCCACTCAGCTCCATCCATCCATCCACCCACCTATCCACCCATCCGTCCATCCATCTATCCATCCATTCATCCATCCCACACAATCATCCATCCACTCAGCCCCATCTATCCACCCATCCGTCCATCCAGCTATCCACTCAGCTCCATCCATCCATCCATCCATCCATCCATCCATCCATCCATCCATCCACTACAATCATTGTGAAAATACTTTCATTGTGTGTATGATTCCATATCATATATGTTAATATACACATATGCCCTCGTTATAAGCTGCTCATATACACACCTTGATGCTTTTTTTTTTTTTGTCCCTGCAGGTGGTCGCTCTGAACAAACGAAGTAAGGAGGCTGAGTCTGCATTCCTAGGTATCTACAAACAGCTTATTGAAGCCCCAGGTGAGTCTTCCGATATGAATAATACCAACGCAAACACTCCAACCTTCCAGAAAGGCAATTTCCCCCGTAAAGATCAAATCCTCATTTGATTGTTTGTCGCATCATATAATGTATATAAAGCAATACACAAATAATATATATATAAATATATATGGATGGAGAGATGTGGTGAAATCGCATATTAATATGAGATGCTGTGGCTCTTATCTATTTTTTAAAGTCAGTCGTCTGAGTGCTTTCCAAAACTCTGCGTGAGGCCACTTGGAAATGCAAGTCTTGGTCCTTGAGTGGAACATGACTGGGGAGAGAACACATCCTTAAGGAGCATGGCGGCTTGATTGTGGAGGGCCAATTAAAATCCCAACTGAAGCTTGGCTTCATGTGGAACACGGGCCTGATGAGGCCAACTGGGGGAAAGCAAGAAGACAGAGGGGAAAGACTTTTTTTTTTTTTTTTGGGGGTTGTTCTTATTTCATGCATCCATATGTCCGCCATCGCCATGATGTGTTGCAATCTCATTCCAGATCACAGTCACACTTGTGGCAGTAGTCGGGATTCTGTTTACAGATTCGATGAATACGAGATGAAAGTATACCACAGCGAAAATAACCACGGCGGCATCTGACTTTTAAAGGTCTCCTTTTTGCCTTGAAGTCCCTGACTCGATGCAAACGCACACACGACCTGATATCGTCATTTCCTCAAAAACGGGGGTCTCAAACATGCGGCCCGCGGGCCAAATGTGGCCCGCAGGACACTAGTTTGAGGCCCCCACCTTGATATGAAAGTTTAATGTTAGTGCGGCCCGCGCAAAGTTTGATATGGATGCTGTATGGTATCATGTACCCAGAAAAAAGTATTACGTTTGATTAATGTTCATGTTAAAGGTTAAATAACTGTTAATAGTTATCCTCCCTATCCGTGTGGAAGTGGTAAGTTTTTGGCTTTTTAAGTTTAAAGGAAATAACTCGTAGGCTACCGTTTAGGTCGCTAGCACTCTAGTTTGTGAGTTAGCATGTGTCTCAGAGACCCTGTAGTTGCGCAATAATAATGCTTTGTTAATTTTAATCTTTAATTTGTTTATTTATTTTTCATCTTATTTTGTGTAACTTCTTCCTACTCCTTTTGGACACGTGGAACTGGGAACTGATTATGGGATGCACTCAATTGAAAAAAAAAATTAAACTATATTAGGAAAGCAGGAAGTGAACAAATGTAACAGTTACTGATTGTAAAAGTACCAGATGGAGGGGTAGGATTTAATAAGCTTTGCTTCTTCCTACTCCTTTTGGACATGTGGAACTGGGAACTGATTATGGGATGCACTCAATTGAAAAAAAAATTTAACTATATTAGGAAAGCAGGAAGTGAACAAATGTAACAGTTACTGATTGTAAAAGTACCAAATGGAGGGGTAGGATTTAATAAGCTTTGCTTCTTCCTACTCCTTTTGGACACGTGGAACAGGGAACTGATTATGGGATGCACTCAATGTAAAAAACAAACTATATTAGGAAAGCAGGAAGTGAACAAATGTAGCAGTTACTGATTGTAAAAGTACCAGATGGAGGGGTAGGATTTAATAAGCTTTGCTTCTTCCTACTCCTTTTGGACATGTGGAACTGGGAACTGATTATGGGATGCACTCAATTGAATTTTTTTTTTTTAACTATATTAGGAAAGCAGGAAGTGAACAAATGTAACAGTTACTGATTGTAAAAGTACCAGATGGAGGGGTAGGATTTAATAAGCTTTGCTTCTTCCTGCTCCTTTTGGACATGTACGTGACAAAAAACAAAACAAAACAAAAAAACCTTAAACTATATTAGGAAAGCAGGAAGTGAACAAATGTAACAGGTACTAATTGTAAAAGTACCAGATGGAGGGGTAGGATTTAATAAGCTTTGCTTCTTCCTACTCCTTTTGGGCATGTGGAACTGGGAACTGATTATGGGATGCACTCAATTGAAAAAAAAAATTAAACTATATTAGGAAAGCAGGAAGTGAACAAATGTAACAGTTACTGATTGTAAAAGTACCAGATGGAGGGGTAGGATTTAATAAGCTTTGCTTCTTCCTTCTTCCTTCCTAGCTGTCTTAGGCTATGCCTGTTTTTTAACCTATTAAAAAATTGGTACTCAGGAACCAATCAGAAGCCGGACTAGCATATTTTTGCAGAGGACACTTCCTGTTTTTGCAGAGCGTAATATTGCCTGCGTGAGTCGCTATACATCTCCCTGTTGGTGTCCAAGGTCGCAAGAATGGATGACTCCGGGTTTACTGGAGGACAATGGTGTGGCTGTGGCCCCACTTTACCCCCCCCCCCCTCATTTGTGTGCTGTCGGTCCAATCAGAGGAAGCCGCAGTTAATAGAACCCCCCCCCCCCCCCACCTTGCTTCCTTAGCATTAAACCCATTTACTGCGACACACACGAGTGTGAGTCTTATTTATGTGATAATGGCTTATTTTGTCCACGATATTGGGGAATAGGGAATGACTATAGGGGTGTTATGTCATGTCTAGAGGGCTCTAATGAGGTTAAAAACATAGAAGATTGTGAACAGATTTTCTATCAGTCATTCATTTTCTACCGCTTTTCCTCACAAGGGTCACAGGGGTGCTGGAGCCTATCCCAGCTGTCTTCGACCGAGAGGCGGGGTACACCTTTGACTGGTGTCCAGCCAATCACAGGGCACATATAGACAAACAACCATTCACACTCACATTCATACCTATGGACAATTTGGAGTTGCTAATTAACCTAGCATGTTTTTGGAATGTGGGAGGTAACCGGAGTACCCGGAGAAAACATGCAAACTTCACACAGAGATGGCCAAGAGTGGAATTGAACCCCGGTCTCCTAGCTGTGAGGTCTGCACGCTAACCACTCGACCGCCGTGCAGCCCAGTTTTCTATTATCTTCTATGGAAATATTATGAGTAAGGAATCCTACTTTGGGTGGCACGGCGGACCTCACAGCTAGGAGACCAGGGTTCAATTCCACCCTCGGCCATCTCTGTGTGGAGTTTGCATGTTCTCCCCCGTGCATGCGTGGGTTTTCTCCGGGTACTCCGGTTTCCTCCCACATTCCAAAAACATGCTAGGTTAATTAGCGACTCCAAATTGTCCATAGGTATGAATGTGAGTGTGAATGGTTGTTTGTCTATATGTGCCCTGTGATTGGCTGGCAACCAGTCTAGGGTGTACCCCGCCTCCCGCCCAAAGACAGCTGGGATAGGCTCCAGCGACCTTCATGAGGAAAAGCGGTAGAAAATGAATGAATGAATGAATGAATCCTACTTTGCAGAAATTCCCTTATCATGGTCGGGACTAGAACCAATAAACCGTGATAAGCAAGGGTTGACTATATGAGGCCCTCTAGGCTGAGATGTCAATCCACTGGAGCGTTTCATTAGTGTACCATATTTTCATGTGCCTGCGACATCTTCTTCCCCTGCTGTGCACACTAACTCGGTGCGTTCACAGTTTTCAGTTTTTCGCAAACAATGTTTAAATCACCTCCGCCCTGCTTTTGATCAACACGTTCTTATCAATGCTGAAAGAGCTGTGGCAGCTTCTACCGGAGTTTTTATCACGTTTTTCTCAGAGACACACCTAACTTTCCCAACATCTCGTCTTGCTGTCTCATTCCGCTCTTCTCTTCTGGAATGTGTGTGTGTGTGTGTGTGTGTGTTGTTTGAACGTCAGCGTTTGTTGCTGCGTCTGTCGCCAGGGGCGTAGCCCAGAGACCGAGGCTCCAGGTGTTTGCTCTTTCTCGCCTCCACACACATGCACAATCACGCGCACGCTCACCCACAATAAGCCCTCCCTCCAGATCCAGCCCACTCCTTTTCGTTTAGAACACAGTTCCTTTCATCAGACTTTGTGAGGATTCAATATTATATATATATATATATATATATATATATATATATGCAATATTTCTTGTTTTATTTTTAGAATTTTCATTATTCTTATTTTTACTTTCTACAAAATGCACCGTGGAGTTGCACTCAAATTTCATTGTATGCAATAAAATATTATATATATATATGCAATATTTCTTGTTTTATTTTTATAATTTTTTAAATAATTTTTAGAATTTTCATTATTCTTATTTTTACTTTCTACAAAATGCACCGTGGAGTTGCACTCAAATTTTGTTGTATGCAATACAATATTACATATATATATATATATATATATATATATATATTTCTTGTTTCATTTTTATAATTTTCATTATTCTTATTTTTACTTTCTACAAAATGCACCGTGGAGTTGCACTCAAATTTCATTGTATGCAATAAAATATTATATATATATGCAATATTTCTTGTTTCATTTTTATAATTTTCATTATTCTTATTTTTACTTTCTACAAAATGCACCGTGGAGTTGCACTCAAATTTCATTGTATGCAATAAAATATTATATATATATATATATATATATGCAATATTTCTTGTTTCATTTTTATAATTTTCATTATTCTTATTTTTACTTTCTACAAAATGCACCGTGGAGTTGCACTCAAATTTCATTGTATGCAATAAAATATTATATATATATATATATATATATATATATATATATATATATATATATATATATATATGCAATATTTCTTGTTTTATTTTTATAATTTTTTAAATAATTTTTATAATTTTCATTTTTCTTATTTTTACTTTCTACAAAATGCACCGTAGAGTTGCACTCAAATTTCGTTGTATGCAATACAATATTATATATATCTATATCTATATATATATTTTTTATATACATATGCAATATTTCTTGTTTTATTTTTATAATTTTCATTATTCTTATTTTTACTTTCTGCAAAATGCACTGCGGAGTTGCACTCAAATTTTGTTGTATGCAATACAATATTATATATATATATATATATATGTATATGCAATATTTCTTGTTTTATTTTTATAATTTTCATTATTCTTATTTTTACTTTCTACAAAATGCACCGTGGAGTTGCACTCAAATTTCATTGTATGCAATAAAATATTATATATATGCAATATTTTTTGTTTTATTTTTATAATTTTTTTATAATTTTTATAATTTTCATTATTCTTATTTTTACTTTCTACAAAATGCACCGTGGAGTTGCACTCAAATTTCATTGTTTGCAATAAAATATTATATATATATATATGCAATATTTCTTGTTTTATTTTTATAATTTTTTTTATAATTTTTATAATTTTCATTATTCTTATTTTTACTTTCTACAAAATGCACCGTGGAGTTGCACTCAAATGTCATTGTATGCAATACAATGACAATAAAAGCCATTCTGATTCTGATTCTGATGGTCACATGGTAACACAAGCACCCACATAGCTGTCCTAGGCTATGCCTGTTTTTAACCTACATTTTTCATCGCTATCTGAGAGATGGCCAAGGTACTACGGTATAAATGACAAAAAACCTGCTCTGAATCCACCCCACAAAGCATGCGTAAATGTGTGTGGGGGGGGGGGGGACGCCACTCAAAATGTTATGGCAACAGCACATGCTAGTGGTGACCATTGGAACTGCGCAGAGGAACACAAACAGCATTTTGTAACATTGCATGCCATCTTCTGTTAAGCAATGCTTTTTAAGTCTCTTGCATATTCACATTGAACGCTCCTTCCGGCTGTGATGGTATCAAATCAGAAAGCACTGACCTCCATAATCCACACTCTACTCAAATGTATTAAGAAGGCTTGTCCTTCTTCAACCCCCACTAAACACTTGCAGAGAGGCCTGCAGGGCAAAGCGAGCTAGCTTTATTGTCATTGTGCAGCCGAGTACCTACAGTCAGGGCTAGACGAATGGAGGAGGAGTAGGAATGCTGTAAATGTTTTGTGGCAGTCTGTTGGAAAATAAGGGCGTATATAAAAGCTGATGGAGAATGAAAGCTCTCTGGGTGGGAATGTGATTATGCACAAGTGATTAATAAGAGGAGTCATAAACAAAGGCCCAGGAGATGTTTGAGGTGCTTAATAATGCATTATGTTCATAAAAGAGCCGGGCCTCTCCAACTGATCCCTGTGGAGTAGGACACCCCAGAGGGACCAGGAAGGGAGAATAAGTGCGTGCAGGAATGTTGGTTTGTGTGCGGTTGGAATTTCAAAATGTGAAGACGGGAATAGACTTGGATCGTCATAACTTCTTCACTGCATTGTCTCCTTTAACAGATTATTAGCGTGGCTGGTGCCTGCGTGACAAAAGGTTGTGGTACGCTGTGGTACACTCATGTCAGGTGTTGAGGACCCCATAACAGAGACCAAGGCAAATGTTACTATGGTACCCATTATGTCATTGTATGGTCATATCACCTTGTACTTCGGTACGGGACAAAAAAAAAAAAAACTATATTAGGAAAGCAGGAAGTGAACAAATGTAACAGTTACTGATTGTAAAAGCACCACATGGAGGGGTAGGATTTAATAAGCTTTGCTTCTTCCTACTCCTTTTGGACATGTGGAACTGGAAACTGATTATGGGATGCAATCAATTGAAAACAAATAAACTATATTAGGAAAGCAGGAAGTGAACAAATGTAACTGTTACTGATTGTAAAAGTACCAGATGGAGGGGTAGGATTTAATAAGCTTTGCTTCTTCCTACTCCTTTTGGACATGTGGAACTGGGAACTGATTATAGGATGCACTCAATTGGAAAAAAAACTACATTAGGAAAGCAGGAAGTGAACAAATGTAACAGTTACTGATTGTAAAAGCACCACATGGAGGGGTAGGATTTAATAAGCTTTGCTTCTTCCTACTCCTTTTGGACATGTGGAACTGGGAACTGATTATGGGATGCACTCAATTGAAAAAAGAATTAAACTATATTAAGAAAGCAGGAAGTGAACAAATGTAACATTTACTGATTGTAAAAGTACCAGATGGAGGGGTAGGATTTAAGAAAGCTTTGCTTCTTCCTACTCCTTTTGGACATGTGGAACTGGGAACTGATTATGGGATGCAATCAATTGAAAAAAAAACTATATTAGGAAAGCAGGAAGTGAACAAATGTAACAGTTACTGATTGTAAAAGCACCAGATGGAGGGGTAGGATTTCATAAGCTTTGCTTCTTCCTACTCTTTTTGGACATGTGGAATTGGGAATTGATTATGGGATGCAATCAATTGAAAAAAAAAAATAAAGTATATTAGGAAAGTAGGAAGTGAACAAATGTAACAGTTACTGATTGTAAAAGTACCAGATGGAGGAGTAGGATTTAATAAGCTTTGCTTCTTCCTACTCCTTTTGGACATGTGGAACTGGGAACTGATTATAGGATGCACTCAATTGGAAAAAAAAACTACATTAGGAAAGCAGGAAGTGAACAAATGTAACAGTTACTGATTGTAAAAGCACCAGATGGAGGGGTAGGATTTAATAAGCTTTGCTTCTTCCTACTCCTTTTGGACATGTGGAACTGGAAACTGATTATGGGATGCAATCAATTGAAAACAAATAAACTATATTAGGAAAGCAGGAAGTGAACAAATGTAACTGTTACTGATTGTAAAAGTACCAGATGGAGGGGTAGGATTTAATAAGCTTTGCTTCTTCCTACTCCTTTTGGACATGTGGAACTGGGAACTGATTATAGGATGCACTCAATTGGAAAAAAAAACTACATTAGGAGAGCAGGAAGTGAACAAATGTAACAGTTACTGATTGTAAAAGCACCACATGGAGGGGTAGGATTTAATAAGCTTTGCTTCTTCCTACTCCTTTTGGACATGTGGAACTGGGAACTGATTATAGGATGCACTCAATTGAAAAAGGAATTAAACTATATTAAGAAAGCAGGAAGTGAACAAATGTAACAGTTACTGATTGTAAAAGTACCAGATGGAGGGGTAGGATTTAATAAGCTTTGCTTATTACTACTCCTTTTGGACATGTGGAACTGGGAACTGATTATAGGATGCACTCAATTGAAAAAGGAATTAAACTATATTAAGAAAGCAGGAAGTGAACAAATGTAACAGTTACTGATTGTAAAAGTACCAGATGGAGGGGTAGGATTTAATAAGCTTTGCTTCTTCCTACTCCTTTTGGACATGTGGAACTGGGAACTGATTATGGGATGCACTCAATTGAAAACAAAACTTAAACTATATTAGGAAAGCAGGAAGTGAACAAATGTAACAGTTACTGATTGTAAAAGTACCAGATGGAGGGGTAGGATTTAATAAGCTTTGCTTCTTCCTACTCCTTTTGGACATGTGGAACTGGGAACTGATTATGGGATGCACTCAATTGGAAAAAAAATATATATTAGGAAAGCAGGAAGTGAACAAATGTAACAGTTACTGATTGTAAAAGCACCAGATGGAGGGGTAGGATTTCATAAGCTTTGCTTCTTCCTACTCCTTTTGGACATGTGGAACTGGGAACTGATTATGGGATGCACTCAACTGAAAAAAAAAACTTAAACTATATTAGGAAAGCAGGAAGTGAACAAATGTAACAACACTAGGCAGTAGTTGTTACAGTTTTGACTCAAGTTTACTTCAACTGCCATAACTTATTTCCCACTTCAGTTGTGTTTTTTTCTTTTATTTTAAAATGCCATCATACTTCTAAATATCTGTATTGATGCCGTTCCTTCTTTGTACTTCTGTTCTGTCTGGGGGGGATACGTTTCTCTTTAATTCACACATAAAGGCGTTTTATTCCACTCATCTTTTCTGTATTATTTTTCAATATTAAGGGATGTCATGTCAAACGTACCACGAGGAGAACAGACATGTTTGCGCATATGCTGTGATTTTCCAATCATGAGATAAATCATGGAATCACGGGGTGGTGGTAAGAAGGCAGCAATTATCCTAACTGCTTTACATTTATTTATTTCCGTGAAAGTGAAAACAGAGCACCGTAGTTTTATCAGCCTAGTTTTTAAGTCCTTGACAGTAGTATTACAACACTTTTACCGTTTGTTGCTGCTGAGGCAGGACATGTTTATGGACCTTGAAGTCCACCCTGACTAAAAAAAAAAACACAAAACAAAACAGTGTTTTGAATGAAAAGAAAAAAAAAACCCTTGAGCGCAGCCTTGTAAATTAATTTGTTCGTGTTGTATGATGGGAACACAGCTGGCCTCATTAACATGTGCACAACAAATAATTATAGTATTTTTTTTCCTCTCTTCAGCCCAGCCACTGCTTGGCTAATGGGCTTGCTGGGTTAATTATGTCAGAGCGTAATTACACAGGGCCCAGAGAGACATAATGGTGCACCCTGCTGCGCCCCCACGCCACCTAATGATGGTATATTGCTGACAGGGTTCGGGACGGGACCGGCTGACACCTGCTTATCTTTTCCATACAAAATCCTGAATCCACCCTGCTAGACCCGAACAACAGTACCTTTGCACAAGTCGCTTCAATGACCCCAAGTGTAACTCTTTGGAAATAAGTCTTTGGAAATAAGATTTTAATTTAATTTAATTTAATTTAATTTAATTTAATTTAATTTAATTTAATTTAATTTAATTTTATTTTATTTTATTTTATTTTATTTTATTTTATTTTATTTTATTTTATTTTATTTTATTTTATTTTATTTTATTTACTTATTTTTGTCACTTTGTATCTTTGCCTGCTTTATGATTAATAAGCAAAGGAAATACCCTTTAGATCTAAAACATCTGCTCACATTAAACCATCTGATTAATCACATATGTTAAGGAATTAATCACGATTAATCACCATTAGCAAATATGTCTGAAATATGCCCATTTTTACTGTACTTAATGAATAGAGAGATAAATCATGACATCCCTATATATTTGTATGTGGGGCCACACAGTAATTAGCGTGCAGGCCACACCCGGGTTCGATTCCCCGCTCAGGCATCTCTAATGTGGAGTTTGCATGTTCTCCCCGTGCATGCGTGGGTTTTCTCCGGGTATTCCGGTTTCCTCCCACATTCCAAAAACATGCTAGGTTAATTAGCGACTCTAAATTGTCCATAGGTATGAATGTGAGTGTGAATGGTTGTTTGTCTATATGTGCCCTGTGATTGGCTGGCCGCCAGTCCAGGGTGTACCCCGCCTCTCGCCTGAGGATAACTATATGTTGGTGGGTAGACAAATTATTTTTTTCAGATTAAAATGAACAAAGCATTATTAGAGCCCTGTAGACATGACAAAACACGACTATAGTCACATTTATACTTTCTTATTTGCACAACTGCAGGGTCTTGAGACACATGCTAACTCGCAAACTAGAGACCTAGCGACCTAAACGGTAGCCTTCAAGTTATTCCCTTTAAACTTAAATAGCCAAAAACTTACCACTTCCACACGGATAGAGAGGATAACTATTAACAGTTATTTAACCTTTAACATGAACATTAATCAAACGTAATAATTTTTTCTGGGTACATGATACCATACAGCATCCATATCAAACTTGCGCGGGCCCGCACTGACATTAAACTTTCATATCAAGGCGGGGGCCTCAAACTAGTGTCCTGCGGACCACATTTGGCCCGCGGGCCGCGTGTTTGAGACCACCGTTTTTAGCACAAAACCGCGGACTAGATACTACAAATTGACATCAATTAGTAACTGCTTTTTTACAAAGATATCAGCTGACCCAGACAGGAAGTGTGGATTTCTTAACCCTTTGAAAGGCTCTCATACGCTCTGCTTTGATTGGGTTCATTTTGTGTACGGACTTGAGTTTATATCCCTTTTCCTTTAAAATTTGACGTGACTTCCCTTGCCGCTGATTGATGATTCTTGTCAATGGATCGCCTGTATTACAATCTTTAGCCCTTTGATGACTAAAAATTGAAAGTCTATATGGAAAAGAGGCTGATAAAGTGTTTTTTTCTGTGACAGTGGGTCGATGGAGTCATCCTGTTTGTCTTAGAAGAGGTTTTTTCCCTTAACAGTGAATGTCCCTTGTGACTGATGCAATATCTTCACACTCGGTGCAACAATGAACGCAGACAATGTTTCACTGTAAACGGGTCCTGGGAAGAAAAAAAATAAAAATAGCTTGATCAATTAAATGGTGCAAAATGTTTGTGTGATGAAAAAGCGGATAAAAGGCGCTTGCAACGCATGGCTAGGATTTCAACAAAATTTCAACAAAGTTTTGTTATTGTTGATGCCATCTTTTTTTTTTTTTTTTTTTGGGTTGCAACGGTTCTTGTGACATGTCACCATGGCGGTCCGTGCCCACACGAGAAGCTCTCAGATACGCTTCCGCACACAAGATGAAAGCTGCTGGAGAAAAAAAGTTTGTGCAGCTAAGCAGCGATTTTCCACGTCTTTTAGAGTTTTTAAGGGCGTGCGCGTGTGAGCGTGGCTCCTCATCCCCACCACCACCACCACCACCACCACCTTCTTGTCAAGGAGCTCCCCTGAGCTTCCTTCTCTGTGCTTTGACACTAGAAGTCACCTCCTTTGGTGTTCAGCAGGCAGGTACACAACTCTCTCTCTGAGCTGTTGAACTTTTCGGGAGGGGAAGAAAGGGAAGGCAAAGATTAAAAACAGCCGTGTGATGTGGAGTGCTGAGCTGCCTCCTGAGGATTCCTGGCATAATAATTTAAATGATCAAATGATACAGAGGAGACTTGTTAGCTGAGAAGCAGCCTCCTAGTTGGCCCCATGGGCCCAGTGCTGCCACGCATGCATTGCAAAATAGCTCCTCTGTTGTGCTAAAGAATCCAGTTTTTTTTTTTTTCTTCTTCTTCTTTCTCTCTTACAACCTTTTCAGGAGCTGACTTTTTCTACACTTTGTTTAGGTGTATATTTGGCTCTTAAGACTGTCACTTTGTATCTTTGCCTGCTTTATGATTAATAAGCAAAGGAAATACCCTTTAGATCTAAAACATCCGCCCACTTTTAGCCTTTGGTCCAGCCTGCGTATTTTAAAAAAGTGTAACTCTTTGGAAATAAGTCTCGGTGGAATAGTCTGGCAAAGAAAACTTTGCTGTACAAGACAGCCATATCGCTTTTTTTTCCCCCTCAAAAAGTAAAAGTGTAGAAATTTGTACTTGATGCCGTAGGAATTACAATGGTAATGGTAATTTTTATTTTATTTTATTTACTTATTTATGTCACTTTGTATGTACTGCTTTATGATTAATAAGCAAAGGAAATACCCTTTAGATCTAAAACTTCCGCCCACTTTTAGCCTTTGGTCCAGCCTGCGTATTTTAAAAAAGTGTAACTCTTTGGAAATAAGTCTTTGGAAATAAGATTTTGATTTGATTTAATTTGATTTAATTTAATTTAATTTAATTTAATTTAATTTAATTTAATTTAATTTAATTTAATTTAATTTAATTTAATTTAATTTAATTTAATTTAATTTAATTTAATTTAATTTAATTTAGTTTAGTTTAGTTTAGTTTAGTTTAGTTTAGTTTAGTTTAGTTTAGTTTAGTTTAGTTTAGTTTTAGTTTTATTTCATTTGAACATGCATCAGATTACAATTGAATGCATCCCATAATCAGTTCCCAGTTCCACATGTCCAAAAGGAGTAGGAAGAAGCAAAGCTTATTAAATCCTACCCCTCCATTTGGTACTTTTACTATCAGTAACTGTTACATTTGTTCACTTCCTGCTTTCCTAATATAGTTAAAGTTTTTTTGGTGTATTTAATTTAACATTTAATTTAAATTTTTAATTTAATTTAATTTAATTTAATTTAATTTTATTTAATTTTATTTTATTTTATTTTATTTTATTTTATTCAAGACTCTTCATCCTTGTATTTAGCAAACATCAACTGCTTGTATTGTTTCTTGAATTGGCTCATCGTTGTGCATTGTTTGATTTCCTTACTCAATCCATTCCATAGTTTGATTCCACATACTGAAATGCTATGGCTAGCATAACGTAGTCCTAGCATAGAAGTGTTTCAAATGTACTTCTTCCCTGAGATCATATTTCTCCTCTCTTATATAACCAACCAGTAGCTCATGGTACCTCACTAGTACCTCCTAACCTCTTTTCAAGCAGCTCGCCAAAGGCTTTATTAATTTATTATCAACTCCTATACTGACAAAATTCGAAAGTGTGCTACGGCAGTAGTCCTGAAGTCAACGGGAGCACGGAGTGGGTGGAATAAATTAAAAATAAATTAAAACAGACCGTTTTGGAAAGCCAAGGAAATACAGCTGGAATAGGTGCAGATCTGGAAGATCTAAAAAGCTTCCTGTGTGGGTTATTGTGTGTTGCTGCTCTATAGGAGTCCACAACTCGGGGACAAAAAATGAGCAGAATAGGTCCTCTTTTAAGACATTACTATTGTCTTTCTTCTCTCTCATTCATTCATTTTCTACCGCTTATCCTCACGAGGGTCGCGGGGGTGCTGGAGCCTATCCCAGCTGTCTTTGGGCGAGAGGCGGGGTACATGTTTTTAGCATGTAGCGTGTTTTTGGAATGTGGGAGGAAACCAGAGTACCCGGAGAAAACCCACGCATGCACGGGGAGAACATGCAAACTCCACACAGAGATAGCCGCGGGTGGAATCGAACCCTGGTTTCCTAGCTGTGAGATCTGTGCGCTAACCACTCGAGCACCGTGCAGCCATTCCTTACCTCTCAGTTATTAAAAAAATATGTCATAAAAAGGATCCCACGTGAACACAAACCAGACCACACTGAAGTGACCACCAAAGTGGTCCAGACCAGAGGACTAGACTAGTCTGAAAGCGCCCTGCACAAACCATGTGAATCTTTGCACAAGTTTGTTTGTGTTTTGACAGATCCGGCTCCTGTACTGGAGGCCACACACACCCTGGAGGAAAGGCTGCAGCAGCTTCAGGGTTCAACCCCGGACAGCGAGGCACTGGTACGAGAGATCAGTGTTCACTGGAAGAATCACCTGGAGTGCCTTGAAAAGACAGGTCAGCACAAAAGCAAGTGGCAGTGCTTCTTTCTGTCCTCATTTTTACCCGATCTTACCCCATCTTGTAAAGGTCAGTTACATATAGACAAACAACCATTCACACTCACATTCATACCTATGGACAATTTGGAGTCGCTAATTAACCTAGCATGTTTTTGGAATGTGGGAGGAAACCGGAGTACCCGGAGAAAACCCACACGCGCGGGGAGAACATGCAAACACAGAGCTGGCCGAGCGGGGAATCGAACCCCCTAATCACTGTGTGGCCCCACATACAACTATATGTCATAATTTATCTCTGTATTAATTAAATACAGTGAATATGGCAATATTTCAGACATATTTGCTAATGGTGATTAATCATGATTAATTCTGTAACATCCGTGATTAATCAGATTAAAATGTTAATCTTGTTGAATTAAATATGGGACTTTTTCCTATGAGCAAAATTCCTATAAGCCTCGAACCCAGGGAATCGAACCCTGGTCTTCCCTAGGTCTCATATTTGTGTGGTCTACATGCTAAAAACTTGTCCACCGTACCATAAAAATGAGACATTGGGTCGTCTCTGTATGCTAAATATTCCAAATATTTAATAATGTGAGTTATTTCCATTTAGGACTAAACCAATTCCTCAATTAATTGAAACATCCATCCATACATTTTCTACCACTTATCCTCACGAGGGTCGCGGGGGTGCTGGAGCCTATCCCAGCTGTCTATTGTTAAAACTATCATAATGTATTTTGTGTTAACAATGTAGTCTTTTTTGAATATATTAATTGGTTTTGTATTATTTCTTATGGGACAAATTGATTCGGTTAGCGTACGTTTTGGTTAGAGTTGGACCTACTTGAATGGATTAATGACGCTAACCAAGGCGCTACTGTGTAAATAAAATTTTTGCATCTCACAGCAACTATGGTGCATTCACGGACTGCTGAACATAATTTGAAATTTCAGCGCTTGATTAAAAACGTTATCCGTGAAAGATAAATACATAAATATGTATTATCACATATTTATCAATTATTAGCAAACTATTGTGAATATGGGGAAATAAACAGAGCAACAAGTAACAACGCCAACTGAGGATCACAGAAATATTTACATGACAGCGGACTTGTACTACTATACTTCATAGTATCTACATTTCCTTCCCCACAGAGCCCACTAACAACGGTGCTGCACACCCAGCGGAGACGGGGGACCCATTAGGGTCTACCTCTCCAGGTTCTCATATGACCCCCAACAGCACGCTGGCTCCTGGAGCCCCAGGCTCTCCACAGGAGATTTACCAGGACCAAGCTGAAGGACAAGGGTGAGCTTTCTCTGATTGACGTTTGGCGATCATGTCCTAAATCAGGGGTGTCCAAACTTTTTCCAGCAAGAGTCACATTCAATAAAAATTGAAAAATGCTTGGGGGGACCACTTTAGTACATTTTGTAGAGTAAAGATGCTAAATAAACTTACAGTTCACCCGTACTATATGACTAAACTGCCAAACAGTACAGGTTAAAAAATAATACTAATTAAAACATTAAATTAAATTATTATTGTTACCATGGTAATGGTAATGGTAATGGTAATGGTAATGGTTTTTATTTCATTTGAACATGCATCAGATTACAATTGAATGCATCACATAATCAGTTCCCAGTTCCACATGTCCAAAAGGAGTAGGAAGAAGCAAATTTTATTAAATCCTACCCCTCCATCTGGTACTTTTACAATCAGTAACTGTTACATTTGTTCACTTCCTGCTTTCCTGATATAGTTTTTTTTTCAATTGATTGCATCCCATA
The DNA here is from genome assembly GCF_037039965.1 of Doryrhamphus excisus. Classification (NCBI taxonomy): domain Eukaryota; kingdom Metazoa; phylum Chordata; class Actinopteri; order Syngnathiformes; family Syngnathidae; genus Doryrhamphus; species Doryrhamphus excisus. The sequence goes on from NC_136359.1 coordinate 23,644,124, forward strand.
ATGAATTCCCAGTTCCACATGTCCAAAAGGAATAGTAAGAAGCAAAGCTTATGAAATCCTACCCCTACATCTGATGCTTTTACAATCAGTAACTGTTACATTTGTTCACTTCCTGCTTTCCTAATATATATATATTTTTTTTTTTGTCCCGTACCGAAGTACGAGGTGATATAATCAGTTCCCAGTTGCACATGTCCAAAAGGAGTAGGAAGAAGCAAATTTTATTAAATCCTACCCCTCCATCTGGTACTTTTACAATCAGTAACTGTTACACTTGTTCACTTCCTGCTTTCCTAATATAGCTTAAGTTTTTTTTTTCAATTGAGTTCATCCCATAATCAGTTCCCGGTTCCACATGTCCAAAAGGAGTAGGAAGAAGCAAAGCTTATTAAATCCTACCCCTCCATCTGGTACTTTTATAATCAGTAACTGTCACATTTGTTCACTTCCTGCTTTCCTAATATAGTTTAAGTTTTTTTTTCAATTGAGTGCATCCCATAATCAGTTCCCAGTTCCACATGTCCAAAAGGAGTAGGAAGAAGCAAAGCTTATTAAATCCTACCCCTCCATCTGGTACTTTTACAATCAGTAACTGTTGCATTTGTTCACTTCCTGCTTTCCTAATATAGTTCAATTTTTTTTTTCTATTGAGTGCATCCCATAATAAGTTCCCAGTTCCACATGTCCAAAAGGAGTAGGAAGAAGCAAAGCTTATTAAATCCTACCCCTCCATCTGGTACTTTTACAATCAGTAACTGTTACATTTGTTCACTTCCTGCTTTCCTAATATAGTTTGTTTTTTTTTTAGTTTATTTTTATTTTTTTTTTTGTTGTCACATACCGAAGTACGAGGTGATATGACATAATCAGTACCATAGTAAGTGTCAATATAGTGATATGTATACCTCATCATGACTGGGATTTCAATTGGGGAGATGCAGGCCGAGCTCTTACAAAATGCACTTCTGCCACCTTGTGGCTGTTTTTTCAGGTTAAAACTGCATCAAACATGATCTCTTCTATTGTGGAGTTGCATCATTACCTCTTCTGCAAAATACGTATTTTGGTAGCAAATGAGTTAATCGTGAATACATGTTATTTTTACAATATTCCTCCATAATGGTTAAAATACACAACATTATCTGTGTAGCATTTTATTAATAATAGTGTTATTTCTCATATCTTCTTGTAATGCTTATGAACAAGTCAAATGTCTTATTCTATTCCGAGTGAGCATTTGATGTCTTATGCCAGAGAAGCTTAAGTGCATCACAAGTTCCGTACTAAATTACAAATACATGTGAAATGAAAGGATTCTTCTGCACTTACTGTATATATTTCTATTTGTCTGTAAACCCCGCAGTTGAGTGGAGCTGCCCTGGGATTAACATATTTCAAGGCGTGGAGTTGCGTACGGCAGCTAAAGTGATACTGTGCACAACTGACAGTTTTCGCTCTCTTAGGGAGGAGGAGAATGCTGGTGTTAGTTTGGCTGACAGACTGTCAGAGGCAGAGGAGAAAATCAAGGTTCTGCACTCGTGTGAGTACTCGAAAACGCATACTCCATACCTTTTCATTTCAGTGTATTAAACATGAACGTTATATATGTGTAGTGTGTCAACATATAACTGTGTCTACAATAATAATAATAATCTAAGTTTAATTTTACCTTCATTGAAGAGGTCATTGTCAAAGACATGATAGCAACAATATCAACACGGACACCCCTCTCTGTTTTACCATGAGTTATTTCTGTAATTTTTCAAAAATCCTTAAATCAAATTGCTGGAACTTATTTGCCGTTTGCTGTTACTTTGTTTGGCTCCATTTTGGGTTATTTTGCAGCCTTGATAAAAAAAAAGCAGAGACTTGAGGTGAGAAACACTAAAAGTAACTCATAGCAAAACACGAAGGAGGTGTCCATGTTGATCATGCTGCCACATTGCATCTTGGCATTTATATGAATATGGCATTTATATCAAAAGAAAAGCAGAGACCTGAGGTGAGAAACACTACAAGAAGTAACTCATGGCAAAACACGAAAGAGGTGTCCATGTTGATCATGCTGCCACATCGCATCTTGGCATTTATATGCCATTTCAATGAATATGGCATTTATATCAAAAGAAAAGCAGAGACTTGAGGTGAGAAACACTACAAGAAGTAACTCATGGCAAAACACGAAGGAGGTGTCCATGTTGATCATGCTGCCACATCGCATCTTGGCATTTATATGCCATTTATATGAATATGGCATCTAGTATATCAAAAGAAAAGCAGAGACTTCAGGTGAGAAACACTAAAAGAAGTAACTCATGGCAAAACACGAAAGAGGTGTCCATGTTGATCATGCTGCCACATCGCATCTCTGCATTTATATGCCATTTATATGAATATGGCATTTATATCAAAATAAAAGCAGAGAATTGAGGTGAAAAACACTACAAGAAGTAACTCATGGCAAAACACAAAGGAGGTGTCCATGTTGATCATGCTGCCACATCGCATCTTGGCATTTATATGCCATTTATATGAATATGGCATCTAGTATATCAAAAGAAAAGCAGAGACTTCAGGTGAGAAACACTAAAAGAAGTAACTCATGGCAAAACACGAAAGAGGTGTCCATGTTGATCATGCTGCTACATCGCATCTTGGCATTTTTATGCCATTTATATGAATATGGCATTTATAGCAAAATAAAAGCTGAGACTTGAGGTGAGAAACACTCCAAGAAGTAACTCATGGCAAAACACGAAGGAGGTGTCCATGTTGATCATGCTGCCACATCGCATCTTGGCATTTATATGCCATTTCAATGAATATGGCATTTATATCAAAAGAAAAGCAGAGACTTGAGGTGAGAAACACTACAAGAAGTAACTCATGGCAAAACACGAAAGAGGTGTCCATGTTGATCATGCTGCCACATTGCATCTCGGCATTTATATGCCATTTATATGAATATGGCATTTATATAAAAAAAAAGCAGAGCTTGAGGTGAGAAACACTAAAAGAAGGAACTCATGGTAAACGAAGGAGGTGTACATGTTCATCATGCTGCCACATCACATCTTGGCATGTATATGCTATTTATATGAATATGGCATTTATATAAAAAAAGCAGAGAATTGAGATGAGAAACTCTACAAGAAGTAACTCATGGCAAAACACGAAGGAGGTGTCCATGTTGATCATGCTGCTACATCGCATCTTGGCATTTTTATGCCATTTATATGAATATGGCATTTATATCAAAAGAAAAGCAGAGACCTGAGGTGAGAAACACTACAAGAAGTAACTCATGGCAAAACACGAAGGAGGTGTCCATGTTGATCATGCTGCTACATCGCATCTTGGCATTTTTATGCCATTTATATGAATATGGCATTTATAGCAAAATAAAAGCAGAGACTTGAGGTGAGAAACACTACAAGAAGTAACTCATGGCAAAACACGAAGGAGGTGTCCATGTTGATCATGCTGCCACATCGCATCTTGGCATTTATATGCCATTTATATGAATATGGCATCTAGTATATCAAAAGAAAAGCAGAGACTTCAGGTGAGAAACACTAAAAGAAGTAACTCATGGCAAAACACGAAAGAGGTGTCCATGTTGATCATGCTGCTACATCGCATCTTGGCATTTTTATGCCATTTATATGAATATGGCATTTATAGCAAAATAAAAGCTGAGACTTGAGGTGAGAAACACTCCAAGAAGTAACTCATGGCAAAACACGAAGGAGGTGTCCATGTTGATCATGCTGCCACATCACATCTTGGCATTTATATGCCATTTATATGAATATGGCATTTATATTAAAAGAAAAGCAGAGACTTGAGGTGAGAAACACTAAAAGAAGTAACTCATGGCAAAACACGAAGGAGGTGTCCATTTTGATCATGCTGCCACATCGCATCTTGGCATTTACATGCCGTTTATATGAATATGGCATTTATATCAAAAGAAAAGCAAAGACTTGAGGTGAGAAACACTAAAAGAAGTAACTCATGGCAAAACACGAAGGAGGTGTCCATGTTGATCATGCTGCCACATCGCATCTTGGCATTTATATGCCGTTTATATGAATATGGCATTTATATCAAAATAAAAGCAGAGAATTGAGGTGAGAAACACTAAAAGAAGTAACTCATGGCAAAACACAAAGGAGGTGTAAAAAGTTCAGGGATTTTTGGCTTTTGGTTAAAACTTCAAACCTCAAACATCAAACAACAAACCTCAAACAACATTATCAACAAAAACTGAAATGGTCTCATTAGTATTTCATCACGGGGACCTAATTCTACCGTGGATTCATACATAGTACTTGTTTTCCCAAAAGTTGTCGATGTCACTTTAAGTTCACCTGTTGCACCAGCTAATATGTACCTGTGCTTGCCTCTAACAGCTTTGGACACTGCACAGACAGAGCTACTTGACCTGCGGTGTAAATATAACCAAGAGATGACAAACAAGTAAGTAAACAGCCTCGGATTTCTCATTCTTGACTTGTACTAGGCTTGGGTATCCTTTTTTACTTGAAAAACAAATAATAAACGATAAAAAAAAAAAATGATCTGCTGCACGGTGAACAGGTGGTTAGCGTGCGCATGTTCAAATGAAATAAAACCATTACCGTTACCAATTAACCTAGCATGTTTTTTGGAATGTGGGAGGAAACCGGAGTCCGCGGGAGAACATGTAAACTCCACACAGAGATGCCCGATGGGGGAACCCAACCCAGGTCTCCGAGCCGTGTGGCCTGTGCACTAACCACTCTACACTGTGCAGCCCGTTTCTTAAGTTTAGAAACGGGCTAGCAGAGAAAGTTTTCTTAACTTTCTCTGCTAGCGTCTAACAGTAAGTCATACAATGTAAGTCATACAAGATCATATCACCTCATACTTTGGTATGTGACAAATTTTTTTTTTATGAAATAAAAAAAAACTTAAACTATATTAGGAAAGCAGGAAGTGAACAAATGTAACAGTTACTGATTGTAAAAGTACCAGATGGAGGGGTAGGATTTAATAAGCTTTGCTTCTTCCTACTCCTTTTGGACATGTGGAACTGGGAACTGATTATGGGATGCACTCAATTGAAAAAAAAAACCTTAAACTATATTAGGAAAACAGGAAGTGAACAAATGTGACAGTTACTGATTGTAAAAGTACCAGCTGGAGGGGTAGGATTTAATAAGCTTTGCTTCTTCCTACTCCTTTTGGACATGTGGAACTGTGAACTGGTTATGGGATGAACTCAATTGAAAAAAAAACCTTAAACTATATTAGAAAAACAGGAAGTGAACAAATGTGACAGTTACTGATTGTAAAAGTACCACATGGAGGGGTAGGATTTAATAAGCTTTGCTTCTGCCTACTCCTTTTGGACATGTGGAACTGGGAACTGATTATGGGATGCACTCAATTGAAAAAAAAACCTTAAACTATATTAGGAAAGCAGGAAGTGAACAAATGTGACAGTTACTGATTGTAAAAGTACCAGATGGAGGGGTAGGATTTAATAAGCTTTGCTTCTTCCTACTCCTTTTGGACATGTGGAACTGGGAACTGATTATGGGATGCACTCAATTGAAAAAAAAAACTTAAACTATATTAGGACAGCAGGAAGTGAACAAATGTAACAGTTACTGATTGTAAAAGTACCAGATGGAGGGGTAGGATTTAATAAGCTTTGCTTCTTCCTACTCCTTTTGGACATGTGGAACTGGGAACTGATTATGGGATGCACTCAATTGAAAAAAAAACCTTAAACTATATTAGGAAAGCAGGAAGTGAACAAATGTAACAGTTACTGATTGTAAAAGTACCAGATGGAGGGGTAGGATTTAATAAGCTTTGCTTCTTCCTACTCCTTTTGGACATGTGGAACTGGGAACTGATTATGGGATGCACTGAATTGTAATCTGATGCATGTTCAAATGAAATCAAACCATTACCATTACCAGTATCGATACACATCCCTAATTTATACAATATACTGGCAAAGTAATTTGCGTTCCACTTTATTTTACCGACATAAATTCATGTGTGCACAGCTGAGGAATGCCATTGTAAAGGCGACTGGGCTGTGAATGCAGGTCGATGAGAGAGCTCCGTGTTTGCCTTCGCCGGCGGTTGGGCCTTGACAGCCCTCGAGAAGAATTGCTCCATTTAAAGATTGCTTCAGAAAACACTCTACCTTGTCCTGCTCTTTGAGTGCTACATACTGTACACGCCGCATGTTTTTGAAAAAGCATCTGAAGTCGTGTGAAAGATGTCGATAGACATTCAAAGTAAACACTCTTTTGTTCAGTTTTGTGCTCCAGAGTAGAGTAGGCCACAGCTAATGGATTTTCTCCAAGGCTTAATCCATGGTACAATTGCACCCACAACCGTACGTTGGTGCGTACGTTTTTCATGATGGCGTGCCGTGGTAGTTTATATTATTTGATGTGCTTGGTCATGGTGTGGGTGTTCCTGTCAGATGACAATAGCGCTTACTGACCCACAGCGAGAGTTATCACTCCATGACCTGCCTCTATTACTCTCACTGCCCCGTTCCTCGGTCTTCATATGAAGGACTATATATATTTGCTAGGACTGGAGTCACTGAGCAGATAATCAATATAAAAATTTTGGACACCCTAAGTTAAATGTAGAGCTTATCGCTGTTAGTGTGTGCTGTCAGCTGGGATACATCTATCCTGGCCTTATTGACAGGATCCGGACAAGACTATGACCTTCAAAACCAGGGTTAGGCCTTGCAACACTGATGCCACTTTAGTTCATTTCACATTACATTAGCCACGTTTACATGGACACAAATATTCCAATTCCATTCAGGTTATTTGCTCAAACGGAAAGAATGTAACCTTTGTATTCCGAAAAAAAAAGTGTAAATCCGAATGAATTTATAATGGGATTCCCAGGCGTGGAATATTCCTTTCCCCAAACGGAAAGTTGTCAGACTGGGTTCTTCTTCTTCTTCTGTTGTTTATTGGCGGTTGGCAAGCAGCTTTGGTGTGCATTAGCGCCATCTGTGGAACAGAATCTAAACCCTTTTATACAATTTGGACAATTTAGACAATTTGGTGTCGCCAATTTTAGCCTAGCATGTTTTTGGAATGTGGGAGTAAGCCGGAGTACCCGGAGCGTATTTAAGTATCATTTACATATTTTTAACGTTAAACTTAAACGTCAACATACAAAGTTGCTACATGAACTAAAATACCAATACAAGGCATTCAGAAGATGCATTCAAATTGTGGTATGTAATTTTCGACACTGGTCACTAGGTGTCAGTGTGTTCGATTGAGGTATCTTGTACCCGCTCAAACGGAAAGTTGTCAGACTGCGTTCTTTCTTCTTCTTCTGTTGTTTAATGGCGGTTGGCAAGCAGCTTTGGTGTGCATTAGCGCCACCTGTGGAACAGAATCTAAACCCTTTTATACAATTTGGACAATTTAGACAATTTGGTGTCGCCAATTTTAGCCTAGCATGTTTTTGGAATGTGGGAGTAAGCCGGAGTACCCGGAGCATATTTAAGTATCATTTACATACGTCAACATACAAAGTTGCTACATGAACTAAAATACCAATACAAGGCATTCAGAAGATGCATTCAAATTGTGGTATGTAATTTTCGACACTGGTCACTAGGTGTCAGTGTGTTCGATTGAGGTATCTTGTCGGGAAGTTGTCAGAATGCGTTCTTCTTCTTCTGTTGTTTATTGGCGGTTGGCAAGCAGCTTTTATTAGGGCTGGAAATCGATTAAAATATCAATTGCATTTTGTCCATAGTTAACTTGTAATTTTTAATATTAATTTTTTATTTTTTTTTTTACATTTTTAACTTGTAGTTTTTATCGATACTAAGTATACTTTTGGAAGATAATTTAAATGTTTTTAATACACCTGTCAACGTGAGAGTGGACAGTGATTGACAGTGATGTGTATCATGTATTGTTATGTATAAAAAAACAAGCACAATGTACACCAAGTAGACTGTGGTAAATCACTAAAATATCATTCTCTTCAAACAAATAATATGATTGTGAGTAATAGTGCAAATACAACACAATAACACTCGTCAATAAAGTGAAATGTAAAAAAAATAAATAAATAAATATTGATAACTTACAAAAAAAAATAAAGTGCTCAAAACAGTCAGTAGTTTACAGAATTAGGATCCTGTTGTTGGAGTCGCTTATACTTCACTTCCAAATACTGTTTTACAGACACATACTGTACATACACACACTTTTTTATACACACTGTATTGCATTTTTCTTGGTCCGGCAGCTTTAGTGTGACATTGCAAGTTTTACAAAATGCAAGTTTTATTGTGTCCTCTTGGATAAATCCAGCAGTTCAAGCATAATGGCTAATAAATGATAATAATGCTAATGAATTCCACCACTGCCATCTCATTGATACCCCCCTGTGATACCCCCACAAACCCTCCAAAGAACCCAAAGTTTAGCGCTCAGCTGGGACACAGCTCGTAAATTAAAAAAAAAAAAAACATTAATTATTTGGGACACGTGCATGCCAAGTTAGCACTGTATAAATGACAATAACAAATAAAATTCAAAACGTATTAAAAATTCTGTCATGCACCCACTGAAAAACAGAAATGTTTTCATGCCCCCCTTGATTTGAAATATCATTAAGAAACCGATATTTATGTATTTGTACTGTAAACTGTGCGGGCCACTACATACAGTATTTGAAGCTTTGAACATTTCTGTGTTTTGGTTTGAAGGACCGCAGTGTATCGGAACATGAGACCTATGTGCATATTTAATGAGCTTGTTATGAATCCATCCTTATCTACCTTTTGAAAATCAGTTCCCATGTTGCAAAAAAAAAGGAACTGTTGAACTTCAAACAAAGCTCATGAATAATCCCGCTCAGCTTTTGCTTAAATTAGAATTGATTATTAAATATATGGAGACAAGTTGAAGGTGGAATTATGTCGCATGTTACATGCAATTAAAATAGAAGAGATCTCGCTCTAATCTGTTCTCGCAAATGAGTACTAAGGGGAGGAAAAAAATACATTTCCACTCGTCTCATCCATTCATCATTCTGTTTGATGCTGTATTCAAACAGTGGTATGCGTTCCACTGCCACTAAAGCCACTTCCAAAAGGCAAGGGGGTCCAAAGTGTGGTACAGGAGCTATTTTTAGGCTTGACATATTTCCATTCATCCGTTTTCTATATTCTCACGAGGGTCACAGGCGTGCTGGAGCCTATCCCAGCTGTCTTCGGGCGAGAGGCGGGGTACATCCTGGACTGGTGGCCAGCCAATCACAGGGCACATATAGACAAACAACCATTCACACTCACATTTATACCAAGACTTAGACTTAGACTTAGACATAGACTTAGACTCTGCATTTTTTCACAGCTAATAGAATGTGAACATTTGAGCTTGATCTTGAGACATCATTTAATTTATTTGTTTTTTATGTTTTGTTGTAAATTTAAAGCTGGATGTTAAAGCTTTATTTATCCAAAAGTTTTTACAGAGGAAAGTTTGTGATACAGCATGACATAGACATAGACATAGAATTAGACTTAGACATAGACATAGACATAGACATAGACATAGACATAGACATAGAATTAGACTTAGACTTAGACTTAGACTTAGACTTAGACTTAGACTTAGACTATGTTTTGCTGTATCACAAACTTTCCTCTGTAAAAACCTTTGGAAAAATAAAGCTTAGATGTAGACTATGTCTATGTCTATGTCTATGTCTATGTCTATGTCTATGTCTATGTCTATGTCTATGTCTATGTCTATGTCTATGTCTATGTCTATGTCTATGTCTATGTCTATGTCTATGTCTATGTCTATGTCTATGTCTATGTCATGCTGTATCACAAACTTTCCTCTATAAAAACCTTTGGAAAAATAAAGCTTAGACTTAGACTATGTCTATGTCTATGTCTATGTCTATGTCTATGTCTATGTCTATGTCTATGTCTATGTCTATGCCTATGCCTTTGCCTATGCCTATGTCTATGCCTATGTCTATGCCTATGTCTATGTCTATGTCTAAGTCTAAGTCTAAGTCTAAGTCTAAGTCTATGTCTATGTTATGCTGTATCACAAACTTTCCTCTGTAAAAACCTTTAAAATTAGACTTAGACTATGTCTATGACTTAGACTTAGACTTAGACTTAGACTTAGACTTAGACTCTGCCTTTTTTCACAGCTAATAGAATATGAACATTTCAGCAGGATCTTGAGAATCATTTAATTTATTTGTTTTTTATGTTTTGGGGTTTTTTTTTGTAAATTATTATTTTTTTATTTATTTTTTGTTTTTTGTAAATTTAAAGCTGGATGTTAAAGCTTTATTTTTCCAAAAGTTTTTACAGAGGAAAGTTTGTGAAGCAAAGTAAGTTTGTACGTCATAACATACTGTTCTAATGGAATAAAAATGTGTTTGTAGTAAGTGCATATTGCTGGTGTAATTCAGTTTTTCCAGGAAATAATCTTTAACTACATGAAAAACGAAAAAAATATGGCCTTGTTAACAGTATCGTGATATATCGTATCGTGAGCCTAGTATCGTGATACGTATCGTATCGCCAGATTCTTGCTAATACACACTCCTAATTGATATCATCAAAGGTTGGGTATGATTTGCTATTTTGATAGCTAACCGAATTTGTGTGTTTGTGTGTGTGTGTCCCAGGGCGGACGAAATGAGCTCCATCATGTCCAAACTTGAGAAGGCAAACCAGGTGAGTCCATTCTTCCTGTTCTCTGATTGAGATGTACCTCCATTAGAATAATCACTCCTGTAAGCCTTGCCTTGGCTTTAATTAAGACACATTCTTTCCTGTCCTCCATGCTCTTCTCTCTTCCCCGGAGTGTGTGACTACTGAGTGTAATCTCGAGCCCGGGTTGGTGGGTTCTCTCCGTGGTAGCATTGCAGCCCTCGGCAGCAAAAACTGCAGAGCTTGATTGATGCAAGTGCGCTGAACACCAGGCTTCTTAGTTACTGCATTTATTGCCTTCATTTCCTGGTGATTTCCTCTATTTTCTTCTCCTGGCTGCTCCTCGCTTTGCGTGCAATTTTAACTCACAGTGTTGTTCTGGATAGGATCAGGAAAATTACATGTTAGAGGCCTTGGCGATAAAGTCAGAGAGGCCAGACTGTAGTATGAGGAAAAGACAGGAAGCAGAACTGGAGGGTGCAGAGATGAGGATGCTGAGGTTCTCATTGGGAGTGACCAGGATGGATAGGATCAGGAAAATTACATGTTAGAGGCCTTGGCGATAAAGTCAGAGAGGCCAGACTGTAGTATGAGGAAAAGACAGGAAGCAGAACTGGAGGGTGCAGAGATGAGGATGCTGAGGTTCTCATTGGGAGTGACCAGGATGGATAGGATCAGGAAAATTACATGTTAGAGGCCTTGGCGATAAAGTCAGAGAGGCCAGACTGTAGTATGAGGAAAATACAGGAAGCAGAACTGGAGGGTGCAGAGATGAGGATGCTGAGGTTCTCATTGGGAGTGACCAGGATGGATAGGATCAGGAAAATTACATGTTAGAGGCCTTGGCGATAAAGTCAGAGAGGCCAGACTGTAGTATGAGGAAAAGACAGGAAGCAGAACTGGAGGTAGAAAAGATGAGGATGCTGAGGTTCTCAATGGGAGTAACCAGGATGGATAGGATCAGGAAAATTACATGTTAGAGGCCTTGGCGATAAAGTCAGAGAGGCCAGACTGTAGTATGAGGAAAAGACAGGAAGCAGAACTGGAGGGTGCAGAGATGAGGATGCTGAGGTTCTCATTGGGAGTGACCAGGATGGATAGGATCAGGAAAATTACATGTTAGAGGCCTTGGTGATAAAGTCAGAGAGGCCAGACTGTAGTATGAGGAAAAGACAGGAAGCAAAACTGGAGGTAGAAGAGATGAGGATGCTGAGGTTCTCAATGGGAGTGACCAGGATGGATAGGATCAGGAAAATTACATGTTAGAGGCCTTGGCGATAAAGTCAGAGAGGCCAGACTGTAGTATGAGGAAAAGACAGGAAGCAGAACTGGAGGGTGCAGAGATGAGGATGCTGAGGTTCTCATTGGGAGTGACCAGGATGGATAGGATCAGGAAAATTACATGTTAGAGGCCTTGGCGATAAAGTCAGAGAGGCCAGACTGTAGTATGAGGAAAAGACAGGAAGCAGAACTGGAGGGTGCAGAGATGAGGATGCTGAGGTTCTCATTGGGAGTGACCAGGATGGATAGGATCAGGAAAATTACATGTTAGAGGCCTTGGCGATAAAGTCAGAGAGGCCAGACTGTAGTATGAGGAAAAGACAGGAAGCAGAACTGGAGGTAGCAGAGATGAGGATGCTGAGGTTCTCAATGGGAGTGACCAGGATGGATAGGATCAGGAAAATTACATGTTAGAGGCCTTGGCGATAAAGTCAGAGAGGCCAGACTGTAGTATGAGGAAAAGACAGGAAGCAGAACTGGAGGTAGCAGAGATGAGGATGCTGAGGTTCTCATTGGGAGTGACCAGGATGGTTAGGATCAGGAAAATTACACGTTAGAGGCATTTGCGATAAAGTCAGAGAGGCCGGACTGTAGACTGTAGTATGAGGAAAAGACAGGAAGCAGAACTGGAGGTAGCAGAGATGAGGATGCTGAGGTTCTCATTGGGAGTGACCAGGATGGATAGGATCAGGAAAATTACACGTTAGAGGCCTTGGCGATAAAGTCAGAGAGGCCAGACTGTAGTATGAGGAAAAGACAGGAAGCAGAACTGGAGGTAGCAGAGATGAGGATGCTGAGGTTCTCAATGGGAGTGACCAGGATGGATAGGATCAGGAAAATGACATGTTAGAGGCCTTGGTGATACAGTCAGAGAGGCCAGACTGTAGACTGTAGTGTGAGGAAAAGACAGAAAGCAGAACTGGAGGTAGCAGAGTTGTTCTCCGGCAAGAAGCTCCTCGATAAAGGCTCTGAAAATGAATCATTAATTAGCAGGGTGTGACAACGCAGGTGAACAATGTGGGCCGACTCAGCAGAATGGCTCACACCAAAACTCCCTTGATTAATTCCGCTTTTTATGAGATTGCCGTGAATCCAATTCATGGAACATTTTGATGCCACATGTGTTTCACAGCGAGCAGAACTGGCCCAGCAGGAAGTGGAGAGGCTAAAGGAGCAGTTAGCCAGCGGCCCTCGCCCGGAAGAGGGCTCCAGCAAGGTAAAGGTGGTACAATATTTCATAATTGTTATGTGTATTGTTATGTTATGTGTTTCACATGATTTCCTCCCACATTCCAGAAACATGCTAAAAAACATGCTAATAACATGCTAAAAAACATGCGACTCCATAGGAAGCACAACTGGAGGTAGCAGAGATGAGGATGCCGAGGTTCTCATTGGGAGTGACCAGGATGGATAGGATCAGGAAAATTACATGTTAGAGGCCTTGGCGATAAAGTCAGAGAGGCCAGACTGTAGACTGTAGTATGAGGAATAGACAGGAAGCAGAACTGGAGGTAGCAGAGATGAGGATGCCGAGGTTCTCATTGGGAGTGACCAGGATGGATAGGATCAGGAAAATTTCATGTTCGAGGCCTTGGCGATAAAGTCAGAGAGGCCAGACTGTAGTATGAGGAAAAGACAGGAAGCAGAACTAGAGGTAGCAGAGATAAGGGTGCCGAGGTTCTCATTGGGAGTGACCAGGATGGATAGGATCAGGAAAATTTCATGTTCGAGGCCTTGGCGATAAAGTCAGAGAGGCCAGACTGTAGTATGAGGAAAAGACAGGAAGCAGAACTGGAGGTAGCAGAGATGAGGATGCCGAGGTTCTCATTGGGAGTGACCAGGATGGATAGGATCAGGAAAATCACATGTTAGAGGCCTTGGCGATAAAGTCAGAGAGGCCAGACTGTAGTATGAGGAAAAGACAGGAAGCAGAACAGGAGGTAGCAGAGGTGAGGGTGCTGAGGTTCTCATTGGGAGTGACCAGGATGGATAGGATCAGGAAAATTACATGTTAGAGGCCTTGGCGATAAAGTCAGAGAGGCCAGACTGTAGTATGAGGAAAAGACAGGAAGCAGAACTGGAGGTAGCAGAGATGAGGATGCTGAGGTTCTCATTGGGAGTGACCAGGATGGATAGGATCGGATAGGGTACATTTCTCACAAATGAAGTAAAACGAGGTCAACAAACTGCCATATATAGAAAAATTCTTCACTATCACCCATTCTACTTATATCGTAACAAAAGTAGTAGTTTTGGTTATGCCGACAACCGCTTATGTTGACACAAATGCTTTCCGCTATAATTAAATGTTCTCTCAAAGGGTGTGATGCATAAGCATTTCTGTTCTGTTCTCCCTTAGGAAACCAGTGAGAAGGTTGAGGTGGCATCTTCCGAACTGGAGGCCACTCTTCTTGCCAAAGATCGTGAAATCATTCGTCTCCTTGAAAATATTCAGCGACTGCAGTTCACCCTCCACGAGGTTCAAGAAACCTCGGCCAATCAGATCATAGAGCTGGAGCGACAGCTGGCCTACAAGACGGAAGCTATCGAGGTACGCGGTTCTGATGTGTGATCCCCCACAAAACAGTCCTTCGGATATTTACATCATATTTACGTTTCATGTTTTTTTTTTCTCCTATTTCAGAGATTAGAAGCTAAACTGAGATCCCAAATGGATTATGAAGAGATTAAAACTGAACTCAGGTTGCTATTAGTTGTGGCGCAAATGTGATTTATTATTGATTTGAATGAAGATCAATAATTTGTGTATGTCTGTACTCTACCCGTAGTATCCTAAAAGTGATGAAACTGGCATCTGCAAATGGCAACTCATCCCAGGTACTCTTCTTTATTTCTTTCCTAGTCCTTAGTCCTAGTCCTTAGTCCTTAGTCCTAGTCCTAGTCCTTAGTCCTAGTCCTTAGTCCCAGTCCTTAGTCCCAGTCTATTCTACTGCAGTTGACTTCATCTAAACCTGACAGTGTTTAACCCTGCGTGTTTCCATGTGTAGGACTCCGCCAAGGCCACAGAAGCGCTTTTACTGGATAAAGAGGAATTTCTTCCATCTCACAAATACCTGATGGAGAAGGCCCGCATTTTGCACAGCACTGGTACAATATTGCATAATTGTTATGTGTATTGTTATGTTTATGTGTTTCACATGATGACAGCAAACTACAAACATGATTTGATTTGAGTCCGGTGAGCTTAAAATCTTTAACGTTTCTACTTGTATTCTTCCTATTTCATATGCCACAAACACATTTTACTATGTATTTTAAAATTGCGGGCGGCACGGTGGTCGAGTGGTTAGCAGACCTCACAGCGAGGAAACCAAGGGTTCAATTCCACCCTCGGCCATCTCTGTGTGGAGTTTGCATGTTCTCCCCCCGTGCATGCGTGGGTTTTCTCCGGGTACTCCGGTTTCCTCCCACTTTCCAAAAACATGCTAAAAAACATGCTAATAACATGCTAAAAAACATGCTAATAGGCAACTCCATAAGTATGAATGTGAGTGTGAATGTCAAACAACAAACAACTCTAATAAATAACAACTTGCATGTGTGGGTTTTCTCCGGGTACTCCGGTTTCCTCCCACTTTCCAAAAACATGCTAAAAAAACATGCTAATAACATGCTAATAACATGCTAAAAAACATGCTAATAAACGACTCCATAGGTATGAATGTGAGTGTGAATGTCAAACAACAAACAACTCTAATAAATAACAACTTGCATATGTGGGTTTTTTCCGGGTACTCCGGTTTCCTCCCACATTCCAAAAACATGCTAATAACATGCTAAAAACATGCTAAAAAACATGCTAAAAAACATGCTAAAAAACATGCTAAAAAAACATGCTAATAGGCGACTCCATAGGTATGAATGTGAGTGTGAATGTCAAACAACTCTAATAAATAACAACTTACAACCAGCACTGTGGGATGCACAGCGGTCGAGTGGTTAGCGCGCAGACCTCACAGCTAGGGTTCAATTCCACCCTCGGCCATCTCTGTGTGGAGTTTGCATGTTCTCCCTGTGCATGCGTGGGTTTTCTCCAGGTACTCCGGTTTCCTCCCACATTCCAAAAACATGCTAATAACATGCTAAAAAACATGCTAAAAACATGCTAAAAACATGCTAAAAAACATGCTAATAGGCGACTCCTTAGGTATGAATGTGAGTGTGAATGTCAAACAACAACCAACCCTCATAAATAACAACTTACAACCAGCACTGTGGGATGCACGGCGGTCGAGTGGTTAGCGCGCAGACCTCACAGGGTTCAATTCCACCCTCGGCCATCTCTGTGTGGAGTTTGCATATTCTCCCCATGCATGTATGGGTTTTCTCCGGGTACTCCGGTTTCCTCCCACATTCCAAAAACATGCTAAAAAACATGCTAATAACATGCTAAAAAACATGCTAATAGGCGACTCCATAGGTATGAATGTGAGTGTGAATGTCAAACAACAAACAACTCTAATAAATAACAACTTGCATGTGTGGGTTTTTTCCGGGTACTCCGGTTTCCTCCCACGTTCCAAAAACATGCTAAAAAACATGCTAATAACATGCTAAAAAACATGCTAATAGGTGACTCCGTAGGTATGAATGTGAGTGTGAATGTCAAACAACAAACAACTCTAATAAATAACAACTTACAACCAGCACTGTGGGATGCACGGCGGTCGAGTGGTTAGCGTGCAAACCTCACAGCTAGGGTTCAATTCCACCCTCGGCCATCTCTGTGTGGAGTTTGCATGTTCTCCCTGTGCATGCGTGGGTTTTCTCCGGGTACTCCGGTTTCCTCCCACATTCCAAAAACATGCTAGGTTAATTAGCGACTCCAAATTGTCCATAGGTATGAATGTGAGTGTGAATGGTTGTTTGTCTATATGTGCCCTGTGATTGGCTGGTGACCAGTGCAGGGTGTTCCCCGCCTCTCGCCCGAAGACAGCTGGGATAGGCTCCAGCACCCCCGCGACCCTCGTGAGGAAAAGCGGTAGAAAATGAATGAATGAATGAATTTTAAAATTGCCAACAAAGAATACAGAATATAGAAGTGAATACAGGAAGTGAACAAATGCTTTTTGGAACTGTGATACATTCCAACTTGTATATGTTCAAAATAAATGAAACCGTAAACTTTTTTTTTTTTTTTAGATGATGACCACTCTGAAGATGGAGGCAGAGAGACAGGCAGGCCACCCGGATCCAACTCATCATCATCTCAGGTGGACGGCCGAGCCTCGCCCAGTCCTGGTCCTCCAGTCCTGGATGGCTTCTCCTCCAGCCACGATCTGCCCCGTCCCTTCTCTGTGTCCCCATGCTCTGGGGACCACCTCCTCCACAAGCATCTTCTCTCCCCACATTTTAAAAAGGAGAGCCATATGGCTTTTCCCACTGCGCTGTACGCAGCCAAGGTCGCCCTAATGTCATCCACTCAAGGGTCAGGGAGTAGCGACCCGGGTTTGCCCAGTGACCAGTCTGAAAGCGGCGGATCAACTGCAGGGGATGATGACCAAATAGACACTGCAGAGATTGCTTTCCAGGTGAAGGAGCAGCTCCTGAAGCATAACATCGGCCAGCGTGTGTTTGGCCACTACGTGCTCGGCCTCTCCCAAGGCTCAGTCAGCGAGATCCTGGCCAGACCCAAACCTTGGAGGAAGCTGACCGTCAAGGGCAAAGAACCGTTCCTTAAGATGAAGCAGTTCCTTTCTGATGAGCAGAACATCCTGGCGCTGAGGACCATCCAGGTTCGCCAAAGAGGTGAGTGAAAGAGAAGAAAAAGACGCACACATACTAGGGGTGTACGAAAATATCGTACAATTAGGAGGCGGCACGGTGGTCGAGTGGTTAGCGTGGGGGCCAGGGTTCGATTCCACCATCGGCCATCTCTGCTTGGAGTTTGTATGCGTGGGTTTTCTCCGGTTTCCTCCCACATTCCAAAAACATGCTAGGCTAATTGGCCACTCCAAATTGTCTCCAAATAGGCCACACAATCATGAGACCTGGGATGACCTGGGGAAGACCAGGGTTCGATTCCACCCTCGACCATCTCTGCGTGGAGTTTGTATGCATGGGTTTTCTCCGGTTTCCTCCCACATTCCAAAAACATGCTAGGCTAATTGGCCACTCCAAATTGTCTCCAAATAAGTCACACAATCATGAGACCTGGGTTCGATTCCCTGGGTTCAAGTCTTAATTGGCCACTCCAAATTGTCCATAGGTACGAATGTGAGTGTGAATGGTTGTTTGTCTATATGTGCCCTGTGATTGGCTGGCCACCAGTCCAGGGTGTACCCCGCCTCTCGCCCCAAGACAGCTAGGATAGGCTCCAGCACCCCCCGTGACCCTCGTGAGGAAAAAGCGGTAGAAAATGAATGAATGAATAATTAACCTAGCATGTTTTTGGAATGTGGGAGGAAACCGGAATACCCAGCGAAAACCGATGACTGAGGGTGGAATTGAACTTGGGTCTCTTAGCGCCAAACTATTAATGTTTGCTAAATTGAAAAATGGTAATGGGCTGCACGGCGGTCGAGTGTTTAGCGCACAGACGTCACATAAAAACATGCTAGGTTAATTAGCGACTCCAAATTGTCCATAGGTATGAATGTGAGTGTGAATGGTTGTTTGTCTATATGTGCCCTGTGATTGGCTGGCCACCAGTCCAGGGTGTACCCCGCCTCTTGCCCCGAAGACAGCTGGGATAGGCTCCAGCACCCCCCTCTGTGAGGAAAAGTGGTAGAAAATGAAAAAAATTGGACTTAGACTTAGACTTAGACTTAGACTTTGAAATTGCCAACAAAATGTCATTGCCGGGCTCCCGTATAATAATAATCATAATAAATAATAATGTGGAGAATAAATAGATTACATCAAATATGAACAATGTACAGCGTAAACAGTCATTTGTACAAATAATTAAAATAATTTTGAATAAATAATAATAATAATTTACAGTTCTAATGGAATAAAAATGAGTTTAGTAAGTGCATATTGCTGGTGTAATTCCGTTTTTTTCCAGGAAATAATCTTTAACTACAAGAGTATCGTGATATATCGTATCGTGAGCCTAGTATCGTGATACGTATGGTATCGCCAGATTCTTGCCAATACACACCCCTAACACATACATGCCCAAACGCACACACACACATCTTTAGGTTGACAACAACACAATAAGTAGTAAATGTGTTTCATTGCAATAAAGTAAAATCCGAGACACATTTGAACTGCACAGCGGAACGTACATAGGAGCTTCCTAAGCCACTGTCTCACAGTGGCTTAATTCCTGGACAAAAAATTTTTTTTTAAAACTAACCTGGAACTCATCCTTGACTTTATTCTCGGCTTCCTGCCTGTGCCATGTTTGTAGTCTTACTTTTCAACTTTGTTTTCTCCCTAGATTCACAGCTTTTGAAAGTTGAGCTTCCCGTATACAGCAACCTCAGACAACACACACTCAAAGGCAGCCATTGATCTACCAGTCAAAAGTAAAGCCTTGAAACTGCTCTCTGATCAACCAGCCCACTCACCCCCCCCCCCCTCCCCCCCTTTTGCTCCCTCTCTTTCTCTACCCTCTGTGGCAGGGAGCATCACTCCACGCATCCGAACTCCAGAAACTGGGTCAGACGATGCCATCAGGAATATCCTGGAGCAGGCCAAGAAGGAGATCCAGTCACAGAGGGGAGGTTTGTGGATACGTTTTTTTGTCCCTTATATTTGGGTGGATTCTCCGCCAGCTTCGTCGTCGTAATGAGCAAAGGTTGAATCGAGACAGCTGGACTTTTCTTATTGGTTGATGTTTCTCCTTTCATCCAAAAAGCTTCTTCAGTTCTAAATTTGGAGTCTCCTTATTTATGTCTGTGGTGCCTGTGTCCCCGAAGGGCGGTCACACTAAGGTTCTTGTTGTGGTGTTTGCCCACAGCTGCTGAATGACACTCTTCCTAACCCAGCTGTCTTCGGGCGAGAGGTTGTGTACACCCTGGACTGGTTGCCAGCCAATCACAGGGCACATATAGACAAACAACCATTCACACTCACATTCATACCTATGGACAATTTGGAGTCGCTAATTAACCTAGCATGTTTTTTTTTGGAATGTGGGAGGAAACCGGAGTACCCGGAGAAAACCCACGTATGCACGGGGGGGAACATGCAAACTCCACACAGAGATAGCCGAGGGTGGAATTGAACCCTGGTCTCCTAGCTGTGAGGTCTGTGCGCTAACCACCGCCCTGGAATGAAACATTCATTCATTCATTTATTTTCTGCCGCTTATCCTCACGAAGTTCGTGTCGGTGCTGGAGCCTATCCCAGCTGTCTTCGGGCGAGAGGCGGTGTACACCCTGGACTGGTGGCCAGCCAATCACAGGGCACATATAGACAAACAACCATTCACACTCACATTCATACCTATAGACAATTTGGAGTCGCTAATTAACCTAGCATGTTTTTGGAATGTGGGAGGAAACCGGAGTACCCGGAGAAAACCCACGTATGCACGGGGGGAACATGCAAACTCCACACAGAGATAGCCGAGGGTGGAATTGAACCCTTGTCTCCTAGCTGCGAGGTCTGTGCGCTAACCACCGCCCCGGAATGAAACAAGGGGCTCTAATTTCGTACACCAGGCGCAGCACACCTGCCCTACGTCACGCCAACAGGGTGTGGCCAGCACACTTTCGTGAGCGGTGCAGTTTGGTGTAGCGCCGCGCACCCACGCCTCCATCCCTCCCACAGGCGCAAGTGGCAAAGAGGGAGGAGAGAAGGTGTGAGAGTGTTTAACACAGTCGAGTGTAATCTTAACCAATCAATCACCAATAACCAATCACCTTTGTCGCACTGTTTTGTCACAAAATGGTCACTGCGCCAAGCCATGCTGAAAATGTGGGCGCCTCCCCTGGTGCGCCACCACGCCCATCTCGGCGCAGTACAGTCTACCAAATTACCACTGCCGCTGCACCACGCTCCGCTACAAAATTAGAGCCCAATATGTCCCCCAAAGAGTGTCGAGTCGAGTGGTTAGCTCGCAGGCCTCACAGCTAGGAGACCCGAGTTCAATTCCACTCTGTGTGGAGTTTGCATGTTAAATCAACTATTTTGTTACAAAACAATAGGCTACCAAACAGACATTTGGATTAAAGTCAAAAAATGTCTGGAAGAATTTATTTCGAAAACTTTAATGTCCATCCATCCATTTTCTTCCGCTTATCCGGGTCCGGGTCGTGGGGGCAGCAGTTTCAGTAGGGAATCCCAGACTTCCCGGTCCCTGGACACCTCGTCCAGCTCCACCAGGAAGACACCAAGGCGTTCCCAGGCCAGCTGTGAGACATAATCCCTCCAGCGTGTCCTTGGTCTGCCCCGGGGCCTTTTCCCAGCTTGGCATGCCCGGAACACCCCACCAGGGAGGCGTCCGGGACTAAGAGTGATTCAGAAGACCCTTATGAACAAAACCAAGAGGAGGAACCGTACCTCGCCCGGATGTGGGATACCGGGGCCTCACCCTGGAGCCAGTCCCGGGGGAGAGGCTCGCAGGCGAGCGCCTGGTGGTCGGGCCTTCACCCGTGGGGCCCTGGGCCTGAAGAAGCCACATGGGATCTCCCCCTTGTAGACCCACCACCTACGAGGGCAAGCATAAGGGTCCGGTGCATTGTGTGTTGGGTGGCGGTCAAGGACGGGTGCCTGGGTGACCTGGTCTTCGACGGCCAAATCTGGTTCTTGGGACACTTTAATGTTTTTGAGTTGAGTTGTGGATTTTTGTCACTTAAAATAGTAATAATATGATGCACTGTTTGATTGCCTACCTGTCATCTTCAGGGGATTCCAGGACATCGGTGAACACCACCTTGAGCAGAAGCAGCAACGGAACCAGCAACAGCTCTGACGAAACCATTAAAAACATCCTAGAACAGGCCAGGAGGGAGATGGAGTCCCAGCAGCAGACCCTGGTGGACATGGATGGCTGTGGAAGAACCTCAACAGTTGGCACCGCAGCCCAAGTGGAACGTTTGGGTCCTCCTGAGTGCTCCAGGGGCCTGCCTTTGCCTATCTCCATCAAACAAGAAGAAGGGGGCTGCGTTACTGT
Organism: Doryrhamphus excisus; assembly: GCF_037039965.1. Taxonomy (NCBI): domain Eukaryota; kingdom Metazoa; phylum Chordata; class Actinopteri; order Syngnathiformes; family Syngnathidae; genus Doryrhamphus; species Doryrhamphus excisus. The sequence continues at coordinate 23,666,251 of NC_136359.1, forward strand.
TTGCATGTCCAATTCCATCAGCAGTCCCCAGACGCCCCTCAGCGTTCTCTCTCCAGCCGCGTTTGTTCAGAACATCATTCGCAAAGTCAAGTCCGAGATCGGAGAGGTCGGCACCTACTTCGACCAGCACTGGGCTCAGGAACGGGGGTCGATGGGGCTCCCCGGTGTGGGTAGCTCTCGACCTTTTAATTCCATTTCTCCGTCCGTGTCGTCTTCGTCTTCTGGTCCTTCTGTTCTGACTCGACCCTGGCCCCGCCTGGAGAACGGTGAGTGTCTTAGCGAGGAGGCTTCCGCCCCTGAAGAGGAGTTGGGGATGAGTCGACCCATGGAGGTGAAGGTGGAATCGGACACATCAGTCAGCGGCGAGTCCCCAGGCCCGAGTCCCGGGCGGCTTTCTTACTATCCAGCATATGTTCCCCGAGCGTTGAAGCCCACCGTCCCGCCGCTGACTCCAGAGCAGTACGAATTGTACATGTACCGAGAGGTCGATACCATTGAGCTAACCAGGCAAGTGAAAGAGAAGCTGGCGAAGAACGGAATCTGCCAGAGGATCTTTGGTGAAAAGGTCAGTTTTCCTGACGTACTTGCTTTTGAATTCCATGATTGGAATTGAAGTCAGGTCTCGTAGCTGTGAGGCCTGCGTGGTAACCACTTCACCGTCGTGCAGCCCCACCCTATTAATGTTTGGTAAATTAAAAATTAGTAATGGGCTGCATGGCGGTCGAGTGAGTGATTAGCGCGCAGACCTCACAGCTAGGAGACCAGGGTTCAATTCCACCCTCTGTGTGGAGTTTGCATGTGGAGTCTGTAGGTTTTCTCCGGGTACTCCGGTTTCCTCCCACATTCCAAAAACATGCTAGGTTAATTAGCGACTCCAAATTGTCTATAGGTATGAATGTGAGTGTGAATGGTTGTTTGTCTATATGTGCCCTGTGATTGGCTGCCGACCAGTCCAGGGTGTACCCCGCCTCTCGCCCGAAGACAGCTGGGATAGGCTCCAGCACCCCCCGCGAAGTTGGTGTTAAAATGTTCATTCTAATGCAGGGGTCTCAAACACACGGCCCGCGGGCCAAATGTGGCCCGCAGGACACTAGTTTGAGGCCCCCGCCTTGATATGAAAGTTTAATGTTAGTGCGGCCCGCGCAAGTTTGATATGGATGCTGTATGGTATCATGTACCCAGAAAAAAATTATTACGTTTGATTAATGTTCATGTTAAAGGTTAAATAACTGTTAATAGTTATCCTCCCTATCCGTGTGGAAGTGGTACGTTTTTGGCTATTTAAGTTGAAAGGAAATAACTTGAAGGCTACCGTTTAGGTCGCTAGGTCTCTAGTTTGCGAGTTAGCATGTGTCTCAAGACCCTGCAGTTGCGCAATATGTTGTAAATAAAAAGAGTATAAATGTGACTATAGTCGTGTTTTGTCATGTCTACAGGGCTCTAATAATGCTTTGTTTATTTTAATCTGAAAAAAATAATTTGTCTACCCACCAACTATATGTGGTTTCCTAAGTTTTTATTATTTGCTGTTTTATTATTATTATTATTATTATTATTATATTTATTTATTACTGATTGATTTTCTTTATTCTTGATTTGTTTATTTATTTTTCATCTTATTTTGTGCAGAAAAATAAAAAGTAAGATATTTAAGAACAGTGGAATGTTTTATCAGAGCTTTTATTGTAGAAAATCGGAACCAAAGCACTGAAAAAGTTTGTATATTTTTCTGTTTTTAATAAATGCATTCTTTTTTTTGTTGTTTTTTTTTTTTGGGAAAACCTAATGTGGCCCAGTCTCACCCAGACCCTAGCTCCAGTGGCCCCCAAGTAAATTGAGTTTGAGACCCCTGTTCTAATGTGTCCTGCCAAGTCAAAACAGCCTTGACTAAATGGACTCGACTTTATGGTGTTATGCTTCCCTCTAGTGGCCGTTCGCCTGAAGTGTATCATTCCTTGAAAGAGCATTTGCTTCAATGGTTCCACTCATTCCTTCCATGTTTATTGCAGGTGCTTGGGCTTTCTCAGGGGAGTGTGAGTGATATGCTGTCACGGCCCAAACCCTGGAGCAAACTGACCCAGAAAGGAAGGGAACCTTTCATTCGCATGCAGCTCTGGTTACTTGATCAGCTCGGACAGACCCTCAACCAGACCCCCAACCAGGGCCACACTAATAGTGAGTCTGCGTCACAAGCTGGCTTTTGCATTAAATCAACTTCTTTTTTTTCATAATTTTATTTGTCTTACCCTCAGATAAAAGTCCGGTCATGACCCAGTCTTTGCCCTCCCCACCCGTGAGCCCCGCTGAGGGTCACGCCAGTCCGCTGGTGGAGCCGATAAGCCTCTCCCTGGAAAGCAGTAAGGAGAACCAGCAGCCCGAGAGCCTGGTTCTGGGGCTGCCTTCCCAAACGGAAGGAGGCAAGTCCACCCCCAGTCTTATGGGCCAGCATCACCCCAGTCACCCACTTGGCATCCAGGAACTGGTGGCCATGTCTTCTGAGTTGGACACCTATGCAATCACAAAGAAAGTCAAAGAGGTCTTAACAGACAACAATCTAGGTACGCGACAATATTATATTTCCATCGGAAGCTCATCTTCTTCCATCACATTATTATTATTATTATTATTATTATATTTATTGATTACTGATTGATTGATTTTCTTTATTCTTGATTTGTTTATTTATTTTTCATCTTATTTTGTGCAGAAAAATAAAAATTCAGATATTTGAGAACAGGGCGGCACGGCGGTCGAGTGGTTAGCGCGCAGACCTCACAGCTAGGAGACAAGGGTTCAATTCTACCCTCGGCCATCTCTGTGTGGTTAGGGGTTAGGGTTAGGGTTAGGGTTAGGGTTAGGATTAGGGTTGGGTTAGGGGTAGGGTTGGGGTAGGGTTAGGGTTAGGATTAGGGGTTTGGGGGTTAGGGTTGGGGTAGGGTTAGGGGTTAGGATTAGGGTTAGGGTTAGGATTAGGGGTTTGGGGGTTAGGGTTGGGGTAGGGTTAGGGGTTAGGATTAGGGTTAGGGTTAGGATTAGGGGTTTGGGGGTTAGGGTTGGGGTAGGGTTAGGGGTTAGGATTAGGGTTAGGGTTAGGATTAGGGGTTTGGGGGTTAGGGTTGGGGTAGGGTTAGGGGTTAGGATTAGGGTTAGGGTTAGGATTAGGGGTTTGGGGGTTAGGGTTGGGGTAGGGTTAGGGGTTAGGGTTGGGGTAGGGGTTAGGATTAGGGTTGGGGTAGAGTTAGGGGTTAGGATTAGGGTCGGGGAAGGGTTAGGGGTTCGGGGTTAGGATTAGGTTTGGGTTAGGGTAGGGTTAGGATTAGGGTTAGGGTTAGGATTAGAGTTGGGGTTAGGGTTGGGTTAGGGGTTAGGAGTTAGGGGTAGGGTTGGGGTAGGGTTAGGGTTAGGATTAGGGGTTTGGGGGTTAGGGTTGGGGTAGCGTTAGGGGTTAGGATTAGGGTTGGGGTAGGGTAGGGTTAGGATTAGGGTTAGGATTAGGGTTGGGGTTGGGGTTGGGGTAGGGTTAGGGTTAGGGGTTCGGGGTTAGGAATAGGATTAGGGTTAGGATTAGGGCTGGGGTTAGGGGTAGGGTTGGGGTAGGGGTAGGGTTAGGATTAGGGGTTCGGGGGTTAGGGTTAGGGTTGGGGTAGGGTTAGGGGTTAGGATTAGGGTTGGGGTAGGGTTAGGGTTAGGATTAGGGTTGGGGTAGGGTTCGGGGTTAGGATTAGGTTTGGGTTAGGGTAGGGTTAGGATTAGGGTTGGGGTAGGGTTAGGGGTTAGGGTTGGGGTTCGGGGTTAGGATTAGGATTAGGGTTGGGGTAGGGTTAGGGGTTAGGGATTAGGGTGGAGTTTGCATGTTCTCCCCATGCATGCGTGGGTTTTCTCCGGGTACTCCGGTTTCCTCCCACATTCCAAAAACATGCTAGGTTAATTAGCGACTCCAAATTGTCCATAGGTATGAATGTGAGTGTGAATGGTTGTTTGTCTATATGTGCCCTGTGATTGGCTGGCCACCAGTCCAGGGTGTACCCCGCCTCTCGCCCTAAGACAGCTGGGATAGGCTCCAGCACCCCTGCGACCCTCGTGAGGAAAAGCGGTAGAAAATGAATGAATGAATATCTGAGGACAGTGGAATGTTTTATCAGAACTTTTATTGTAGAAAATCGGAACCAAAGCACTGAAAAAGTTTGTATATTTTTCTGTTTTTAATAAATACAGTTTTTTTTTGATAACCTGATGCGGCCCAGCCTTGCCCAGACCCTAGCTCCAGTGGCCCCCAAGTAAATTGAGTTTGAGACCCCTGTTCTAGAGCACTGTTGTGTTCTACATGTGTGCATGTTCCCCCAACAGGTCAGCGTCTTTTTGGGGAGACCATTCTGGGTCTGACTCAAGGATCTGTCTCTGACCTGCTGTCCCGGCCCAAACCTTGGCACAAACTCAGCCTAAAAGGCAGGGAGCCATTTGTCCGCATGCAGTTGTGGCTCAACGATCCTCACAATGTCGACAAGCTGAGAGCAATGAAGAAGATGGAGAAGAAAGGTGGACGTGTTACTTTACTGTGTATTGCAATGCATTCTGGTATGACTGCTGGATTTTAACTGACCTTCTTCTCTGCAGCGTACCTGAAAAGGCGTTACGGGCTATTGAGCACGGGCTCAGACAGCGACTCGCCCAGTACTCGCTCCGAATGCGTCAGCCCAGCCTTGTCCTCGCTCGACCTGTGCTCTTACGGCCAGGTGAAGAAGCCGCGGGTGGTGCTGGGAGCGGTGGAGAAAGAAACCCTTCGGAAGGCTTACCTCCTGGAACCGTACCCCTCGCAGAACACCATCGAGATGTTAGCGTCGCAGCTCCATCTCAAAACCAACACTGTTATCAACTGGTTCCACAACTACAGGCCAGTCCACACATTTCTGGGGATCATAATAGATGAAAATATGAGCTGGAAACCTCATATTCCAAATATACATCATAAGGTGGACAGAAATATTTCAATATTGAACAAAGCAAAATTTGTTCTCAATCAGAAATCACTCCACACTCTTTATTGCTCTCTGGTTCTACCATATCTTAATTATTGTGTGGAAATATGGGATAATAATTATAAAAGCAATCTTCACTCGCTTAAATGTACTGCAAAAAAGGCCAGTAAGGATAATTCATAATGCCGCCTACAGAGAACATACTAACTCCTTATTTCTAAAATCACAAATACTTCAACTTGCTGATATAGTTCATAGTTCAAACAGCTAAGAAGTACATTTGAAACACTTCTATGCTAGGACTACGTTACGCTAGCCATAGCATTTCAGTATGTAGAATCAAACTATGGAATGGATTGAGTAAGGAAATCAAACAATGCACAACGATGAGCCAATTCAAGAAACAATACAAGCAGTTGATGTTTGCTAAATACAAGGATGAAGAGTCTTGAACCAGTCATGATGTGCTATATATATCACTATATTGACACTTACTAATGGTGATTAATCATGATTAATTAATTAATTAAAAGTTATAATTCATACAAACACATATAATCTTGTTTTAATATAAATATTTCAGATGTGGTTGCAAATAGTGGTTAATCATGATTAATTCATTGCATTTTTTTAATTAAATAAAAAAATGTAATTTAATTAATTAATTAAATTAATTTAATTAATTGTTTGTAAATTTAATTTAAAAAATTAAATTATTAAGTGATTATTGATTAATTGATTATTAATTATAACAAAAATAATGCATGTAATGCATTTTTTAATTACATTTTTTTTATAATTATTTTTTTAATTAATTAAAAAATAAATAAATAATAAAAAACTAAAATTATATTAGAAAGGCAGGAAGTGAACAAATGTAACAGTTACTGATTGTAAAAGTACCAGATGGAGGGGTAGGATTTAATAAGCTTTGCTTCTTCCTACTCCTTTTGGACATGTGGAACTGGGAACTGATTATGAAATGCATGTAATGCATTTTTTAAATTAAATTTAAAAAATATTTTTTAAATAATTTTTTGTAAATTAAATTTAAAAATTAAATTATTATTGATTAATTGATTATTATTTATAAAAAATTAAATGCATGCAATGTATTTTTAATTACATTTTAAAAACTAATTTAAATGTAATTTTTTTTAATTATTTTTTTTATTAAATTAAAAAAAATTAAATAACAAAAAAGTTAAATTATATTAGAAAGGCAGGAAGTGAACAAATGTAACAGTTACTGATTGTAAAAGTCTCAGATGGAGGGGTAGGATTTAATAAGCTTTGCTTCTTCCTACTCCTTTTGGACATGTGGAACTGGGAACTGATTATGGGATGCATGTAATGCATTTTTTTTAATTAAATGAAAAATAATAATATTTTTTAAATATTTTTTGTAAATTAAATAAAAAAATTGAATTATTATTGATTCATTGATTATTAATTCTAAAAATTATATGCATGTATTGTATTTTTAATTACATTTTTTAAACAAATTTAAATTTTTTTTAATTTGTTTTTTTTTATAAATTTAAAAAATTAAATAACAAAAAACTTAAATTATATTAGAAAGGCAGGAAGTGAACAAATGTAACAGTTACTGATTGTAAAAGCACCAGATGGAGGGGTAGGATTTAATAAGCTTTGCTTCTTCCTACTCCTTTTGGACATGTGGAACTGGGAACTGATTATGGGATGCATTCAATTGTAATCTGATGCATGTTCAAATGAAATAAAACCATTACCATTACTAAATTAAAGCAACCCTAACTTCCTAAAATACGTACTGTACGTATAAACGATAAAGGCCACATCAAACTTTAATGGTCGCCTTGGTTACATGAGAAACAGCGCAAAGTATAAGTATATTACATTATAGTCAAATCAGTGCCTCTTTTTTATAAATTGAATATTTAATATTATTGGCCTAATTGTGTTTATTTGTGTGTGCAGGTCCAGGATGAGGCGTGAGGTGCTCATGGAGGGCCTGCCAGATGACACGGATGCCGAGCACCACAGCTACTCTCCGCCAGCGACACAGAGTCCTCACTCGGACGGGGAGGACAGGAGGCCTCAGCAGCCCTCAGGACACAACCGTTCCAGCCTTCCTCCAAGCGCCAACGCTGCTCCACATCCTTTCGTGAAACAGGAGGCGGTACTAGACGGGGAGAACGAGGGAACGGTGGGGGCAGGGTGCTCGGTGAGACCTTCGAGAGCTCAGTGTGAGTTCCCGCAGTTGAAAAGCGAGCATGAGGAACCTGCCATCAGCTGCTGTGAGACCATCTTAGCTGGCCAGAGCATGAAGAAGGAGGAAGAAATGAGCAATCAGCCCGCGCTTTACGCTTCCATAGACGCCCCCCAGAGAGCATCCCAGTCCAGACACGAGGGAGAAGACTCCGGAAAGTCTCCCATCGACCCGGTGAGCTTCAAGGCCTCGTCAGAAGCCTGCCGCAGCAGCTTAGAGGTCTCTCTAAACTCCCCTTCTGCCGCGTCCTCACCCGGTCTCATGATGTCGGTTTCTCCCGTGCCGTCCTCTTCTGCACCAATATCTCCCTCGCTCCCGACCCCGCCCTCCACGAGCACCAATCACAGCCTGGACCCCAACCCGCCGCCTCCTTTCCAGAGCCCCAAGCTTAACAGAAGCAGTCAGAGACGCAATGAGAAAATGGCTAACCTCAATAACATCATCCATAGGTTAGAGAGAGCAGCCAATCGAGAAGAAACACTGGAATGGGAGTTTTAAAGTAGCAAATAAAAACTCGGAATGGAGCCTGGCTCTTGAAGGACCGGGAATGGGAACACATAGCAAACACGATGCTGGATTCCCTTCAAGATCTTCAAGTTGGAGATAGAAAGTTTCTAAGTGTGTGTTTGGTTTTTTTTTTTGTAACTGTACGACAGCACTAGCTGTATTTTTGTCTTTTTTTTTTTTTTTGGACTGGACATGGAGACTTCTAGCCTCGAGACTCGAGACTTGAGACTTGCAGCTACGGTGTCATAAAGATGCGCACCGAAAATCCTGTAGATTGCCACTTGGTGAGATTAAAAAAAAAAAAAAAAAAAAAAAAAAAAACAAGACTCCTGTCTTAAAGCCATGAAAAGCACTATTTGAAAAAGAGACATTGACCAAATTTGCTACTTTTTGCATAGCAATTTTTCAGATTTTCTTCATCTTTAAAGATGGGACTGAACATGAAATCATTTTACCGACTGAGGGATAGTCCTTTAAGACTCTAAATATTCCACATTCTCGTATGTAATTAGTTCCTTGGTGATATGTTTGAAGATATTTGTAACTCACACGTATAAAAAAATGTGTTTGTACATGTTGTAGAATTGTCTGCAATAGCCTTTCTCTGAAAACCCATGTAGCATGGTACTCACCTGACCCTCTTATTCTCCGTAGTTAGTCACCTGTGCTTATTACTTGAGTGAAAACAAGAGGAAGAAAAAAAAAAAGATGAAAAATAACAAAAAGGAAGAAGTATAACAAGGGGGTGGGGGTACTTTTAAATGATGTTGTTTGCTCTGATTCTACAAACGGTTGATGAGAGTTACACTTGAGGACCCATATGCGTAGCGTAGCCAGTATCGCGTACAGCACACACAAGCACAGTTTACATGAGTTATTAGTTATTAGATTAATCTTACTGTACTTCTCATGTCCCTGTAAGGCAGTGTTTCCCAACCTTTATTCCGCCATGGTACTGATTTGACAATACCACAAACAAAAAAAAATACTACAGTTGACTGACTCGAGTCACTCACTGAAGTGAATCGGGTATTTGATTCGTTTCGTTCAAATTCTTACGCGTGTTTCGTTCCCCATGCATCCAATTTGTACCGGATTTAATGACAAGTAAGCTGACAAGATAAATACCTGTAAGTCCCTCTTACAGCTCATGCATTTCTATGGAGAAATACTCGAGTCGCAGGGCATGCCCAGTAACTCAAATTCCACCTCATCCACACAACTTTTGCACCCAACATTTGATTCATTCTTGTCGCGGGGGTTGCTGGAGCCTATCCCAGCTGTCTTCAGGCAAGAGGCGGGGTACACCCTGGACTGGCTGCCAGCCAATCACAGGGCACATTTCGTCAAACAACCATTCACACTCACATTAATACCTATGGACAATTTGGAGTCGCTAATTAATCTAGCGTGTTTTTGGATTGTGGGAGGAAACCGGAGTACCCGGAGAAAACCCACGCATGCACGGGGAGAACATGCATTCATACCCTGCGAAAGGCAGGGTACACCCTGGACTGGTGGCCAGCCAATCGCAGGGCACATTTCGTCAAACAACCATTCACACTCACATTCATACCTATGGACAATTTGGAGTCGCTAATTAACCTAGCATGTTTTTGGAATGTGGGAGGAAACCGGAGTACCCGGAGAAAACCCACGCATGCACGGGGAGAACATGCAAACTCCACACAGAGATGGCCGAGGGTGGAATTGAACCCTGGTCTCCTAGCTGTGCCGCCTGTTGCGGACCATTCATTCATTCATTCTACCGCTTTTTCCTCACGAGGGTCGCAGGGGTGCTGGAGCCTATCCCAGCTGTCTGTCTTCGGGCAAGAGGCGGGGTACACCCTGGACTGGTCGCCAGCCAATCACAGGGCACATATAGTCAAACAACCATTCACACTCACATTCATACCTATGGACAATTTGGAATTCGCTAATTAACCTAGCATGTTTTTGGAATGTGGGAGGAAACCGGAGTACCCGGAGAAAACCCACGCATGCACGGGGGAGAACATGCAAACTCCACACAGAGATAGCCGAGGTTGGAATTGAACCCCAGTCTCCTAGCTGTGCCGCCTGTTGCGGACCATTCATTCATTCATTCATTCATTCATTTTGTACCGCTTTTTCCTCACGAGGGTCGCGGGGGGTGCTGGAGCCTATCCCAGCTGTCTTCAGGCAAGAGGCGGGGTACACCCTGGACTGGTGGCCAGCCAATCACAGGGCACATTTCGTCAAACAACCATTCACACTCACATTCATACCTATGGACAATTTGGAGTCGCTAATTAACCTAGCATGTTTTTGGAATGTGGAGAAAACCCACGCATACACGGGGGAGAACATGCAAACTCCACACAGAGATATCCGAGGGTGGAATTGAACCCTGGTCTCCTAGCTGTGCCACCTGTTGCGGACCAATGAAGTGAAATTGGATTATTCCCATGCTGCACACCCAATGATCTAACACGCCGGTTGGGAATCACTGCTCTATGGTTGACCTGAGAATATCTTAATACCCATCATGCATTTGACCATACGCTTTCTTCTATTTCATCAACTCGTGCTTCTTTGAACGAATAACGTTGGAACCACGCCATGTGCATTTGATAAACAAACATCGACTTTTATTATTTTCAAAAGAAGGGAGACACAGTAACTCCCTTATAGGTGATCTTCCTCCAAGCTTACACCTGACTGAGTGCACTTTCTCCAAAACGGATCATGTACTGTAGCTAGAATAATAATAATGTATACTTGATAAAAAAAAAACAAAAAACACCTCAACCTCGAACGCATCGTGCATGTTTTTTACGTACGACCCGACACTGCAGAGAGCATGATCATTATGACAGTATGACCTCATCCACGTGGGAACATTCAGTTTGGAAGTTAATTATCCTCGCTTATTATCTTTGTGTTTTTGTGTTGGTATACCAGTTATTTGTCATGCTTGCAAAAATGTTCTTTTTTTATGTATTTTTGCTTCTATTTTATATTCGGAAACCACAATTTAGATAGTTCATGACTTACTTACAGCACTTAGATAACGATGAGGACTCGATGTCAGATATCAGCATTATTAGTATCCAAGTCCTTTCATTGACTGTATTGTGGAAGTTGGTAGTAAACACTTGGATTGTATTACGTAGATATATATATATATATATATATACATATATATATGACACCATTACACAAAATAATATCTTCAATTTTTGACTAGAATGAAACGCTTATAATGGATGGTCCGGTCTAGCTTGCCCACATTTAAGATGTTCTCTCAGGGTAGCCTTGCTTTCTCTAAAGCTTTACTCAAAACCGCCGTCCTCGTCTTTGGTGGAAAAACAAGAGAGTGACGCAAACGCAGACTGACCACTTGAAGTATTGCAACTCTCAGGGGGAGTCGTTGCAAGTTAAAATGAAGCTCCGCCGATGTGTCATAAATTGAACCTCCAAAGGGTCAGGGGGGGGGGCAATGGGTGCCATTTTATGTTGAAGCCGCATATATGTTTCTCGCTGGAGTTCATGCCACCATGTTTGTATGTAATATACTGTTTGATGTGAGTTTTTTTTTGGGAGCAGGGGTGCCCAAACGAGGGCCATATACAGTAAAGTCTTGTTATATCGATATCGGTTATAACGAATTACTGCTTATTACGATACTATTTTCATTTCCCGGCAAACTTCTAGTCTTTTATGATATAATTAGTTCCGTTAGTACGATACCTGGTTATTATGATAACCCGGTTACTACGATGCCCTTTTCATCTCCCGCCAGCCAATTTGGTCTGCTTATATCGATACAAAAGCAGCTTAAATCAATCTTTGCTTAAGGATTTCAATACCAAAAAAGAACACGGCAAACGGCTGCTTCCAGTCAACTTTATTTGTCACACTTCCACCACCAGAGCACAGCACACACACACCGATTCCCGCACTTCCTGGTTCACAGGTCATGCTCAACCCGCCCCACGTAGCTGGCCAAACACATGCCTGCAACAGAAGAAACAACTGACATAGCATACACACCTATTCCAACGAAGACACAAGCGTACAAATACATGTACAGTAAAGTCTCGTTATATCGATATTGGTTATATCGATAGTACTGCTTATTACGATACTATTTTCACTTCCCGGCAAATTTCTAGTCTTTTATGATATAATTAGTTCCGTTAGTATGATACCCGGTTATTACGATAATCCGGTTACTACGATGCCCTTTTCATCTCCCGCCAGCCAATTTGGTCTGCTTATATCGATACAAAAGCAGCTTAAATCAATCTTTGCTTAAGGATTTCAATACCAAAAAAGAACACGGCGAACGGCTGCTTCCAGTCAACTTTATTTTTCACACTTCCACCACCAGAGCGCAGCACACACACACCGATTCCCGCACTTCCTGGTTCACAGGTCATGCTCAACCCGCCCCACGTAGCTGGCCAAACACATGCCTGCAACAGAAGAACCAACTGACAAAGCATACACACCTATTCCAACGAAGACTCAAGCGTACAAATACATGTATTTAATTGTGTTGTATTCAGATATCTTTTTATCGCTTGCAATAATCACTGTTTTTCATATGTACATGCTGGCGTTCGTGGCATGTGTTTGGCCAGCTATGTGGGGCGGGTTGAGCATGACCTGTGAACCAGGAAGTGCGGGAATCGGTGTGTGTGTGCTGCGCTCTGGTGGTGGAAGTGTGAAAAATAAAGTTGACTGGAAGCAGCCGTTCGCCGTGTTCTTTTTTGGTATTGAAATCCTTAAGCAAAGATTGATTTAAGCTGCTCGACATTGTTCTATACTATAGAACAATGTCGAGTGCATTATTGCCCACTTTTAATGCAGTTCGGCGCAGGATCGGATATATCGACAGTCCAGTTATATCGATATTTTTTCCGACTCCCGACAATATCGATATAACGAGACTTTACTGTACATAAGAATTGAAGGATGCGAGGTCCGGTTACTCACAAATAGGAATATTCAACTCAGGATCCAAATCCTGTTGGGAAGCCTCGGTGGAATTTCTGTTGTTTTCTGATCATACACATATTGAACTATGAAAAATGACCAATTTTATTGAGGCATGTTCTGTCATGTTTGCAACTTTAAATCTGTGTATATGTGCATATGAGTGTGCTTCCTTCATCAATTACGTTTGTTCAAATCCTTTAAGGCAGGGGTCTCAAACTCAATTTACCTTGGGGGGCCACCGGAGCTAGGTTTTGGGTGAAGCCGGGCTGCATCAGGTTTAAAAAAAAACAACGCATTTATTAAAAACTGGAAAAAAAATCAATAAAAAAACGATCTTCAATGCTTTCACTGCTATACCCTACACTTTTTCAGTACTTTGGTTCCGGTTTTCCACACCAAAATATCTGATAAAACATTCCACTGTTCTCAAATATCTTCATTTTTATTTTTATACACACAAAATAATAAAAATGAATAAATAAACAAATTAAGAATAAAGACAATAAATCAATCAGTAATAAATAAGTAAAATAATAATAAAACAGCAAATAAGAAAAACATAAGAAACCACATACAGTTGGTAGAGAAATTATTTTTTTCAGATTCAAATGTACAGTATTAACAGTTATTTAACCTTTAACATGAACATTAATGAAACTTAATAATTTGACCCAATTAGCAAGTTAGCATCGTACTCAGTTCCATCTGGGAGCAGCGTCGTAACTTTAACAACATGTTTATCTTGACGTGTATTTTCCCTTTTATTCCAAATCATTTCCTGCATTTATTTGTACCCAGCATCATCATAAGCCTTTAGCTTCATTGCTAATCCAAAGCAAAACAGAGGGGGGGTAACAGGGTAGGGTAACAGTATGCGCGGGGGGCAAAATCATGTTAATTGTGTCTGGTGTGCACACAGCTTTAAGCTGTCATTTCAACATTAAACTTTGGTATCAAGGTGGGGGGCCTCAAAATAGCGTCTCAATAGGGCCGCAAGTTTGAGACCCCTGCTTTAAGGTTTTTAAATGCGAGGCTTAAATTATGCTTTGACTTATGGCCACCCAGTTTGACACCCCTGGCGTACCCCCTTGTTAGGTTAACAAGACTGAGTGAAAATCCAGGGACACGACTAAAGTGTCGAAAGCCGAACGATTCACACCAAAATAATATCCTACATTTTTTTTGGATCAGTCTGATATGTTGCTACATTTGCTATTGATGGAGGTAGAAATGTATTTCTCACTTCATATTTTTGTGCATTTATACCGATTCAGTGCAATTGGCGAAACACTGTTGGTCAAATATGTGTGATCTTAGCCACATGATGTCAAAAAGTGAACAGCATAACCATAACTAATTCAACCAGGACATTTAGTGGTTCGTTCATGTATTGCACACCTATGTGAGAACAGCATTTGTGCAAAAAAAGGTACAGAAAAACCCAAATATTTGTACCTTTTTGTGAGTCGTGTATGCTCAGATAACTGAACACCACTGCTATACATGTAATACATCCCATAATAATGAATTAATTTTTGGACACCCCTGCTTTTGAGTGAAATGCCTTTTTTTTTCTGACAGTGAAACGTGCAGCCTGGAAAGAATTGTATTTATGAAAAGCGTTATCCTCATGAAAATGTCTTTGTTTTGCATGCAGCTAATCTTTTTAGACATGAGAAGGGATAGACTGTGTTTTTTTGTGTTGTTCTTACACAGGGACATTTCAACAGCACTTAAGTCTTTTTTTTATTATAGTGAAGTCTATGCATGTTGCAGCCGATAGATTTCATTCTGAAAGCCACTACCCGAGTAACATTGCCGTCATACAAAGTACTGAAATCATGTTTTGGTGCCATATCATAATACGCCTCGTGCATTATGCCTACTCATAAGGCATGACTGACTGAAGAGGGTTTGGGCTTTTTTTTTTATAACCGTGTTATTACAAAAGCAAAGCTTTCTGTAAAACTGAACCTACTCATTATATGGTATAATAGAGTGACTAAACATTTACATTATTGGTCAGCTTACATGAAATGATTTGGCGCCGTTGTGAACAAATGACATTGAGGTTTTCTTGCAAAGTTTCCTGAAAGGCAAAAAAAAAGATAATGCCTCTCACATCATGGCTCAAACATGTTAAAAGATGGATCTTCTTGGAAAGTTGCATATGTAAGCCATCGTTCAATACATAATTATTTAAAACATGGCTGTGTTGGTGTTTTTATTTCTTATATTATTTCAAATCAGCACACATTTGAAATTAAATGAAATTTAATATTATTTTAAAATTATTCCCCCCTATTTTAGTAATGTTTTTTTTGGTTTTTTTTTACAGTTATTGCTAATTCACTTTCTGCATGTACCACTTTGCCATTTTTTTGAGCCAAAGAAAGGTAAATGGGTTTATAAAGAGGTACAAGTCGACATAAATATTGAGTACAATAGGATACAGTTACATTTTTCAAATAACAGACAATAAATGGGAAATACAGGTGACAAACATTTTCTTATAAACAGATCAAACTGGCATAATCATTGTATAATTAGATAAATGCAGGGCACGTTATATAAAACTGACAGAAGCATTTTATAATGAATACGTAGATGAATTCAGGTTATTTTATAGATACAACTGGCATAAACATTGTATAAGTAAAAAAACAAATATAGGATTTGTTATATATCAGGGGTCTCAAACTCAATTTACTTGGGGGCCACTGGAGCTATCAGGTTTTCCAAAAAAAACAAAAAAAAACGCATTTATTAAAAACAGAAAAATAAATAAACGTTGCTTTTGTTCCGATTTTCTACAAGAAAAGCTCTGATAAAACATTCCACTGTTCTCAAATATCTTAATTTTTATTTTTCTACACAAAATAAGATGAAAAATAAATAAACAAATCAAGAATAAAGAAAATCAATCAATCAGTAATAAATAAATATAATAATAATAATAATAATAAAAGGGCAAATAATAAAAACTTAAGAAACCACATATAGTTGGTGGGTAGACAAATGATTTTTTTCAGATTAAAATGAACAAAGCATTATTAGAGCCCTGTAGACATGACAAAACACGACTATAGTCACATTTATACTCTTTTTATTTACAACATATTGCGCAACTGCAGGGTCTTGAGACACATGCTAACTCACAAACTAGAGAGCTAGCGACCTAAACGGTAGCCTTCAAGTTATTTCCTTTAAACTTAAATAGCCAAAAACTTACCACTTCCACACGGATAGGGAGGATAACTATTAACAGTTATTTAACCTTTAACATGAACATTAATCAAACGTAATAATTTTTTCTGGGTACATGATACCATACAGCAGTGGTCCCCAAACTAAGGCCCGGGGCCCGGACACGGCCCACTTCCACATTTGACCCGGCCCCTTGAACAATAAAGCATGTACATTTTTCTGTCATAGAACTGGAAATGGTAACCTATTGTGAGCAGCGTGACTACAACCACACCATGCCCCAGTCATAGAACATAAACAAACAAACGACCCTGACCCTGGCCCCGCTTCAGAGGAGGGAAAAGTCATGTGGCCCTCACTGGAAAAAGTTTGGGGACCCCTGCCATACAGCATCCATATCAAACTTGCGCGGGCCGCACTAACATGAAACTTTCATATCAAGGCGGGGGCCTCAAACTAGTGTCCTGCGGGCCACATTTGACCCGCGGGCCGCGTGTTTGAGACCCCTGTTATAGATAAAACTGGCATAAATATTGTGAAAGGAATGAATTAATAAATACAAGAAACCAGCATATTTGTTTTGATGCTTACAATCTGGTACTTCCAATACTTCTGGTATTGTTTTTAATATTAATTAGTTGAATAATGTACTATATTACGGTGATTGCGGTCGCCAATGTTTACATGATTGTACCACATGCTGCGCGAGCGCCAACCCCCCGCGGCCCCGCCCCGCCCCATCGCACGGCTTCGGCGTGATGACGTCATAAACACGTAAACTCGGGCTCCGACAATTTTGCGATAATGGCGACGACAGCTCAGTGGTGGAAAGGGACACAGTGAAAGCTCAGCGTCGGCTCGGCTATGTCTGTTTATCTTCTCCGGGTTCATTTGCTGCCGACCGACTGTACGGGATTCGGGTGATTCTGCGGCCTTTGAACGTCTCTCGTCACTCGCGCGGCTGGTGAGTATAATGCCGGCTTGTGGTCGTTCGTTGGCGGTGTGTTTTGACAGAGGCCTCCGCTTTGGGGTCCGCCCTCCATCTTCACAACAACAAAAACAGTTGCGAGCTGCGTTAGCTGGAGTAGCTAATGGTTGCTAACAAGCCTTGCAATCTACAGAAAAGGGACCGCCGGCGAACAACACTGCGCTACAGTGGCGTATTGTTCAGAAGTCGTCTTTAATGTTTGTTTAATTGCGGTCCCCGTAATCGAGCTTGGTATTATTAGCAGTAGCTTGTTAGCATGAGCAACATTTACGGTGGTTGCATTCTTCTGTCACTTCCCTCAATAAAATGTAACGTCAGCAAACAAGAGGGAGAAAAAAAGAGTAATCTTACGTAATTAGTTGTTAGCTGTTTGCACAACTTGTGCACACAACCCACCATCCCTGTGCATAGTTTTCATGCCATCGTAATATTACGTTATAGTACAATTTCTTTTTTTTTTTTTTTTTAATACTTTGTTTATAACATGGCCCTTCTGCGATTCCTAATGATTTAATCCCATTGCTGGACTCGCTGTCAACACTTAGCTGTGCAAGTAGTGCTTCCCCTTTATTGCAATGAATCAACTCCTCTCCTGCGGAATAACGAGACAAACACACGTTAGTACAGATTTGTGGTGTTCGGCGGATAATATAAACACCCTGTGATACATTGTGGCATGTCACGGGGCAACAATACCGTTAAAGCTCTAAAGGGGCTTAGCTGGGTGACTCTCAACTCCGGGTCAGACTCTAGTGATGTAGAAAAAAGAGCCGGTTCTTATGGCTCGGCTCATTCAGAAGAGCCGACTCCCAAGTGGCTCTTTTGTTGATTTTTGTTGTTCATTTAGATACATTTATTGTAGGATTTGCTGATTTTTGGCTAAGTTTGACTGCTAAGGTTAGGTTATATATTCAGTGATAGCTATCGTAACAACAACATGACTAAATTGTTGGTTGTGTGTAGGGACCAGTTAATGACAATTTAATCAGTTTTTGCTGTTTAACTTGTGAAAATATGACATTTTGTCATATTTTCTCTTAGTAACATATGCTAGCCGGTGATGCTCATGTGTTTTTTGGTTGAAAAATATTTAACCTTGAGCTAGTGACTTTGTAGATGGCTTGTTCAGTAAAATACATGATGATAGTAATATAAATAGGTGATAAGTAAAGTAAATAATACTAAATAAATTCAATAAAGAACATACATATGTAAATGCCCGATAAGCTCGGCAACTAAGCTGAAGATGCTCGTCTCACGAGTCTTCATCAAGTGCCCGAGAGTCATTGAAACTGGAGTTCGTCAAAGCAAAGTATCCGTGAGTCATTAAAACACGATGCTTTGTCAAAGCATCCGTACATATGTGGTTCGAATAATGAGTTGGTGAACAAATTAACTGAGCTGAGTACCAGAAAAAAAAATAAAAATTGAGAACCAGTTGTTCATGACTGGCACAAATCTTTATACTTGGTCACTATCAATCCAGTCCTTGTCTCTGCTGCTGATGGGGGTGCAGGTTTTGTTCTGCTCCTTTACTTTATGCTTTGGTTTGTGTAGGATCTGCTCCCACTGACCTCATATTTTAGCTGACTTAAGTTAATGAGGACGTTTTGATTGATTAGGTGGTTTAAGAATGTATTCCATAAACAATTTTTGTGTTGGTCATACTAGTCTTGCAAGTGCACAGTTAGTTTTTACAATTAGTTTTTTGGCTACTAACTACTACTAACTATGAGCACCGGTACAGCTATTTTGCCAGTGGTAAGAATGTTCTCATGCAAAAATGATGTTTGCCTTCATTTCCACAGATTTCCATGTCTGTCTTGTGAACACCTTAAACCAGATCATCTGGACTACACAGTGTCCATTGCTGATCATCCGTGGTAAGACCAAGTAATGTTGCATCATTGTATTTTTGTAAACATTGCAGCCTCGTATAGTTTCTGGAGTCGCTGCTTTAAAATTAATTTTTCAAGGTAAATTACTTGGTTTTAGACTTGGCAAAAGCCAAAATATGACTATTATTTTCTACAAATATTGCAACTCTCCCTTTGTTGCATCATACATGCAAGACAATCATTTTTTTGTGTTTGCTTCGTGTTTCTTAAATGTGTCTTTTTGCTTTTTTTGCACAGGGCGGGGCAGGCCTGGCTTCCTAGTTGGGTGACCCACACTCCTTCACAGGGGCCATGGTACAGTACTTTCTTTTCAATATGGACTTGACTGCTCTGCGTTAACTCCTGTATGCAGTATGCATGGAAAATTCTCGATTGATGTTAAATATTTATTGGCTGTTTAACAGGTAACAATTATGTCAACGACTGCTGTGTCAAAGGTAGCGGGGCGGCGTTTCTTTTAGAACTGCTGTTATTCCTTATCCTATTGCGTACGCCATGAACACAATAATAGATGCGTGTAATAAACTGTGTTTGGGTGGCTTCTCAGGCTCTTTATCTCAGCATGCTTGATCATTCAGCTGCAGGGACCGTCCGTCAGTTTGCCTCGCATGCAGCAACGGCAGCAGCAGCTTATGCTGAGCAAGCAGCAGGATGCAGCAACACTGTCCATTATCTGTATGCTTTTTTTTTTTTTTTTTTTTTTACTTCTTTCATCTTTTTATTCCATTCACAATAAACAAAGCACACAGGGATTGGAATACTCGCTTCCAGTGCTGCACATGAAATATGAAGGAATGCTTGGTAGTGGTTGGAGAAATACAAAATTGCCAGAGCAGCTATGGCGATGTAGATTACCACTCCTACCAGTGTGTAACCGTGGAGTGAATGAATAATGAATGGGGTGAATACAGACTTGGAATGAATTATGTTTCAGTGCCAAGGTCATGTTTTGAAAAATCAAGAGGTGGGATAAAGCTCGTTTTTCCCATTCCAAATTACAGCAGTGGCCAAAGTGGTCTTCATCTAGCCTTTTAACCATTGACAGTTTATGCAAACCAGTTGCATATTTGCCAGGGTGAGTGGCAAATGTTCTGTGGAGAAGCCATATTAATACCTAAGGAAAATACAGTATGGGAAAGAAGTTTGTGGCTGTAACTGGTCTTTTTTATGTGCAGGAGGAAGAGGGGCAGAAGAGCTTGGAGTGTATCCAGGCCAATCAGATTTTCCCCAAGAAATCCCCCGTCCTGGAGGAGGAGAACATGCAGGTGAGGAATCATCGTCCTTCATTGCTTTTTCTCATGCTGTGACAACCACTTCATCTAATTATATCGATAACGCATAAATATTTGAAGATATAACCTTATTCTAAACCTATAGCTGAGTTTGGAAAAAGGGAATTTTGAATTGAATTTGAAACCCTGTTTCATTTTAGTCACTTTTGCTTATTGAGTTTACATCCAAAGAAGCTTTATCTTCATCTTGGTATGGACTATTTAAAATTAAATTTAAATTTTGATTTGTATGGTATCAGTGTTTCCCACAGGATCACATCTATTTGTGGTGGGTTGCGGTGGAAGGTTGATGGAATGACCTACATTTGCATAATTGGCAACAGTGACTTTGCAAAAATTGAGTAAACAAACAAGATGAGGGAGGGCCTCACAGTAGCACTCGTTGCTGGTTGAGAAAAACAAAAATATATGCTCTAGTTGCATTCTTTTAAAAAATATCTACACGGGTCTCGTTAAATATAAAAGACAACGTTGTTGAGTTGGCAATACTGATTGATCCCTTTTGTCCTGTCTTCTCTGGCAGAACAGGTGCTTTATACAGGTAGTGCCAAATCTTGTTTGTTGCGAGCCACCACCATTAAATAAATAAATGAATGTGTGGGAAATTCTGGTTCTCTTCCACTTTACATGTCAGAAAATTCCATGAAAATAAAAGGCTATTCAGGGCTCTACATTAAAAACAAAAATTACTTGCCCATAAGGTGAGAACTACTTGCCCGAACTTGCCACATGTAAAATGAAAAGACCGCCATAATGATATCATATATCAATATATGCTGATAATTCATCAGATTATAGTACTGACGCATTATATTTGGAGGAATGTCTGAAAAATTGTATGTTAACATGGCATGCCATACTACATTACACATCGTAGTCGTAGTAAGCAGTGATATTTATAAGTTGTGCACCACAATGAAACATTATTGAATAGACACATTTGTGTACTAGTAAAGTGTTTTTAATCCAGAAAAAAAAATGCTCAATGGTCAAACAATAATTTGTGAAGCAAAGGTGAGGAAAAATACACAGAGAAATGGAAGCGCTAGATTTTGTAGCTTGTGCAAAAAAATCAGCACTTGGTATTGGATCTAATCGGTGGTGTTTCATTGTAACTACTTCAAATTGTCACAGCAATGTGATTCACTCACCTGTGCCATCGTTTGATTTGCTGCCGCTAATAAAATACTTGTTTAGGAGGCACTGTTTCATCACTTTTTACTGTTTTCCTTCAGAAGTTGTTGAAGAATTAGACCATGTTGGCAGGGACGCCATGATAGATGTTTTTGTAGTCAAACCATCGCTGATTGGTTGATCGCGAACAAGAACAGGTGTGGGTAAAAACGCGGACAAACGTTTGCAAATTACCACCGGAATTACGCAGTCCATGTTTTACCAACACCCAACAAGAACCACTTAAAAAAAAAAACTCTTTGCAATATGGCATGCCAAAGTGAACTTACCCGACGGGAATATCACTGATTGGATTTACTTGCCCCAATTTTGTTTTAACTTGCCCCGGGCCATCGGTACATCGTTATTGTCGAGCCCTGCTATTGTTTTCCTTTTTTCCAAGTACTGATTTGTTAAAATGAACAGATTCAGCACCAGTATCAGATTATATGTAAACAATACGTGTGCTGATCCACGTGTTGTACATGATGAACACAGGTGATCAAACTGTTATTGTGATCTTTGAAATATTGAATTTCCTGCTGTTGCTAGGTGCCCTTTCCTGAGCTGCACGGGGAGTTTACAGAGTATGTTGGCAGGGCAGAGGATGCCATCATTGCAATGTCCAACTACCGCCTGCACATCAAGTTCAAGGAGTCTGTTGTCAATGTAAGTACCGTTGGCAAAAGTTATATAGTTGATAAAAGATACAAGAGCACATGTCATGTACTAAAAAAAAAAAAACGTTGAAGCACTCATGAGTGTCAAAATACGGCAGAATGTTGTGAATGGACAGAGGCATTGTGCAGCCATTGTGCCAGCACTATTGTGACCAAGTCGTTCAGAGATGATTTGCTCTGGCAGCGACGCCACGTGACTCTTCACCACCTCGAATTGTACACTCACTTCTCTGCACTAGCTGTTGCCATGGCGGCGGTCCTTCCAGAGTAGATGTGCAACAGTCACGCTCTTTCTCTCTTTGTCGTCATTTCAGCAGGTTAAAAAGGGAAGCTAACCGTGTTACCAAATAATTTTACGATACATCCTCTTTCCCCACTGCAAATTTGAATGTCCCCATTTGAAGGCAAAAACCTTTTTCACGCTTCCGCAACGCAATTTTTTTTTGTCGGACACCACTTCTAACGCACACTTTGTAAATGTCGGAAACGCTTACTTGTGTCGTGTGAAGCAAGTGAGCACACAAGATAAGGGAACGTGTGCTGCATTCAGATAAGCCTGCTGCTCCCTTGCCGACTTGGCACAGTGAGAAATTTGGGTAAATGACAAGTCATATAGTTTTGAACACTTTTATTAGTTTCGCTTCTTCCTCAATATCATGAAACAAAAATAGAAATTGTACTAGACCATCAAAATTCAGGAAAAAGTGGTTCACATATATTTGAATTTATACCAAAATTTCAGGTGAAGTGAATTTGTATCTTCTGCCTGGAAATAAAATGCATCAGTCTAATTGGAATTGATAATGTGCGGCATAATCTAGAGTTGTGGTTCTACACAAATAAAATTTTTTACACAAATACGGGGACAAGTCAAAAAAGCCTACATAGTTTAAATGATTTTAAAGTAAGCCTACAAAAGTCTGCATTTCTTTTGTTGAATTGCTTTGTTGTATCAGGTCACATTTTCAAAAGATTAAAATTAAAATTTAAGCTGCATGATAGTTGGCGACCTCTGACAAGTTCTCCTCCTGTTAAGTGTGGAAGTGGTACATTTTTGGCTACTTTGTCCATCTTCTCCACTCCATTTTAAACACAATCTATTGAGATAGACCGATACCGATCAAATTTTTCCATTTATTTATGAGTAGTATTGGTCATTGGTTGCATGTTTTGGAGTAATACGAATACTTGGGAAATAAGACATGTAGTTTAGTGTTTAAATTATTTCAAAGTAAGCCTACACAAGTCTGCATTTCTGTTAGTTGAATTCTGTTGTTGTATCAGGTCACATTTTCAAAAGATTAAAATTAAAATTTAAGCTGCATGATAGTTGGCGACCTCTGACAAGTTCTCCTCCTGTTAAGTGTGGAAGTGGTACATTTTTGGCTACTTTTTCCATCTTCTCCACTCCATTTTAAACACAGTCTATTGAGATAGACCGATACCGATCAAATTTTTCCATTTATTTATGAGTAGTATTGGTCATTGGTTGCATGTTTTGGAGTAATACGAATACTTGGGAAATAAGACATGTAGTTTAGTGTTTAAATGATTTCAAAGTAAGCCTACACAAGTCTGCATTTCTGTTAGTTGAATTCTGTTGTTGTATCAGGTCACATTTTCAAAAGATTAAAATTTAAATTTAAGCTGTATGATAGTTGGCGACCTCTGACAAGTTCTCCTCCTGTTAAGTGTGGAAGTGGGACATTTTTGACTACTTTGTCCATCTTCCCCACTCCATTTTAAACATTGTTTATTGATATAGACAGATACCGATCGCATGGCTAAACCATACATTTTTCCATTTATTTATAAGTAGTATCGGTCATTGGTTGCATGTTTTGGAGTAATACGAATACTTGGGAAATAAGACATGACACAACAGACAATTTGCGTCACACGCCGATTGGTTTTTGTGTTGGCCTTCATACATGTTTTTTAACAGAACTCGGACGATATTGATCGGTAGCCGATCAATCAGCGCTTCTGTAACACATACAGTATTCAGATACATACACGCAGTCGTCCCTTTTATTAATAAATGGACTTTGTAAATATGTTTTTTGACCATTATCAAAGCCCCTTGGACATGATATAAAAACCTCTTTAGTCACTCTTACGCTCCTATTATTCTTTGTTTACAACACATTGCAAGGTTTTCAAATGGATCGGCGAAGAAGGACCACGGTAAGAAGCCAGAAACTTGGCACTTTGACACCAAATGGCAGGATTTACATTTATATTCAAATATTACATACGCCTAGTGACCAAAATACTACATATAACTTGTTTTTCAATATTTTTGGATTATTATCATGCCATAGTCAACCATGAAACAGCAATCATTTGTGATTTTTTTTTTTTTTTAAAAACCTCGATGGAATCAGGGGAGCGATGTTTGAACCGCGATGTCGCTTTAGGTTCCAGGCTTACACTGCTTCTCTGTGCTCACATCAAAGGGACCAAATGTTTGCACTCTCATTATTTGGACGAGTTGATAGAGCATGAGCATCACATGGCAGGGGTCTCGCAAATCGCCGGCAGGGAAGTGCTGGAAGTGCGCTAGCAGCCCAGGAATTTTGATGACGTCCAGATTATCTTAGCAGGAATTACTGCGTCTGCATGATGCGGGACATCTAGAATGTGCCATGGTCGCAGCCCTGTGTGGATGGAGAATAGTTTCAACTCATCAAGAACCGTTTACATTATCCTTTCTGTTTTGTTTCTGATCAGAGTTGTTGTTGTGAGGTGTCAGTAAGTATCAGACATGCACGGCTTGGGGTGGTTCTGTAGCATTTTGTATGCCTTTTATGAAATTTGGTTGCTACGTAGAAGACCTGCTTGTAGACCATGTTAAGCTTCAAGCACTAAATTAAAGCAAAAGTCATTACGCAAAATCAACACATCAACCAAGGTCATCTGACAGACAGCCTGTCATCATTCTTTAGTAGCAGAACCTTGGCCTGCTGATGACTGCCTGTCAATCATGCATGCATCCAGACTGCGCGTGAACCCCAGCCTGAGGCTCTAGATTACTGTTAGGTGGCGAGTTCAAAAACTGTACTGTTTGTAATATACTGGAACCTGCTTTTTGTCAACCAACTCCATCAAGTCTCAGTCCACCATATATATTTTTTTTCACACGGTCCAACACTTTTGTCAACATAACATTTGAGATTCAAAAGGGTCATATTTCTATGACAAATTGGTCAATCCTCCACTCCATGTCAACACGTGGTGTAGTATTATTAACTTAATCCTTATTGATAAGCAGCATGAAACCACAAGTTTAGTTACACGGCATTTAAAACGCGCACACACTCTTCAGCGCAAAGTAACCTTCACATTAAAAGCATGGCAGTATTAACCTTGATTCCACAGTAACTGGTATTGTTAGCCACTGAAAGGAAGATTTATGTATGAACACAACAAAATTACAAAGTGCACAAAGCATCACAGGGCTCTACATTAAAAACAAAACTGACTTGCCCATGGGGAATCCTTAAGGTGAGAACTACTTGCCCGAACTTGCCCCATGTAAAATGAAAAGACTGCCATAATGATATCATACGGTAAAGTCTCAATATGTTGATATTGTCGGGAGTCGGAAAAAATATCGATATAACCGGACTGTTGATATATCCGATCCTGCGCCGAACTGCATTAAAAGTGGGCAATAAAGCAGCTTAAATCAATCTTTGCTTAAGGATTTCAATACCAAAAAAAGAACACGGCGAACGGCTTCTTCCAGTCAACTTTATTTTTCACACTTCCACCACCAGAGCGCAGCACACACACCGATTCCCGCACTTCCTGGTTCACAGGTCATGCTCAACCCGCCCCACATAGCTGGCCAAACACATGCCTGCAACAGAAGAACCAACTGCGTTCGTGGTTTCTCTCATGTGTATAGATTCTATACACACGAGAGAAACCACAAACGCCAGCATGTACATATGAAAAACAGTGATTATTGCAAGCGATAAAAAGATATCTGAATACAACACAATTAAATACATGTATTTGTACGCTTGCGTCTTCGTTGGAATAGGTGTGTATGCTTTGTCAGTTGGTTCATTTGTTGCAGGCATGTGTTTGGCCAGCTATGTGGGGCGGGTTGAGCATGACCTCTGAACCAGGAAGTGCGGGAATCGGTGTGTGTGTGCTGCGCTCTGGTGGTGGAAGTGTGAAAAATAAAGTTGACTGGAAACAGCCGTTCACCGTGTTCTTTTTTGGTATTGAAATCCTTAAGCAAAGATTGATTTAAGCTGCTTTTGTATCGATATAAGCAGACCAAATTGGCTGGCGGGAGATGAAAAGGGCATCGTAGTAACTGGATTATCATAATAACCGGGTATCGTACTAACTGAACAAATTACATCACAAAAGACTAGAAATTTGCCGGGAAATGAAAATAGTATCGTAATAAGTAGTAATTCGTTATAACCGATATCGATATAACGAGACTTTACTGTATCACTGATTGGATTTACTTACCCGAATTTTGTTTTAACTCGCCCCGGGCCATCGGTACATTGTTATTGTTGAGCCCTGCATCTGAAAACACAACAATACAAATAAAAATATGCACACAATGGAGGAACAGAATGTCAACAAACTGCCATTGGTTCAAAAATCTTTTACCATCACTAATTTTGAATTGGTTTTTATGCTGTTTGTTTAAATAAAATTTAGAATGAGTTTTGAATCATTTTGTCTGCAAAAAAGGAGTTGAGGCAAAACACAAGTCAAGATACAAGTTGGTCTACCATTTCATAGCCTTATGCATATTAACAGAGTTTTGGGGAGTGTTAAAGCATTAATAAAAGGCCAGTGCGACTAATCTAGCAACCAACAACTAATGTGGTTTTTCTGGCAAAACAGTTTTTTCTAGCTTATTGCTTGCATGAAGTTATCATTTTGTCCTGACTTTTACTAATTTTTAAGTTGAGTCTCCAATGTTATCGATACTTACTGCATGTGTCGGGTTAATAAATGCTTCAAATGAACATTCCTGTACAGTCGATTTGTTACTTTGCAGGTGCCTCTGCAGCTCATCGAGAATGTGGAGTGTCGTGATATGTTCCAGCTACATGTCACCTGTAAGGACTGCAAAGTTGTCCGGTAAGACCAAAGACTGTGTGTGTGTGTGTGTGTGTGTGTGACTCTCGTCTTATTCTTTATACTCATTTTTGTATAATCTGCATCTATGTTGAAGAACATCCTTTAAAAGTGTCACCTTTTCTGTGAAGGTGTCAGTTCTCCACCTTTGAGCAATGTCAGGAGTGGTTAAAGCGTCTCAATGCAGTCGTGCGCCCCCCCTCTCGCTTGGAGGATCTCTTCTCCTTTGCCTTCCATGCCTGGTGCATGGATGTGTATGCCGGCGAGAAGGAGCAGCACGGCGAGCTTTGCAGACCAGGTAGCCCACCATCTTAGATACACACCCACAAATGACAGCATCAATGCAGGCACTCCAGTCATATCCGATTTCTCTGTTCTTAAGGTGAACATGTCATCTCCTGGTTCAAAAACGAGGTGGAAAGGATGGGATTTGACACTCAAAATGCCTGGAGGATATCTGACATCAACTGCAAGTTTAGGTGAAGGCCGTATTCTTTCTGAATACCCGCTGCTGTGTTGATATCCGTGACTTTGATCTCCCCATTTGCTTTCATTGGCGTATAATACAGCTCAGTATGTGTGAGACTTTTGTGAGGTTGTTTTTTTGTACTCCACTGGCGCTGTGCCTGGGGCACAAAAAAAGACCCAGCCCAGGATTAAATGTCTGTCGACTTTTGTTGAGCCTTCACAAATGCAGTCAGGTCTAATGTCTTCTCTCATGCGTCTTTTTCAACCACCAGGCTTTGCCCCAGTTATCCCCAGCAGCTTCTGGTACCAGCCTGGATCACTGACAAGGAGCTGGAAAATGTGGCGGCCTTCCGCTCCTGGAAGAGGTTTCCTGCAGTGGTTTATAGGTTGGTTGTTTCTCATCAAACTAGATAGTTGAGACCAGTATCCTGGCAATTACGTGCCGTTTGACGTATTTGTACGCAATATGCGATAAGCGATCTCTAAGGCAAGTGTAAGTATTAATGTCGACTATATGTAATTCATCAAGTAGTGAAAGTGTCTGTTGACTATTGACTGCAGTAGCTCACAAAAAGTAGTACACCCCCTTCTTTTTATTATATTATAACATTATAGAAATTAAACTTGTAAGTAACTTAAGTGTACACCTTGGAAAACGGTATAGATTGACTGTCCAAAATAACTAAACGCACATTATTGTCTAAATAACGTGCCCAACGTGTCACTATTTTGTGTGAGCACTTCCTTAATCCTCTTTGGCATGACATTGACTATAGCTATTAACTGTAACTATTAATTATCTAGATCAGGGGTCTCAAACTCAATTTACCTGTGGGCCACTGAAGCTTGGGTCTGGGCAAGGCTGGGCCGCATCAAGTTTCCCCCCCTCCAAAAAAACGCATTTATTAAAAACGGAAAAATATGCAAACGTTTTCAGTGCTTTGGTTCCGATTTTCTACAATAAAAGCTCTGATAAAACATTCCACTGTTCTCAAATATCTTAATTTTTATTTTTCTGCACAAAATAAGATGAAAAATAAATAAACAAATCAAGAATAAAGAAAATCAATCAATCAGTAATAAATAAATATAATAATAATAATAAAAGGGCAAATAATAAAAACTTAAGAAACCACATATAGTTGGTGGGTAGACAAATTATTTTTTTCAGAATAAAATGAACAAAGCATTATTAGAGCCCTGTAGACATGACAAAACACGACTATAGTCACATTTATACTTTTTTTATTTACAACATATTGCGCAACTGCAGGGTCTTGAGACACATGCTAACTCGCAAACTAGAGAGCTAGCGACCTAAACGGTAGCCTTCAAGTTATTTCCTTTAAACTTAAATAGCCAAAAACTTACCACTTCCACACGGATAGGGAGGATAACTATTAACAGTTATTTAACCTTTAACATGAACATTAATCAAACGTAATAATTTTTTCTGGGTACATGATACCATACAGCATCCATATCAAACTTGCGCGGGCCGCACTGACATTAAACTTTCATATCAAGGCGGGGGCCTCAAACTAGTGTCCTTGTTATTCACAACATATTGCGCAACTGCAGGGTCTTGAGACACATGCTAACTCGCAAACTAGAGAGCTAGCGACCTAAACGGTAGCCTTCAAGTTATTTCCTTTAAACTTAAATAGCCAAAAACTTACCACTTCCACACGGATAGGGAGGATAACTATTAACAGTTATTTAACCTTTAACATGAACATTAATCAAACGTAATAATTTTTTCTGGGTACATGATACCATACAGCATCCATATGAAACTTGGTGCGGGCCGCACTAACATTAAACTTTCATATCAAGCCCATGGGCTGCGTGTTTGAGACCCCTGATCTGGATTAATCAATGTGTCATTATTGTTTAATTATTAAAGAATATACCATAAATTCCGAACTAGGAGCACCAGAATATAGGCAGCACCCACTATATTAGGAGAAAATAATATTTGTACATAAATCAGCTGCACAGGTCTATGGCCCGCAGGTATACACGTCTTAAATGGGATCTTTAGTACACAGATTTTTCACACTTTTAATTCAATAAATACTTTTTTTCTGAACTATGCATGCTGGTGAAACAGTAGCCCAACAGAAAAGAAATTCACACTTTCCTTGTTCTCCCGCTGGGAAGTAAAACTACTAAAGTCGTCATCTTGAGTACCACATGCCCCATTCTGCACCACTCCATTTCCATTTTTTGTTGTCACTCCCAACGCTACCTCAGCCAGCCCCCAAACCCGTGCTGTCCTCTCCAGTTCGCACACAAGATGGCCCAAAACCAGAACCCGACCACAGATTCACCGCATCACTATTTAAGTCGCGGGGTTCAATGCATGAGAAAAAAGTAGCATCTTATATACCGGACATTACGGTAATTAATCCTCACATGACTTCATTCTTCCAGGCACCTGAGCACAGGGGCTGTGATTGCCCGTTGCGGCCAGCCTGAGGTCAGTTGGTGGGGCTGGAGGAATGCTGATGACGAGCACCTCGTGCAGTCCATCGCCAAGGCCTGTGCCGTGGACAGCACCTCTCACAAACACCTGTCCAACGGGACCTACTCCAATGGCTCCGAGCTGCCGGATACTGATTTTGGTGGGAGCAAGCTCAATCTGCCTCACTCAACGTTTTGCTGCATTCTATCCACATACGTACAGTGCATGCAATGTTGACTTAGATTCATTTTTTTTGGCAGAAGCCAAGGTTGTGCAATGTAACCCGTCCGGGCAGGCCCATTTATACACAACAGCTACAAACACTATATAGATGCAATATATTCCATAAGTTGAGCAACCACATTAGATCACCTGAAACATTTACTGCTGCACTAAATGGTCCCTTTCACCATTTTGGTATTGGGCTATTTCTTTAAACTCATGCTGATTTCTTAGTTTATACCTAAGTTGTCAAGCATATCTCTTTGTTGTTAAGGATAACTTATGTGTTGTCTGATTGTATCAGAGTCCTCCATGACCAACAGCTCAGAGGTGGAGACGTTGGCCATTCAGCCTCACAAGTTACTGATCCTGGATGCCAGGTCCTATGCAGCTGCTGTAGCCAATCGGGCAAAGGGAGGAGGCTGTGAATGTCCTGGTAGGCCTTATCTTGTGTCGTTACAGTAGATGATGGAGTAGAGCAGTTTGAATCCAAATACTGTATATTAAAAAAAAAAAAAAAATCAAAATTTTGAATGTATTTCTCTCATGTTCCAGAATACTATCCCAACTGTGAGGTGGTGTTCATGGGTATGGCTAACATCCATTCCATCCGCAAGAGTTTCCAGTCTCTACGTTTCCTCTGCACTCAGATGCCTGATCCAGCCAAGTATGATATATTTTTGGAGATTTTTTTCAGTAACTGTTGTTATATTTAGGGATGTTCCGATCAGGGTTTTATGCTGCTGATACCGATAATTATAGGTTATCACATGGTTTGGGGGCATGATACCTGGCCTGATACCAGACAAACCATGTGATGATCTTATTATCACATACTATTTAATCATGAGCTTATTATCACGCACTATTTAATCAAAAGACCGTTTTCCAGAAAATGTTCAGTTTATTACATGTATTATATCTAAACAGTGTAAACACAGGAAATTTAGCTTTAGTTTTTCCATCATGTAACGTGCCAGAGAGTTGAATTTTGATTTGAGAGAATCAGGCTCGTATTCATCCCCATTTTCTTTTCTGATAAAATAAACACGATGAGCCATTCAGAAAAAAGTTCGAGGTCGCCCTCGGTTTTCCGACTTTTTTGCATTTTTAGTTTTTTTCGATCATTTCAAGAGTGTCCTCCTCATTAATGGTGATGAAACGTTCCATTTCTAATATTCTGTTTGCTATTTTCCCTATTTGTCTTTCGCCGGGAGTGTCAAACGCCGACATGTTGACAGAGCACAGACGGCAGCAAAACAAACGCTGTGTGTTCACGCTCGTGCGCTGTTCTCTGATTGGTTGTTTCACGGGCACGATACCAGAGCAGCGCGCTCTGAGTGGACAGCTACGGGGGGCTGATACTGGACATGGTTAAACTCTATATTTTATCAGTATCACTGCCCTGGGCTTTGACACAGTATCATTTCGGCCTTTTCCCGTATCATTCATGGGCGGTTTCTAGGGTACAGGGCCAATTAATACTGTAGTATGTGATAATCTATGAGTGAAATTGCCCGATCCCGATACCAACACCGATCACATGCATGCTCCCTCTGCACTAAAAGTTCTACATATTGTCTACATTCTCCCAAATCCATACTGAGGCGGTACTCATCCACAAATTTTGCATACACTGGCAAGTACAGCGGGTTGAGACCGGGGGCTTTAGCCGCTGCCTGTCGGAAGATCACATCGCGGGCCTCAAATTTACCACACCCTGCCAAGTGCTTGCCCCCAAATACCGTACCTATATAAAGTTTTCAAAGGACCACACCGCCATGAAACTTGATTAGCCTCTGTAGCACATGAAACAAAGCTTCATTTCAGATGACATCAACTAAATACTCCCACATCTGTGTAGTGCTTAGGCACACTTGACATCTAAAGTTGAATTTATTTGACTAGTGTGGGTGCAAACTACTCGAACCCTTTTTTACAAAGAGCTTAACATCAATTGTCTTTCAGCAATACAGTCAATGTAGTTTACCTTATAAGATATACATCCTTAAATCGTACCTTGCCTTAAATGTCTTTGCTGTCTGTGTGCCTTGCAGCTGGCTGTCTGCGCTGGAGAGCACCAAGTGGCTACAGCACCTATCCTTGCTTCTGAAGGCGGCCCTGTTGGTGGTCAATGCTGTGGATAGGGACCACAGGCCCGTTTTGGTGCATTGCTCTGATGGCTGGGACCGCACTCCTCAAATTGTTGCTTTGTCAAAGCTACTGCTGGACCCGTACTACCGCACTATAGAGGTACAAGTGAAAAGTGTTACTATGTAAAGTATATAAAAGTGGTACATATTTTATCACAAAAGATGCTATACAAATGTATTAGCCACCAAATATAAGGTTTATTTTTCATATTTTTCTAATTCACTATGTGTTTAAGCTCTTTAATCCACATGCTGTTTTTAACACTACAATTAAATAATATTTATTATGTACAAATTTTCAAATGTAGTGCTCAAGCCAAAATCAGTATGGGGATCAAAAGACCCGCTGTGGCGACTCCGAAATCAGCAAGCCGTCCCTTGCTATATCACTGCATGACTATAACGGCTTTAAAAAAAAAAAAAACAGAAAAGCACTTGGAGAGCGCAGACCTCCACCAAGTGTTATAGTTCTGCCACATATTTATCACAGATTTATTGACATGATAACATACCGTTAGCAATTGGATTCATAATGATATCAATATTAGTTCCTTTGTTATTCACAAACACTATAAATATAATGCTATAAATTGTGTTTTTATGATTTTTTTAAAAATAGTTTCGGTTTTGCGGTGTCAAAAAAAATACATAAATAAAAAAAATACTTTCAGTTCATTCATTAGATAAATAACAATAGCATTTTTGTTTCTACAATTGTCAAAAATAATTGTGACTGGTGTGCTAATACATTTGTATTGTAGTGGAGTTTCTCTTAAGGACAATATGGAGCAGTGATACAGTGTCAAAACACTGTACAGTAAGTATGTGCAGGAAGTTCAATGTTAAATATGTTTGTGTAGGGCTTCCAAGTTTTAGTGGAGACAGACTGGTTGGACTTCGGCCACAAGTTTGCCGATCGCTGCGGCCATGGAGAAAACTCAGAGGACGTGAACGAACGCTGTCCAGTCTTCCTGCAGTGGCTGGACTGCGTTCACCAGCTGCAGAGGCAGTTTCCATGCTCCTTTGAATTTAACGAGGCCTTCCTGGTGAGTTCTGCTGTTCAACTGTACTGTATGTAGTATTATTTACATGCATTTATATATTTTTTTTCCCAGGTAAGGGCTTACTTAAGCCTGCACAGACACTAGTGCAGGGCTGACCAACAAAAAAGTATTAACTACATAACATTCTGGAAGAAGGTCAAAATGGCAAATTAACCTGTGATGCATTGCCAGGAAATCTTACGATGTTGCCACAGCTGTTATTACACCTCTGTTTTCTAGTTTGAACATGTTTATGTATATATATGTGTGTGTGTGTGTGTGTGTGTGTGTGAATGCAGGTGAAGCTGGTGCAACACACCTACTCCTGTCTGTTTGGCACCTTCCTATGTAACAGCGGCAAAGAGAGGGAGGACCGCCACGTTCAAGAGAGGACCTGCTCAGTTTGGTCCCTGCTGAGACCCGCCAACCGCACTCTGAGGAACATGCTGTACTCTTCACACTCTGAGACTGTATGTACACCGTTGGCACATTCCTGCATGTTCAGCATTAAGAGTGAAGGGGAACTGCACTTTTTTTTAATGTTACCCATCATAATTAATTAATTCATTTATTTTCTACCGCTTTTTCCTCATGAGGGTCACGGGGGGTGCTGGAGCCTATCCCAGCTGTCTTCGGGTGAGAGGCGGGGTACACCCTGGACTGGTCGCCAGCCAATCACAGATAACAATCACATATAGACAAACAACCATTCACACTCACATTCATACCTATGGACAATTTGGAGTTGCTAATTAACCTAGCATGTTTTTGGAATGTGGGAGGAAACCGGAGTACCCGGAGAAAACCCACGCATGCACGGGGAGAACATGCAAACTCCACACAGAGATGGCCGAGGGTGAAATCGAACCCTGGTCCTCCTAGCTGTGAGGTCTGCGCGCTAACCACTCGACCGCCGTGCTGCCCGTCCCTCATAATCTTTATGTAAAACATGAACACATTTTTATCTCTCTTTTCTTTGCATTATATCACCAGAAAACAAGTAAATATGAGCTAGCTAACAATGCATGTCATTGGGACACACCTATTTCGACTACAAAGTGCTCTTTAAAAAAAAAAAACTAATTCTATATACACCCTGTGATCATGCAAGAACAAAATACATTGATGATAACATGTAATACTATCAGTATCTTGCCATATTTTAATGATTTAAGACATTACCGGAACATCTTTCCTCGGCGCATTGATTTCACAGAGCCCATCAGATCTAATGCTACTTCCGTCAACAAGGTCCCAATGACATGCATACTTAGCTAGCTCATGTTAAATAATTTTCTGGCGTTATAATGCAGAAAACAGGGAAATAAATATCTGTGCATGTTTCACATAACAAAATGCAGTTCCCCTTTTAACCCAATGAACCCAATAAAGCAAAATATATTCATAAAATACTTTGAATGAAAAGACACTAGGAAACAGCTGATCCTTATTCAAATTCACCATGTTTGAAATTTTAAATAATTTTCATTCATTTTCATGTTACTGCAGGTTCTCCACCCAGTGTGTCACGTGCGCAACCTGATGTTGTGGACTGCAGTGTACCTTCCCAGCTCCTCTCCCACCACTCCTTCAGATGAGTCCTGTGCTCCATACCCTGTGCCCGGCAGCAATCCTGAGGAAGCGCCCCTGGGCAGGTGAGCCTGGCGCGCTGGCACAGAGAACCCCTCACTACCTCCCTCATGTAAGACAAACTCTGACCCAGGGCTCCCTAAACCGATGGGACCCGGCTTCGATTTTCGATGCATTTGCTCTCCTCAGAACTTTGCAGTTGCATTCTGTGCTTATCTCATGAGACTTATAAAGCCAGCAGGAAGGAGCAACAGGAAGTAGTTCTATTTGAACCTTGTTCATTACGCACACCAAGCGATTTATGAATTAGTAGTATGGAGTATTATACTATTTCAGTCATCCCTTGTTCATCGTGGTTAATTGGTTCCGGGCGCGGCAGTGATTAGCTGAATTTCCGTCAAGTAGGATTCCTTATTCCTGAATTGAATCTTTTCGTAGACCATAGAAAACCTGTATACAACCTTCTTAATATGCTTTTTAACATTTTAGAGACCACTAGACATACAATAACAGCCCTATATTCACCTTTACACTAATTTTCCCCAATATAATACTGGGTTACAGCCACAACCTACGGCCTAATAATATATAATATACTGTTTTTTTTTGTTTCAGGCTTTTATCTTCTATTAATACAGTAGAACCCCTTGGTGCCGTTTATGTAGACAACTCATCTAAATCAACCAACTCAGTCGTGTGTTCTTATCTTTAAAAAGTACCTTCTTAAATTGACGCTGACAAACATTGTCGACCTCTTGCGTGGACATAAAAGTTGAGATCGAAGGGGGTAATTTCTGTGAAGAAGAGGGTAGCGTGTTGTTGTATTGTTCACTTCATCAATATCACCATTGTTGGAAGTAAATATAACCATGTTATTGACATTGTTTTTCAGTAGCAGAAACTATTCCAACCCTTTTTCTTCAACAAAACAACAAAATATCACCCTTTTTTTATGTCTTTGGGCAAAGTCACAAGTAAACATGCAAGCAGTGACTAGTTTTGGCTTCAATTGCGGTTATATACAACCACTTACGTCGACAGAAATGGCTTACGCTGTACTTTAATAATTACCTCTCTCATAGCGCTGTATATTCATTTGGAGTATTTGCTGTCTTCTTGCATGGAGCTTGATAAGGACTAATAGCTGATTTAAAAGCTTGATTAGATATCATAAACGACAGGTTTAATGTTAACAAATTTTCATCGCATTATTTCAATTCGGTCTCCTTTTTAGATGCACAAAGACTCGCTCTTTCGATAACCTGCCCAGCGCTTGCGAGCTGGGAGGCTTGCTGGCTCCTAACCGCCGTTCCAGTGACCCAAACCTCAATGAGAAGTGGCAGGACCACCGACGCTCTCTGGACCTCAATATGGCAGTGGGGCCGGAAGGAGGGGCGGACCAGGAACAGGAGGTGCAGTGTAATGGATTGGATCTTTACGTGAACGGAGTGGACTCTGAGCTGGATGACAGCCCGCAGCCGTGCAACTCACACTCTGACTTGGCAGAGGGAGCCTCCGTGAACTCAACAACGAGAGTTGAGGCAGAGCTGTCTGTGGCGGTGGGTGTGGCCGAGGGCCAGATGGAGAACATTCTTCAAGAAGCCACCACGGAAGAGGCGGGAGCAGATGCTCAGAGAGTTGTAAGTGCTGTTGTCACTCACATCATCAACACAGCTGCCATGGAGGAGGAGATGCACTCAAGAACTGCTTGGGAGGATCAGTGTGCTCAAATCAACACAACTGATGTACAAGAAGCGCTTACTAATGGTCTCCATCCACAAAATGGTTTTACGGAGGCCGAGGAGAGCAGTGACTCTCCTGCTGTGTCTGCACAGACGGTGGAAGATTTGCAGCAACCGGAGGATGAGGCAGACCAAAAACCTGAGCATGCGGAGAACCAATTTCTGGAGAATGGTTCAGAGCAGTTAGAACAAGCTCACGAGTCCGGTTCAGGCGAGCCAGAGCCGCTTGCGGCTCACAGAACTCAGATGGCTAACGGCCATGAGAGATCAAATGAGGACCCTGGTCCGGATGAGACCAGCTATGGTTGTGACACTGACAGAGGTATGTCAGAGTCAGGGGAACAGATAGATAAGAAGACCTCCCTGATGGAAAGCTCCACAGAGACTTTGACAGAGGAGATCTGCAGCAGGTTTGAGCCCCCTGCACCCCCGCCTGTCTGTCAGAGCCGTCAGGCCTTCACCAAGGGTCAACAACTTTGCTCCAGGAAAGAGAAAGTGCTGGAGACAGGCGAACACAGCTTTATCAGAACTTTAAATGGGGGCAGCAAGCGACCCTCTGTCAGTGCCTTTCATTATGCAAGTGCTGACCTCACTCGGGACGGTCTTTGTAACAGTGACAGTTCTGACGGCGAACCGTGCGGAGGACCTCATTGGCTCAAAGGTGAGCAGGCCCCGCTGAGCCGACAGGTGTCCCTGGCGAGCTGCAATTCCCTGATCCTTCACCACCGGGGCGGCTGCTCACAACACCGCTGGTGCCACGCTCAGCAGGGCCGGGCGGCCATCAGTCCGGAGCCGCCGTCACGCAGCCACTTGGATGACGATGGGCTGATGCTGCACACAGACGCCATCCAACAGAGATTGAGGCAGATTGAGGCGGGACACCAGATGGAAGTGGAGACGCTGAAGAAGCAGGTACAGGAACTGTGGAGTCGTCTGGAAAATCAGCAGCACGTCGGCTCCCATCGCATCAACGGAGACGGAGGAGATGAAGTGGTAAGATTGACTCATCAAGGTGTCATTAAAACAGTGACTTAATTCTCCCTCTCATACAGACATCCATGACGGACTCTGAATACAACGTGGACCCCAACTGTCTGTCTCGCTGCAGCACGGAGCTCTTCTCTGAAGCCAGTTGGGAGCAGGTGGACAAGCAGGACACGGAGGTGGGCCTCACTGTGTTTGGTGGACAGACTCCCATTTTACTTGTAGCTTGTTTTTTGCCTCTTAGCTCTTCTATTCCAGACACATGCTTGTTTTTATTCATAACATTTTAAAGTCACACAAACTAGCCACGTTTACATGAGGAGTTTTTCTCTTTCCGAATGTCCTTTCCGAATGTCCTTTCAATGGTATACATGGAAAGGAATATTCCAATGGCGTGTCTACATGCGCCGCTATAATCAACCAGAATCATCAATGGGGCATGCGCAGTAAAGCGTAAACACCAACATCACGTGATACCGACTTCCTGGACTTTTTCTTTCACTTGTTGAAATAACTCCGTATTGCCAGTTTTTCCTTCGTCCGGTCTTGAAATTTAGTTTGAATCAAAAACAAACTTTCCTTAGCAGTCCAGTGCCGATTGCTCGCCTCCATTTTTTTAAATGGAAGAACGTCTGGAGCTGCGTGTTACGTCATATTTCAGCATTCGCTGAAAGAACGCACCCGGGAACAGGAAAAGATCATCTTCAATCTTGCTAATATTTTATAATTAAGCTGGGCACATGTTTTATATAGATATGTATTTTCTTTTTGAATAAAACTGGACTCGTGAATGGCGTATAGAAGGGTTTAGATTCTGTTCCACAGATGGCGCTAATGCACACCAAAGCTGCTTGCCAACCGCCAATAAACAACAGAAGAAGAAGAAGAACGCAGTCTGACAACTTTCCGTTTGAGCGGGTACAAGTTACCTTAATCGGATTTGGGAAAGGAATATTCCACCCCTGGGATTGGCACTTTTCTTTCGGAATGAGGTGTATACAAAGGTTACATTCTTTCCGTTTGAGCAAATAACCTGAATGGAATCGGAATATTTGGGTCCATGTAAACGTGGCTACTGTTGTAAAATGGATCCTCGCCATTTGCAGACTTTAATTCAAAACTCAGCAAAATAATTATAACTAATAACTTCAAAGTACTCTTGTGGACAAGTTGTGACATGCATATTCACCACGCTACGTAATAATACAAAACATTACCCTTTTTAAAAATGAATATGGACCTTCTTGAGCCACATAGTGATTGCATTTACTTTGCTTTTATTTCTGTTTTGTTTGTTTTTGCTAAGAAAGTAACTATGGTGTTGTGACTTGAGTTGCAGAATTAGCCTGTGTAGACTGCTTTAAGAACTGCATGTTATTTAATATTTAATTAGAAATTACGCTATTTAAATACACGTGTTCCACTTCCATCATTGTTCAATTGTATTGTTAAAACATTTCTGTTCAACAGCACACATACCAGAGCTGTAATTATAATACCGAACCATTATCATACTGTCTGAATCTGGTACCGGCCCATGACTACCAGTAAGCAAGTTCACCAAGCTCCCGATCTCATGCCACATCACAAAGTCCATTGAATTGTTCATACTCAGTGTTGCTAGCTTGTGGCTGTCGATGGAAATGTTCACGTTGTGGTTCTGTTTCATAACGATTAACATTAACATTTCCGCATGCACCCGTGGAGATCTGCTGTTTTGTAAATACGTTTTTGTCAACATTGTGACGATTGTGTGTGCCATTTTAGGTCACCCGCTGGTACCCCGATCATCTGGCAGCCCAGTGTTATGGCTGTGAGAGCAGGTTCTGGCTGGCCACCAGGAAGCATCACTGCAGGTAAACACAGAGAAGGCTCAAGCCGCTTATCTCTGCTATTGAGTGTCCTCCTGCAGTCGTCCTCAGCTCAACAATTTCTTATTTCTGAAGTTTTAGATTTAGACAAAATTTGGTCATGGTTATGACCATGGTTTTCTTCATTTCCGATACGTTTAATAAAATCACTTTACACTTCGACTTTTCCAAAAGAAGTAGGATTAGATGGTCACATTTTTGACTGCACAGAAGGCAGTTGGGCTCTTTTGTGTTTCTTCAGTGTGATGTTTGTACAACATTACACAACTTAATAAGATTTTTTTGGTCTTGTTACTACCATTTACGTCAAAACAGGTACTATTGTGAACCCTAAGTTTGAGTAGGCATCACTAGTTTTTACTTAACTCTGAATTCTCTGGAAATGTGTTAAAATAATGAAAAAAAAAACACAAATAATTTTCTCAAAGCTGCAGGCATCCATTGAGTTTTTGGCACCCTATTTTTCCAGTGTGGGGAATCTCACTCAACTCACTTGGCACCATTGTTGGAGTTAATAATTCTTACAAGGGAAGGACAGAATATCAAGATGTCTGCAAAAGGCCGTGGATACATCAGTTTAATTGTACTTTTAGTGTCATGTTGTCCTCCCTGTTCAGGCAGCTCTTCTCTATTGTCTGCCCCTCTCCTCTACAGTGGCAGGGAGCCTGTCCAGGAGGTCTGGTGAGATCCGGCTCCTCTGACTCAAACACTCACCCCCACCCCACCCAACCCCACTCTACCCTGGCATTGCTGCACCTTCTTTTTTAATATTAATCCACTTCTCACTCTCCTCATCCTCACCCACTGCATTGGTTTGCCCTTTTTTTTTTGTTCTGCTCATACTGTGTGGAGTTTTGTAAGAGAAAACCCTCTTCAGCTCTGCTGGGTCCTTTTTTTATTCATCGACTGTGAGCGTGAGCACGGTTTTGTCATTTGACTGTGGCCGATGGGCCACCATAGCACCTCCAACCCATTGCTGACTCCCCAGCAGCATGCCGCCCCCACCCAGCTTCCCTCCTCTCAGCAGCGCAGTATGCGACGATACTGCAACCCCCCCGCTCCCCCCCACCCAGACCAAATTGCTAGCACACAATGACGGAGAGGGTATTAGATGTTCAGGGTCTCCACAAGGATTTTTGAAGCTTTGGTGGTAGGTTGCATGGGAGGGCGAACTGCTGCCACTGTCGTATCGCTGCTGCTTATTATTACAAATAATAATTTTTTCAATGCTTATATTTTTAAATTTTACTTAATAATTTAACGTTTTTCAACGTTCAGCAGAAGATTACTAAACTGTTAATTTAATGTCAAAGTTGTTAAGTCAGAGTCTAAAATGTCGAGCCTCTTTTTTGTTTGTTTTGGAGTAATATGCATACATGGGAAATGAATTTTTAAACCGTATGTTCGGTGTGAGCATGGCCTTCCATCCTTGTGCAGCGCTGCTAACGGTGTGTGTTAACATGGCATCTCTTGTAATACGGTCATATGAGTGTTGAATTAGCTGAGCGAGCATGTATCGTTGAAGCGTGTAAACCCTTCACACGCTTGTTCCAGCTGCGGTACTGCTGGTCATACACTCTGCAACATTGCATCATTGATGATAATAACCAACGTTCATCTCAGAGATCTACATTTATTATGCATTTATTCTGCTTTTTGTTCCGTTTTCGGAAGCACCCCAACCATACATCTGCAAATACAGTGGAAGCCGGTTAAGTTAGTCCCACCCATATGGACAACTTATGTCTACAAAACGTTTGCATCTACCAAACTCGCCATCGTGGTCAGCTGTGTTCTTTGTATTACCAAGTCAACATAAACAGACCTGCCAACATGTACTCATTTTTTGTACTTGGCACAAACTGTCACCCTTAATTATCCTTAATGAATCTGTACACATTCATGCTATTTTGGAGTTGGGATGGCTATGGTGCATAGGTGGAGTGACAAGCTCTCGGCGAATCTTTGGACTTACCGAAACAGGAACTGAATTAGAACGTCAATGCAAGCAGCATTTAAAAGGTAAAATTAAGATAATGTACGACCTGACAATATTCTTAACCACTCATTCATCCATTTGATGCGCGTTTTGCAGACAACTGTGGTGTCCTGATAGTCGCAGGGAGATTGACCCCATTTTTGAAGTTTTATTAATGCCAGGAGTAGTGCTCACTTGCTGCAAAGTATGCTGGGTTTGTGCACAAACTGTTACAAACTGAGGTTATTGTAACCAACATTTTTCCCCAAATCAACTGATAATGTTTTTCCAAGTTTGGCAGGTCATACATACATAGTTGATTACTTTTATCGACATAACATTTCTACGACAAATGAGGTCCGTTTATGTCCGTTTTAGTATTCGTTATTGCTAACATAACAGCAACATAACTACTGTCTAATTACACTGCATGAAAACACAGTGCACACTTTTAACCTGGATTCTACCTCAGCAACTGATTCTTAGCCATCGGAAGAAATGTGCGGCATTGCAGTCATAAGACATACCAACACAATAGCTCTGTTTGGTAAGCGAACACACTATAATATAGTATAATATTAAAACAGATGTACAGTATTTAATATAGGAATCTTGCTTGAATGCTGTGGGTTCAAAAACTACTTACATCTCTGGCCAAAGTCACATGTACATGTGCAAGGAATGGCTAGTTTGGGTTTCAGTTTCCTTTGTCAGAAACCACATATGTTGACATCACACGGTCCAAGGAGCATCAACATTGGTTTCACTGTAATACCCTAACAATTCCTCAGTCGTACTCCCACGGAATATGACATAATACTCGATGAAGTACACCTGCCATTGAATTGGCACCATTGAATCACACCTTTACCAGACTAGAGCTGTCTTTGAGCATGAGCTGATCAACTGAAGGGAAGAACATCATCAGGACTGTAACAATGAAGGTCGGCGGTCGTGCTTGTATCTAGTCAAGGTTGGTTGCAGAGAGTTTGCAGTCTGGTTAGTGTAGAAGTTTTTTTACTGCTATAGTCCAGACGGGGGTCAGAGAAAGACAACAAGACAACCTTGTTGATCAAGGGAGCAAATCCATTCATTTTCTATACCGCTCATCCTCACTAAGGGTGGCGGAGCCTATGTCAGTTGCATTCAGGCGAGGGGCGGGGTACACCCCGGACTGGTCGGCGGCCAATGGCAGGGCACATATAGACAATCATTCACACTCACATTCATGCCTATGGACAATTTGGAGTCGGGTCTTCATGATCTCCTGACTCAGTGGCCAACATGCAGCAACTAGTGAGTATCAACTGAGTACCTCGTTAGTCGATTAATCTGAAGCTTGTTGTTTCAGTACATAGAGTAATCGGTTAGGCCATAGACTAGGGGGCCACATGTGGCACCTCAGCCTCTTTGTTGTGGCCCTTTTCGCAATGTTAGTGGGGAAAATGCACATTTTTAAAAAGAGTTAAAACTATAGGACTTTCTGGAAGGCCGTGAATGCATCATGATTGAGTTCTGACTGGTGATTGGATGTGCGCAAGGAAAGCAGAGGAAGCCGGTGTTTGTTGAGATGTGACAGCTTTACCCCCCCTCCGTGGTAAGCTAACCATTAATATAGCTCACCAAAAAAAGAAACATCTCAAAACTAAATGTTTTTTAATTCTGCACGGACGGATTCCTTTGTCTTTACTGCCAACGATGCTGGCTTTTCTATATGCTTAATATTCATTCATTCATTCATTTTCTACCACTTTTTCCTCACGAGGGTCGCGGGGGGTGCTGGAGCCTATCCCAGCTGTCTTGGGGCGAGAGGCGGGGTACACCCTGGACTGGTCGCCAGCCAATCACATGGCACATATAGACAAACAACCATTCAAACTCACATT
The DNA here is from genome assembly GCF_037039965.1 of Doryrhamphus excisus. Lineage (NCBI taxonomy): Eukaryota > Metazoa > Chordata > Actinopteri > Syngnathiformes > Syngnathidae > Doryrhamphus > Doryrhamphus excisus. The sequence goes on from NC_136359.1 coordinate 23,709,737, forward strand.
CATACCTATGGACAATTTCGAGTCGCCAATTAACCTAGCATTTTTTTTGGAATGTGGGAGGAAACCGGAGTACCCGTAGAAAACCCACGCATGCACGGGGAGAACATGCAAACTTCACACAGAAATAGCCGAGAGTGGAATTGAACCGTGGTCTCCTAGCTGTGAGGTCTGCGCTATATACTTTAATATGTTTTCTGAAAAGTAGTCTATTTCAAAGTAGACCTACAAATGTAACAGTGGTTTTCCCTGCAGTACAGCCCTACACACGTTGGGTTCAAACCAGCGACCACTTAAGTCCATTGAAACAGTTAAGTGGAGCAGTATGAGCCAGCGTGTAAAATTCACCGTGCTGCATATTTCTTGAGGCATCAGTTTCTACTAGTTGGCATCCGTTTCACATGCACGCTGCACTTATGTTTGATATATTCTGCTCTAACAGGAAAAAATTAGAAAGATACAATCTTTTTACAGTGTTTTGCGGCTCCAGACCATTTTTCTGTAGTGGACAACGGACCAAAATTGCTTTTTTTGACCGTAAAGGTTGCTAAACCCTCCCATTGACGGACCAAATCAATATGAACCAAACAAAAAACAAGAGTTTTGCTCTGCAACAAATCAAAAAAGTGGTAACAATGTCCATCACTGTTTTCGGAAGTCAAAGCTAATGTGTAGTTTGCCTAAAACACCAAAACAATAGGTCTGCTTTCTTGAAATACTAAGAGGATATTTACATTTTTTTTAAATTAACCAAAACAGTTGTTGATTAATTGGGCAATCGATTGATGAATCATAGATTGATGCCGCTGTAGAACTGGATAATAGCTATATAATAATTATAATTGGATAATAATTGTTGTATTTGCTGTTATATACCGTATTTTCCGGACTATAAGTTGCACTTTTTGTCATAGGTTGGCTGTTCCTGCGACTTATACTCCAGAGCGACTTATAAATGAAAAAAACTGTTTATGTTATATAAACACTGGACACCTTTTCTGTTTATGTTTATTTTTTGTGTAGCTGAATAAGCCTTATGTTAGCATATCTTATTCAGCCTGTTCTCTATTCTTTTATTATTGTTAGAACTTGCCTTCCAAGAGGACGTAATGTCTGTTTTGGTAGTTAAAAACAGAGTTAAGGTAGTAGTTAGTAGTAGTAGTAGTTAAATGTAGTTAAAATAAATGACCTGTATAAAATGCGACTTATACTCCAGTGCGACTTATGTATGTTTTTCTTTTTTTTTTTTTTTACCTAATTATGCATTTTTGGCCTTGTGCGACTTATACTCTGGAGTGACTTATAGTCCAGAAAATACGGTAATATGTTTAATGTGTTTACATATTTGTTTATTATTGTAGTTGGAATTTGAAGTGAACTGTATTGCATCACTTAAAATATTCTATTATTATTATTTATTATTATTTGGAACCCATTTAAGTTAACCAAAGTGCCTGCTGAAGTGGATGTTGATATACACGGTTGGCCGCTTATCACATGTGTTGCAGTATTATTAACATTATTGCTCGTATGTGTTTTTGCAAAAAAAAAAAAAAAAAATCAAAATGTCCAACGGTGAGTTTTTGTCCCCCCCCTCCCCAACTGCAGGAACTGCGGTAATGTTTTCTGCGCCAGCTGTTGTGACCAGAAGATCCCGGTGCCAAGCCAGCAGTTGTTTGAGCCCAGCCGCGTGTGTAAGACGTGCTATGGCAGCCTCCAGCTCAATGCACCCCCGCTGGAGAAACCCATCACAGCCAGCTCCAACTGAGCCTCGGAGACAGGGGGCGGATGCCAGCAGTACGGAAGGCCCAGTCACAGCTGACACAGGCACAATGCTGAAGAATGCCACAGAATGTCCCGTGTGTGTGTGTTTGTGCCTGTGTGTGTGTGTGCGTGTGTGTTTGTGTGCGTGCATTGCAGAACTGGACTAAAAGGTGTCCTTCCAGTGGCATGTTGCTTTGCACAGTGGGAGGATATAGGAGAAGGGTCCCTCGTCGGGCCGCACCGATGACATGGTGGTGCTCACGGGCCGTGTGCACTGAGGAGCGAGAATGAACTTCCTGGTGTCTTGGACCAGGAGGCAGGAGGGCATCTCACTGTGTTACTCAAGTTCCCTCTAAAGGCAGGTTCAATCCACTTTAATCCAAAATTAAGCGCAAACTTCCTCTGTCTCTTCTGGGCTCATTCGTTATGTTCCAAATTGGACGTTTGTTTGATCACCTTTATTGTAATCGAATTGATAGTTCACAATCTTTGTGTTGCACAATCACGTCATACAAGTGCATTGATTATCAATACCTTGGAATCGGACTCAATACAGTGGATCCCCGCACATTGGCTATTTAGCATTCACTGCACCACAAATTTGCGGATAAATGTTTTTTTTTTTGGAGAAAATAGGCAATTTATTTTCACATAGAACACATCCCATTCACCATACTTGGGTCCATCCAGCCATTTTCCTCCGGGTCGTAGGGAAGCCCAGATTTCCCGGTCCCCGGCCACCTCCTCCAGCTCCACCGGGAGGACACCAAGGCGTTCGTTCCCAGGCCAGCTGTGAGACATAATCCCTCCAGCGTGTCCTAGGTCTGCCCCGGGGCCTTTTTCCCGGCTGGGCATGCCCGGAACACCTCACCAGGGAGGCGTCCGGGAGGCATCCGGACTAGATGTCCGAGCCACCTCAACTGACTCCTCCCGGATGGCTGAGCTCCTCCATACTTGGGTGATAATTAAAAAATATATATATAATAATACAGGTATTTGTAGCTTCATGCTTCATTGATAATGTTTTTTTTTAATTGGAGAGAGCCTCAAAGTGAAGCTCAGACATTTTGGAGTGGGAGGAGCGGTCCGTGTGTAAAAAAAAAAACGGATATCAGTTCCTTGTGAAAAGCGGGGATCTACTGTTAAGTTGATACCGAGACCATATGAGCTCTAATTGATTCCTTTTTTTTTTTTTTTTTTTTTTTGAGTCATCAGTGAGACGTCCTTGCCGTTCAATGACCTCCTTGCACACACACGATGGTCATTTTGTAAAATAAAAGAATAAAATAATATATACAGATAAACATCTTATAGCATTTAAGTACAAAATGTTTAAGAACCTGAGAATAGTGGCTCACTAAATTAGTCACCAAAAAGTTAACTTTTTTTTTGTTGTTGTTGTTCTTACGTTGATTGCAGAAATGATCTTATATATATATATATATAGTATATATACTTATAATTTACAGCCTGTTAAGGACACAGGCGTGTGTTTTGTAAATTATAGATGCACAGGGCATCCTGTTGGGATGCTGTAGTGTTTTATTCCAACACCCCACCCCCACCCCCCCTTTTAAAATACGATTATTTATTTTGTTAAGCAGGAATTTGTTGAATTTTGGGATTCTGACAATTCAACTGCCACGTGATAATCAGTGTTTTTGATATGCTGCGGCCACTTTGGAGTGACATGCCTATGCACACACACACACACACACACACACACACAGAAAACAGTGGTCCGAAAACAAGCACCCCATCCAAACTTTTAATGCCCCGCACTCCCCTTCTACCATGCACACATTATCCCATTCACCTATAAACACTACCTCTACTCACTACACACACACACACACACACACACACACACACAGGCACCGTGTATAGTTGCTTAGAGATTCTCACGTTCAGGAAAACCGCGCCTTTCTCATTCATCTTGACTTCCTGTATGTGTCAGCAGCAGTGAGCCGAGTTGCTGTTTTGTTCCACACCAGATAGTCAAAAAAAAAAAAAAAACCTAGTCGATGCTGTCATTACTCGTGTTTGTTTTCCTTTTTCTTGAGACTCCTGTTTTGTAAAAAAAAAAAAAAAATCAGCGTATGCTCGGGTGTGCCGTGTCTTTGTGTGCAACTTCTCAGTTGAGACACTAAAATATCCGTGGCATCAAAAATTACATCGGACAGTCATGAAGGTCTGCAATTTAGACACACATGACACAGCGTTGCCAGATGCATGACAGTTATCATATTTGTATGATAACTTAGTCATGGCAAAAAAAAAAAAAAAACAAAACTTTGGAACCTCTGTGCTTCTCAGATAATGCACCACTTCTCCTAGAAACGTTCTTCAGTATTCATATGCTCATTTCTTTTATTTGCATTGGAGCAAAACAAAGATGGCAAAGGGGGAAAAAAGCCATACAAAATGATTTTTGTACCTAATAGAAATTGTCATTGCTACACTTCTCAGCATGAGAAGTGGTGCATCATCTGACAAAAACATGGGGCGACCAGTGTTTGTGGCCATGAATGTGTGTTTTATTAATTCCAAAAACACCCCTAATGTAAGTTTAAATGACCCCTTTCATATACGGTAATGTGTTGGGAGTTTACCGTTTACCAACAGTGAAATGTGGCACGTTATTATACACTAAGACCAGTTTAAAAATTGTAAGAAAGGCAAAAAAAATGTACACTGTTGGATCTTAAGTAGCTGATTATTTTCCCCGGTAACTAATTTAACAGCTTTTTTGGGAAAGTAACTCATAATAACTCAATATATACTAAATTGATTCTGGTATGATAAATTTGTCATTTTCCTTCCACTTAACTTACATGAAATGATACACTACAGCACATAAGACCAAAGCTGAAGTTGTCCCTTTCTTTGCATCTTCCGTTTATCATTTTGCGCTTAGTGTGTGTGTGTGAGTGAGCATGTGTGTGTGTGTACATGAGAATGTCAATCAAACATCACAACTGTGTGTGTGTGTGTGTTCCGGTAGAGACGAGTGCCAAGCTGTTTTATTTCAGGTCTCTCACTCGTGCTTTTTTTCCTCCTGTCTGATAAGCACTTTTGAACCCTCTCCTGTCTTTACAGAGGAATGTGTTTAGCTGTACATAGCCATTTCCTGTTACGACAAAAGTGCTCCTTGGTCATTCGGAATATTTTCTTTAATGGATTTACTTTATTGTAGAGTTTAAAAAAGGAGAAATAAACTAGAGGAAGCAGCTGTGTAGTCTTTTTATAAACAAAATATGGTGGTTGTTTGTCATTCCGTTATGAAGAGATTCCTAACCCTTAGGGGCTAGTTTGTAAAAAAATATGTACGTATGTGTAATGATAATGGTTTTATTTCATTTGAACATGCATCAGATTACAATTGAATGCATCACATAATCAGTTCCCAGTTCCACATGTCCAAAAGGAGTAGGAAGAAGCAAAGCTTATTAAATCCTACCCCTCCATCTGGCACTTCTACAATCAGTAACTGTTACATTTGTTCACTTCCTGCTTTCCTAATATAATTATTTATTTTTATTTTTTACTTAAAAAAAATATTTATTTATTGTCACATGTCAAAGTATGAGGTTTACTTTTACAATCAGTACCTGTTACATTTGTTCACTTCCTGCTTTCCTAATATAATTTTTTTTTTTTACTTGAAAAAAAAGTTTTAATTTAATTTTTTAAGTTGAAGCAAAGCTTATTAAATCCTACCCCTCCATCTGTTACTTTTACAATCAGTAACTGTTATATTTGTTCACTTCCTGCTTTCCTTTATAAGTCCTATAAGTTTTTTTAATTATTATTGTTAATTTTAATTTTTTTAATTTTTTGTCACGCAGCGAAGTAGGAGGTGATATGAGCATCCAATGCCATAATGGGTACCATAGTAAGTGTCAATATAGTGATATATATAGCACATCATGACTGGTTCCATCCTCGTATTTAGCAAACATCAATTGCTTGTGTTTCTTGAATTGGCTCATTGTTGTGCATTGTTTGATTCCCTTACTCAATCCATTCCATAGTTTGATTCCACATACTTAAATGCTATGGCTAGCATAACGTAGTCCTAGCATAGAAGTGTTTCAAATGTACTTCTTCCCTGAGATCATATTTCTCCTCTCTTGTAGAGAAGTATTGGATGACATTTTTAGCTAATTGGTTATTTTTAGCCTTATGCATTATTTTAGCTGTTTGAAGATGAAGTATTTGTGATTTTAGAAATAAGGAGTTAGTATGTTCTCTGTAGGCGGCATTATGAATTATCCTTACTGACCTTTTTTGCAGTACATTTAGCGAGTGAAGATTGCTTTTATAGTTATTAGCCCATATTTCCACACAATAAGTAAGATATGGTAGAACAAATTTTGCTTTGTAATGTAAAAAAAATAATAATTGTCAATATATCCATAGAAAAGTCAAAGCCTTCTAAAAAGGAAAAACATTGTTTGACATTACCTTTTTATTGAATGCAAACTTCAGTGACAGAAAATAACAACCAAGAGAAAGAATCAAGATCCAAAAGCGCTGCTGTAAATAGGTCATGCTCGCTGATGTGACCAATGGAAGGCGGTTTTACCGGCTCGAAAGAAACAACACTAGAAAATTGACCTTTTGACATCTACTAGACTTGATCTCACGGCACAGACACCAGACACTGTGAACCAGAAGAAGCGGCATCAGCAGCAGCGGCGGCAGTGGACTAATATAAGAGCAAGCTGAGGCTGCACTCAACTCTAGAAACAACACAAGGCAACATTGTTAGAAGTCTTCTACAAAGATGACAGCTGTCAATCAAAGCATATGGAAAATGACTCTATAGAAAGAAGAAAAAAAGACTGCTCGTGTGACAAGAACAAGTTTGTACATCTTGTTCAAATCCACTTTCATGTGCAAAGTGTCGCCTCCGTCGTGAAATGCAAATACGTCATCGTCTCCTCGCAACCCGCTTTAGAAACCCTAAAAAAAATAGACATGGCTTTACTGGCCGACTATTCCCTTTTATAAAAACCCTTGACTGCATTATATACATTTACTCTGCTCTATTATAAGATTCTCGTTTCCCCCCAAAAGCACGTGTCAGGTTTGTTTTGGTCGAATGAGGACGTTGGACTGTTTCGGGCAAGGTTGGCCGACAGTCGGGCAAGCGTTAAGTCACTACTGGCCTTTTCTAAGAGGAGCAACCACAACCTCTCACACTGATGACTGATCCCACACCTGCAAGACAACAAGAGGGGCAAAGGACATTGGCGTTACATTCAAGCGAAGGAGGAAAAACAGACTAGTTTTATGTTTACTTCAATAGCTCACCTTCAACACCGTTACTTTGCCTCCTTCTTTTACAGTATATTGACAATTATTTGAAATATACTGAAATTATTTCCATTTCCGTTATTTCCGACTTGAACACTTGGTTGATCAGTATCTGCCATAGATGAATCAAACTCATATTTAATGTCTCAGAACCCTACCGTGTTCTCCAGGAAACTCAAGTATTGTTTTATTCATTCATTCATTCATTTTCTACCGCTTTTTCCTCACGAGGGTCGCAGGGGTGCTGGAGCCTATCCCAGCTGTCTTGGGGCGAGAGGCGGGGTACACCCTGGACTGGTCGCCAACCAATCACAGGGCACATATAGACAAACAACCGTTCACACTCACATTCATACCTATGGACAATTTGGAGTGGCTAATCAACCTAGCATGTTTTTGGAATGTGGGAGGAAACCGGAGTACCCGGAGAAAACCCACGCATGCACGGGGAGAACATGCAAACTCCACACAGAGATGGCCGAGGGTGGAATTGAACCCTGGTCTCCTAGCTGTGAGGTCTGCGCGGAGTAAGATATGCCTTTATTCGTCCCTCAGTGGGGAAATTTGTAATATAGTATAAGTCACACAAGGCCAAAAATGCATAATTAGGTAGAAAAAAACATACATAAGTCGCTCCGAAGTATAAGTCGCACAAGGCCAAAAATGCATAATTAGGTTAAGAAAACATACATAAGTCACTCCGGAGTATAAGTCACACAAGGCCAAAAATGCATAATTAGGTTAAAAAAAACATACATAAGTCGCTCCGGAGTATAAGTCGCACAAGGCCAAAAATGCATAATTAGGTAGAAAAAAACATAAGTCGCTTTGGAGTATAAGTTGCACAAGGCCAATAATGCATAATTAGGTCGAAACAAACATACATAAGTCGCTCAGGAGGATAAATCACACAAGGACAAAAATACATAATTACGTAGAAAAAAACATACATAAGTCGTTCCGGAGTATAAGTCGCACAAGGCCAAAAATGCATAATTAGGTAGAAAAAAAACATACATAAGTCGCTCCTGAGTATAAGTCACACAAGGCCAAAAATGCATAATTAGGTTAAAAAAAACATACATAAGTCGCTCCGGAGTATAAGTCGCACAAGGCCAAAAATGCATAATTAGGTAGAAAAAAACATAAGTCGCTTTGGAGTATAAGTTGCACAAGGCCAATAATGCATAATTAGGTCGAAAAAAACATACATAAGTCGCTCAGGAGGATAAATCGCACAAGGACAAAAATATACATAATTACGTAGAAAAAAACATACATAAGTCGTTCCGGAGTATAAGTCGCACAAGGCCAAAAATGCATAATTAGGTTGAAAAAAACATACATAAGTTGCACCGGAGTATAGTAAGTCGCACAAGGCCAAAAATGCATAATTAGGTTAAAAAAAACATACATAAGTCGCTCCGGAGTATAAGTCGCACAAGGCCAAAAATGCATAATTAGGTAGAAAAAAACATAAGTCGCTTTGGAGTATAAGTTGCACAAGGCCAATAATGCATAATTAGGTCGAAAAAAACATACATAAGTCGCTCAGGAGGATAAATCGCACAAGGACAAAAATATACATAATTACGTAGAAAAAAACATACATAAGTCGTTCCGGAGTATAAGTCGCACAAGGCCAAAAATGCATAATTAGGTTGAAAAAAACATACATAAGTTGCACCGGAGTATAGTAAGTCGCACAAGGCCAAAAATGCATAATTAGGTTAAAAAAAACATACATAAGTCGCTCCGGAGTATAAGTCGCACAAGGCCAAAAATGCATAATTAGGTAGAAAAAAACATAAGTCGCTTTGGAGTATAAGTTGCACAAGGCCAATAATGCATAATTAGGTCGAAAAAAACATACATAAGTCGCTCAGGAGGATAAATCGCACAAGGCCAAAAATGCATAATTAGGTAGAAAAAAACATACATAAGTCGCTTTGGAGTATAAGTTGCACAAGGCCAAAAATGCATAATTAGGTTGAAAAAAACATACATAAGTCGCTACAGAGTATAGTAAGGTGCACAAGGCCAAAAATGCATAATTATGTTGAAAAAAACATACATAAGTCGCTACAGAGTATAGTAAGTCGCACAAGGCCAAAAATGCATAAATAGGTTAAAAAAACATACATAAGTCGCTCCGGGGTATAGTAAGTCGCACAAGGCCGAAAACGTGCTAACCACTCAACCGCCGTGCCGCCCCCTTTTGTTATTATTATTAGATAATAACAAAATGATTATAAAGATTATTAGATATGACATATTGGCTGACACGTTGACTGTACATACCTTGTTTACGGGTGCCAGCTGTGTCCGCACAGAACCAGCATGGAGTCGATTACTGTCCCCGAACCTTCCAGGAGATCTCTCCCTGCGGCTGTCCAGCACTCTGCCTGGCGACTTCTCCCGGTCCAAGGGTCGGGCCGGAGACTTGTCCCGTCTGAACTCGGTCCGTCCCTCCCGGTAGCGGTGAGGGGTGCTGGGCTCTCTATGCAGACCGTCATGGCTGCCCGGCCCGGACGACAAGCGTTTTGTGATGTGTTCTGTGTACGTGGGAGGACCTCGCTTGGTGGGACTCCTGGAGGAGCACAACAGGAGGTAACATTTCATTTAGTCTCCAATTTGGAGAGGATTTAACCAAAAAGGCCTTAATCTCTGTGACTGTCCATAAAATGGTTTCATTGTGTAAGTTTTGCCTTTGAGCAGCAGATGGCGCTGTTGTACTGTTGGCGTTTGAAATGTCTTTCATGTCAAATTCTCTACACGTAGTGAATATGAAGTCTCTGCAAGTAGGGAGGAGCAAACCCTCTGTTGGAGCCGGTCCTCTGCAGCTCTCCCGACTCCCTGATCAGACTTCCCTTACAGCAGATGACCCGCAGTTTGTTCTGGTAGGAGGAGGCCAGGTAAATAGCCCCGGAGGAGATGGCCGGGCCCAGGTAGCGGGGACTGGGGATGTCCAGGTGGGCCAACACAGAAGGACTGGATAGGAAGAACGTGTGTGAAACATCAGCTCCAAGTCGGCGGTACCCGTAGTGTAGCAAAATTGGCAAAATACAAGGAATGAGTTATTAATGAGAATGTTAGTAATATTAGTGATAATTGATTACCACCCATTCTGTTGTCAGGGTCCGCCTCTCATCTGAGCAGGGTTTGTCAGTTCATGGTCAAGGACGTTGGGACACGGACCAGTCAGACCAGGTAAGACAGCTGTAGTCTGAGAACTTGGTGCATTTATCCTCCATACAGGAATTGACCAGGCAATGGAGTGGGGCCTCTGTCCACCAATCAAATCCATCTAAATAGTTTTTTTTCTTGTTTATTTGTTAGAGACGCTAAAAAGTTGAATGTTTTAGAAAAGGACAGCATTGGATGTAGGGGAACGTTGGTGTCATGGACCTCCTCCTCCTCTTTTTGTTCAGAGATGGCTTCTCAACCTTAACGCAATTGAGTCTACTCTGACTGGTGTGATTCCCACCTAGTCTTTGAGCATGAAGTGATGAAGGCTGCTCCGATGACAGGTGAAATGGTAATGACAACCTGAACAGTCCAGGGGTGATCCATTCAATCCCCTGAGAATAAAATGACCTGGATGAAGGAGAATATTTACAGGCATAAAGTCACAACTGTTTTGGTTAAGCTGATAACCATTTACCGTATTTTCTGGACTATAAGTCGGTCCGGAGTATAAGTCGCACAATGCCAAAAATGCATAATTAGGTAGAAAAAACATACATAAGTCGCACAAGGCAAAAATGCATAATTAGGTAGAAAAAACATACATAAGTCGCACAAGGCCAAAAATACATAATTAGGTAGAAAAAAACATACATAAGTCGCACTGAAGTATAAGTCGCACAAGGCCAAAAATGCATAATTAGGTAGAAAAAACATACATAAGTCGCACAAGGCAAAAATGCATAATTAGGTAAAAAAAACATACATAAGTCGCACAAGGTAAAAATGCATAATGAGGTAGAAAAAACATACAGAAGTCGCACAAGGCCAAAAATGCATAATTAGGTAGAAAAAAACATAAGTCGCACTGGAGTATAAGTCGCACAAGGCCAAAAATACATAATTAGGTAGAAAAAAACATACATAAGTCGCTCTGGAGTTAATAAGTCGCACAAGGCCAAAAATGCATAATTAGGTAGAAAAAAAACATACATAAGTCGCTCCGGAGTATAAGTCGCACAAGGCCAAAAATGCATAATTAGGTAGAAAAAAAACATACATAAGTCGCTCCGGAGTATATAAGTCGCACAAGGCCAAAAATGAATAATTAGGTAGAAAAAAACATACATAAGTCGCTCTGGAGCCAATAAGTCGCACAAGGCCAAAAATGCATAATTAGGTAGAAAAAAAACATACATAAGTCGCTCCGGAGTATATAAGTCGCACAAGGCCAAAAATGAATAATTAGGTAGAAAAAAACATACATAAGTCGCTCTGGAGTTAATAAGTCGCACAAGGCCAAAAATGCATAATAAGGTAGAAAAAAACCATACATAAGTCGCTCCGGAGTATATAAGTCGCACAAGACCAAAAATGAATAATTAGGTAGAAAAAAACATACATAAGTCGCTCTGGAGTTAATAAGTCTCACAAGGCCAAAAATGCATAATTAGGTAGAAAAAAAACATACATAAGTCGCTCCGGAGTATATAAGTCGCACAAGGCCAAAAATGAATAATTAGGTAGAAAAAAACATACATAAGTCGCTCTGGAGTTAATAAGTCGCACAAGGCCAAAAATGCATAATAAGGTAGAAAAAAAACATACATAAGTCGCACTGAAGTATAAGTCACACAAGGCCAAAAATGCATAATTAGGTAGAAAAAACATACATAAGTCGCTCCGGAGTATAAGTCACACAAGGCCAAAAATGCATAATTAGGTAGAAAAAACATACATAAGTCGCTCCGGAGTATAAGTCGCACAAGGCCAAAAATGCATAATTAGGTAGAAAAAAACCATACATAAGTCGCACTGAAGTATAAGTCACACAAGGCCAAAAATGCATAATTAGGTAGAAAAAACATACATAAGTCGCTCCGGAGTATAAGTCGCACAAGGCCAAAAATGCATAATTAGGTAGAAAAAAAACATACATAAGTCGCACTGAAGTATAAGTCACACAAGGCCAAAAATGCATAATTAGGTAGAAAAAACATACATAAGTCGCATAAGGCCAAAAATGCATAATTAGGTTAAAAAAACATACATAAGTCGCTCCGGAGTATAGTAAGTCGCACAAGGCCAAAAATGCATAATTAGGTAGAAAAAAACATACATAAGTCCCACTGGAGTATAAGTCGCATTTTTGCGGGTAATTTATTTTATGACCAAAACAGACATTACGTCATCTTGGAAGGCAAATTCTAACAATAAAATAATAGAGAACAGGCTGAATCGCTATAAGATATGCTAACATAATGGTACAGCTACACAAAAAATCCAACATAAACAGTTTTTTCATTTATAAGTCGCTCTGGAGTATAAGTCGCAGGAACAGCCAACCTATGAAAAAAAGTGCGACTTATAGCCCTTTAAAATACGGTATATATATTGACCTACATTGGACTCTTTAACGTTTTTAAATATACATAATATATGAAAGTGGCCCCCGCATTCTTCAATTTTTAACAATTTTGGACACCCCCGTTCTAAGTGTTATTAAATAGGGTTCATTATCGACTGTCACTCACCCCAAAGCAGCGTGTCCCTGAACCTCAATGACATCCAGTGAGTTGAAATAGGTGACAAACAGGTAGGGCTCTCTGTAGGCTGCACCACAGAAAAAAAACGAGTAAGATGGAAGAAGGTGAAGAATCTGCTGCCCTGCAACATTCAACAGTTTATTATTTACCAAAGGACAACGGCAGTTGACTCCACTTGATGTCCTCGGTGCGACTCCTCCGTCCGTACGTGTCCACAAACACTCCAAACTCTGGAAGACGACAACAAGCAACGGTGAGGAGAAAGTCCGATTTGTGTTGTCTTGTTAGTTGAATGCTTTTAATGGGGACACATTTTACTCCAACCACTCACTGAGAATCTCAACTATTTAAGTCCTCAAACACAGCCAAGTCATTTCTGTGAATGTCCAAGTCTTTGGTGATATTGGCAAGTCGAGTCCAATCACATGGAAAAATGATCCCCTTGTGTAGATGATTTAGACCAGGGGTCTCAAACTCAATTTACTTGGGGGCCACTGGAGCTAGGGTCTGGGTGAGACTGGGCCGCATCAGGTTTTCCAAAAAAAAAAAAAAAAAAAAAAACGCATTTATTAAAAACAGAAAAATGAATAAACTTTGCTTTGGTTTCGATTTTCTACAATAATTTTTTTTTTATTTTTCTGCACAAAATAAGATGAGAAATAAATACACAAATCAAGAATAAAGAAAATCATTCAATCAGTAATAAATAAATAAATATACGTAATAATAATAATAATACGGCAAATAATAAAAACTTAAGAAACCACATATAGTTGGTGGGTAGACAAATGATTTTTTTCAGATTAAAATGAACAAAGCATTATTAGAGCCCTGTAGACATGACAAAACACGACTATAGTCACATTTATACTCTTTTTATTTACAACATATTGCGCAACTGCAGGGTCTTGAGACACATGCTAACTCGCAAACTAGAGAGCTAGCGACCTAAACGGTAGCCTTCAAGTTATTTCCTTTCAACTTAAATAGCCAAAAACTTACCACTTCCACACGGATAGGGAGGATACTATTAACAGTTATTTAACCTTTAACATGAACATTAATCAAACGTAATAATTTTTTCTGGGTACATGATACCATACAGCATCCATATCAAACTTGCGCGGGCCTCAAAGTAGTGTCCTGCGGGCCACATTTGGCTCGTTTGAGACCCCTGATTTAGACATTGATACTGCATATATCCAGATTAGGAAAATGACTGACACTGAACTAACTAAATTTGATGTACGGTGGAACCCATTTAACCCAACATGAAGAGTTTTGCCAAGCATTGTGTTGTTTGTGTGCACCCACCATGAAAACAAAGCAGGTACTCATCTTTGTGCATACTGCTGGCCACCTGCATGATGGCGATGGGGAAGGTGTGAGACGAGGCGGCAAACACCGCCGAAGCCAACGACATGTCGTTTTTGTCCAAGAACTCTGCAGTTGAGAAAAACCATCCACAGTGACGTTCCATATGCTGTCCAGATTGTCCAAAGTACAAAGCAGGTAAGATGGACCTCACCTTCAAGTACAAACTGCTTCATCTCGATCTCGTAGAACTTGTTGGTGCCGATGATGATGCTGTAGCTGGTCAAGTGGATGCAGCTGCATGGCTCCAGAGTTTCAATCTCCTGGGAATTGAATATGATGATGAATTTAGATTCCATGATTGTACATGATGAGATGTGTAGTTCTCCACCAAAACACATGCAAAGTCCCAGCTGTCTTCGGACGAGCCAGCCAATCACAGGGCAAATATAGACAAACAACCATTCACACTCACATTCATACCTATGGACAATTTCATTCATTCATTTTCTACCGCTTATCCTCACGAGGGTGCTGGAGCCTATCCCAGCTGTCTTCGGGCGAGCCAGCCAATCACAGGGCAAATATAGACAAACAACCATTCACACTCACATTCATACCTATGGACAATTTCATTCATTCATTTTCTACCGCATATCCTCACAAGGGTGCTGGAGCCTATCCCAGCTGTCTTCGGGCGAGCCAGGCAATCACAGGGCAAATATAGACAAACAATCATTCACACTCACATTCATACATATGGACAATTTCATTCATTCATTTTCTACCGCTTATCCTCACAAGGGTGCTGGAGCCTATCCCAGCTGTCTTCGGGCGAGCCAACCAATCACAGGGCAAATATAGACAAACAGCCATTCACACTCACATTCATACCTATGGACAATTTCATTCATTCATTTTCTACCACTTATCCTCACGAGGGTGCTGGAGCCTATCCCAGCTGTCTTCGGGCGAGCCAGCCAATCACAGGGCACATAGACAAACAACCATTCACACTCACATTCATACCTATGGACAATTTCATTCATTCATTTTCTACCGCTTATCCTCACAAGGGTGCTGGAGCCTATCCCAGCTGTCTTCGGGCGAGCCAGCCAATCACAGGGCACATATAGACAAACAACCATTCACACTCACATTCATACCTATGGACAATTTAATTCATTCATTTTCTACCGCTTATCCTCACAAGGGTGCTGGAGCCTATCCCAGCTGTCTTCAGGCGAGCCAGGTAATCACAGGGCAAATATAGACAAACAACCATTCACACTCACATTCACACCTATGGACAATTTAATTCATTAATTTTCTACCGCTTATCTTCACGAGGGTGCTGGAGCCTATCCCACCTGTCTTCAGGCGAGCCAGGTAATCACAGGGCAAATATAGACAAACAACCATTCACACTCACATTCACACCTATGGACAATTTCATTCATTCATTTTCTACCGCTTATCCTCACAAGGGTGCTGGAGCCTATCCCAGCTGTCTTCGGGCGAGCCAGCCAATCACAGGGCAAATATAGACAAACAACCATTCACACTCACATTCACACCTATGGACAATTTAATTCATTAATTTTCTACCGCTTATCTTCACGAGGGTGCTGGAGCCTATCCCACCTGTCTTCAGGCGAGCCAGGTAATCACAGGGCAAATATAGACAAACAACCATTCACACTCACATTCACACCTATGGACAATTTAATTCATTAATTTTCTACCGCTTATCTTCACGAGGGTGCTGGAGCCTATCCCAGCTGTCTTCAGGCGAGCCAGCCAATCACAGGGCAAATATAGACAAACAACCATTCACACTCACATTCACACCTATGGACAATTTAATTCATTAATTTTCTACCGCTTATCTTCACGAGGGTGCTGGAGCCTATCCCAGCTGCCTTCGGGCTAGCCAGCCAATCACAGCGCACATATAGAAAAAGTCGAGGAAGTCGGTATCACGTGATGCTGGTGTTTACGTTTTACTGCGAATGCCCCATTGACTATTCTGGTCGATTATAGCGCCGCATGTAATAACATCTTCAGGGTTCGGAGTTGGATCAGTTGGAGTTGGATCACATCACCTTGCGAATGCAGTATTTGCTGAGATTGTCGTTGTAGCGTAAAATGGTGATCTTGTTTGGCATTGCAGCGCATATACAGGACCCGTTGTCTATCTGCGCAGACATAAAACATAAAATCATCTACGTCGTACGGTCACATTGCTCCGTCACGTGTACTCATCTCAAGAGAAAAAAACCTACTCTCCCGGCGGCAAACAAATGGCATCCTTTCACCGTCTCAAAGATGTACGGCGCCAGCTCGGACTGAGTGGGAAGGTGGCATTGGGCCAAAGACTGCTTGACTCTCTTGATCTCCACCAGGCACAAGGCCCTCTCGTCCCCTGCAACACACCCGCACATGTAAAACCAACTGATTTGCAAGGTTTATAGCAATTCTAAACATAGAAGCTTCACGTTCCTACCAACAATCATCAGCAATTTCTCCAGTTCCTTGATGATGTGGATCTGAAACACCGATCCCAAGCCGGAAATATGAGTCAGGGAATTCTTGATCACATTCAGGGCGTACAATCCTTCTTCCGAGCCCACCAGAACTATCTGTAACCACAGCCGGGAGCATGACATTATGTAGTGTGTCATCCAGCGGGTTCCCAAATGACGGTACCTGATCCGTAAGTGGGAGAGTGCAGTTGATATCAAGCCGGTCGTCTCCTTCCAGTTTCAGTAAAGAATTTCCCAGAAGTTTCTGAAAGGGACCAAATAAGTTCAAGACCATGAAGCTTAAATCAGTCAGTTTAGGGTTAAGAACTTGCGACAAAGTGTTAGGGTTAGGGGTGTCCAAAGTGTGACTCCAGGGAATGTAGGCCACACAATCAGGAGATCGGGAAGACCTGGTTTTGGATTCTCCGCTTGGACAGGAGTTTGCCCCTAACCTTGGACCCCCATACATTTATCTCCAGAGGAGATAGAACCATTTGTCTTTTGGTACAACCGCAGATCATATTAATTTACTTCGATACTCACCGCATCAGACTCGGCCTTCTCTCGAGAGGCTCGTCCACCGGTCACGACAGATTCCATGACAGCCACCCAGCGCTGCTTGTCTGGGAAACTGGGAGCCATGAAGTAAATGGACTGTCCAGGCCAGCAAGGGGCATGACAACGGGACTCTAGCTTGAGAACATACGGAACATCTGACACAGGAGGATCGCATTCATATTAGTAAACCGTTTATTAATATGACTTTTTACGTTGTGTCCTGACGTACCTGACTTGGCCGTGTTGGGTAGTTCAGTGGCCCCCACCGCTCCGTGAACCTCAACCTCTCCTTCAGAAAGGCACAGGTCGAACTCCTCCAGTGGCTTCACTGCATCTAAGTGAAGAAAACGCCAGCAGAATGAAATAAAAGTCATTGCCTATTTCAGAAGGTCAATTCAGGTGCAAACTTTATGTAACCTTCTCTGGGTTCGATTTCATAGACGGACACTTTAGTCCCATCAAGGACCACATATTTACGTTCCCAGCCTTGTCCGCGCTTTCCGTTCCTGCAAATGCATTTGAGCAGAACATCCACGTTAAAAACGGAGCACT